>NC_142467.1:310530-613560 GCF_049115385.1 Moschus berezovskii | reverse complement strand
GCCTTTTCTAAAACCTGCTTGAACATCTGGAAGTTCACAGGTTACGTATTGCTGAAGCCTGGTTTCGAGAATTTTGAGCATGACTTTACTAGCGTGTGAGATGAGTGCAATTGTGTGGTAGTTTGAGCATTCTTTGGCATTGCCTTTCTTTGGGACTGGAATGAAGACTGACCTTTTCCAGTCCTGTGGCCACTGCTCAGTTTTCCAAGTTTGCTGGCATATTGAGTGCAGCACTTTCACAACATCATCTTTCAGGATTTGAAATAGCTCAACTGGAATTCCATCACCTCCACTAGCTTTGTTCATAGTGATGCTTTCTAAAGCCCACTTGACTTCACATTCCAAGATGTCTGGCTGTAGGTCAGTGATCACACCATCATGATTATTTTGGTCGTGAAGATCTTTTTGTACAGTTCTTCTGTGTATTCTTGCCACCTCTTCTTAAAATCTTCTGCTTCTGTTAGGTCCATACCATTTCTGTCCTTTATCGAGCCCATCCTTGCATGAAATGGTCCCTTGGTATCTCTAATTTTCTTGAGGAGATCTCTTCTCTTTCCCATTTTATTGTTTTCCTCTATTTCTTTGCATTGATCTCTGAGGAAGACTTTCTTATCTCTCCTTGCTATTCTTTGGAACTCTGCATTCAGATGCTTATATCTTTCCTTTTCTCCTTTGCTTTTCGCTTCTCTTCCTTTCTCAGCTATTTGTAAGACCTCCTCAGACAGCCATTTTGCTTTTTTGCATTTCTTTTCCATGGGGATGGTCTTGGTCCCTGTCTCCTGTACAATGTCACGAACCTCCGTCCAGAGTTCATCAGGCACTCTATCTATCAGATCTAGTCCCTTAAATCTGTTTCTCACTTCCACTGTATAATCATAAGGGATTTGATTTAGGTCATATCTGAATGGTCCAGTGGTTTTCCCTACTTTCTTCAATTTCAGTCTGATTTGGCAATAAGGAGTTCATGATCTGAGCCACAGTCAGCTCCCGGTCTTGTTTTTGCTAACTGTATACAGCTTCTCCATCTTTGGCTGCAAAGAATATAATCAATCTGATTTCGGTGTTGACCATCTGGTGATGTCCATGTGTAGAGTCTTCTCTTGTGTTGTTGAAAGAGGGTGTTTGCTATGACCAGTGCATTCTCTTGGCAAAACTCTATTAGCCTTTGCCCTGCTTCATTCCGTGCTCCAAGGCCAAATTTGCCTGTTACTCCAGGTGTTTCTTGACTTCCTACTTTTGCATTCCAGTCCCTTGTAATGAAAAGGACAAGGCTAATGACATTATTAAGAGACATCTGCATAAATTAACTTAAGAGATGCACGACAATTGGCTTAAAGTTCTACCCCTAGCTTTAATGAGGGTTCTGACTGCCCCTAAAAAGGAAGGACTGTCCACCTTTGAATGTGTCTATGGAAGACCCTTTTTATGCACAGACATTGTTATAGACCGTGAAGCCTTAGAATTAACTAACTGTGTGACTCTGCTTTCAGCCTTTCAAGAGACGTTATGGAAACTCCGGGACATGACTCCTGACCCAGCCTCTGAGTCAAGCAAGCCACTGTTTGAGCCAGGCACTGAGGTCCTGATAAAGATTTTGGGGTCTGGAGGCCAATCTCTCGAGCCCCTCTGGGAAGGCCCTTACCAGGTTACTCGTTCTTCTCCCACTGCTGTCAAGGTGCCAGGAATTGATTCCTGGGTGCACCACACTTGAGTTAGAAAGTGGCACCCTGACCAAAACTAAACAATGTCATTTTTCGTCTTTATCCTCTATGCTTTCACCTTACACTTTCCAGATGGGCCTGACCTACGTGAGCCTGCTTCTGTTGACTCCAAAAGTCCTGAGCTGCCGTTTGACCTCACGACGAGGCCTTCCCGTCCCGGGCTCAGTTTCTACGCTGCATTCCACAGCTGGGCTACTGCTGGGTCTGCACAGCGCTCCCCTCTCCATCAGCGGAAGACTTCCCACGGAGAGTTTCTCCATTTCAAGGAAAAGCCTTTCCTCAACTCTGTAAATATCTTCACCAACAACAATCACCTGTGATGCCTCTTTCAATCCGATGATTTCTAGCGACCCTAAATTGGACTGCAACAGTTTGTGCTCTCAGTCAGGCAGGGCAGGCGCGCAGGCGCGTCCGACTCTCCACGACCCCGTGAACCGCAGCACGCCAGGCCTCCCTGTCCATCACCAGCTCCCGGAGTTCACTCAAACCCATGTCCACAGAGTCGGTGATGCCATCCAGCCACCTCATCCTCTGTCGTCCCCATCTCCTCCTGCCCTCAACCCCTCCCAGCATCAGAGTCTTTTCCAGTGAGTCAACTCTTCACTTGAGGTGGCCGAAGTATTGGAGTTTCAGCTTCAACATCAGTCCCTCCAATGAACACCCAGGATTGATCTCCTTTGGGATGGACTAGTTGGATCTCCTTGCGGTACAAGGGACTCTCAAGAGTCTTCTCCAGCACCACAGTTCAAAAGCAGCAATTCTTCAGCGCTCAGATTTCTTTATAGTCCAACTCTCACATCCACATATGACTACTGGAAAAACCATAGCCTTGACTAGACAGACCTTTGTTGACAAAGTAATGGCTCTGCTTTTTAATATGCTGTCTAGGTTGGTCATAACTTTACTTCCAAGGAGTAAGCGTCTTTTAATTTCATGGCTGCAGTCACCATCTGCATTGATTTTGGACTCCAAAAAAATAAAGTCTGACACTGTTTCCACTGTTTCCCCATCTATTTCTCATTAAGTGACAGGACAAGATGCCATGATCTTAGTTTTCTGAATGTTGAGTTTTAAGCCACCTTTTCACTCTCCTCTTTCACTTTCATCAAGAGGCTCTTCTGTTCTTCACTTTCTGCCATAAGGGTGGTGTCATCTGCATATCTGAGGTTATTGATATTTCTCCCGGCAATCTTGATTCCAGCTTGTGCTTCTTCCAGCCCAGCGTTCCTCATGATGTACTCTGCATATAAGTTAAATAAGCAAGGTGACAATATACAGCCTTGACATACTCCTTTTCCTGTTTGGAACCAGTCTGTTGTTCATGTCCAGTTCTAACTCTTGCTCCCTGACCTGTATACAAGTTTCTCAAGAGGCAGGTCAAGTGGTCTTCTATTCTCATCTCTTTCAGAATTTTCCAGAGTTTATTGTGATCCAGACAGTCAGAGGCTTTGGCATAGTCAATAAAGCAGAAAAAGATGTTTTTCTGGAACTGTCTTGCTTTTTTGATGATCCAGCAGATGTAGGCAATTTCATCTCTGGTTCCTCTGCCTTTTCTAAAACCAGCTTGAACACCTGGAAGTTCACTGTTCACGTATTGCTTAAGCCTAGCTTGGAGAATTTTGAGCACTACTTTACTAGCATGTGAGATGAGTCCTGGGTGTTCATTGGAAGGACTGATGCTGAAGCTGAAACTCCAATACTTTGGCCACCTCATGCAAAGAGTTGACTCATTGGAAAAGACTCTGATGCTGGGAGGGATTGGGGGCAGGAGGAGAAGGGGATGACAGAGGATGAGATGGCTGGAAGGCATCACTGACTCGATGGATGTGAGTTTGAGTGAACTCCAGGAGTTGGTGATGGACAGGGAGTCCTGGCATGCTGTGATTCATAGGGTCACAAAGAGTCAGACATGACTGAGAGACTGAACTGAGCTGAACTGAGATGAGTGCAATTGTGCGGTAGTTTGAGCATTCTTTGGCATTGCCTTTCTTTGGGATTGGAATGAAAACTGACCTTTTCCAGTCCTATGGCCAATGCCGAGTTTTCCAAATGTGCTGGCCTATTGAGTGGAACACTTTCACAGCCTCGTCTTTCAGTATTTGAAATAGCTCAACTGGAATTCCATCACCTCCACTAGCTTTGTTTGTAATGATGCTTCCTAAGGCCTACCTGACTTCACATACCAGGATGTCTGGCTCTAGGTGTGTGTGAGTGATCATACCTTCATGATTATCTGGGTCATGAAGATCTTTTTTGTCCAGTTCTTCTGTTTCTTCTTGCCACCTCTTCTTAATATCTTCTGCTTCTGTTAGATCCCTAGCATTTCTGTCCTTTATCAAGCCCATCTTTGCATGAAATGTTCCCTTGGTATCTCTAATTTTCTTGAAGAGATCTCTAGTCTTTCCCATTCTATTGTTTTCCTGTATTTCTTTGCATTGACCACTGAGGAAGGCTTTCTTATCTCGCCTTGCTATTGTTTGGAACTCTGTATTCAAATTTATTGTTTACTTGTGATCAAAAGGAATTTGACTAGGATATCATCAGTCTCCTGCTCACAGTGCACTTTATTTTCAGATCCAGTACCCAGAAAGAAGTAAGATCTCCTAAACTGTGACAATATATTCCTAAACCATGTTTGCACCCTTGAGCTTCATAATCAGAGGGAGAAAAAGGTTTATGTCCCATTAATTTTCTACCTGATGAGCTTAACACAATTTGTGGCACACAGTAGGCCCTTAAAAACCATTTTTTTTTTTAATGAATGAAATGGAATATATTCTCGTTAAATTTACAGATACCTCCACAGAGATAACTCTGTTTCAGATTTTGGCAAGTGAGATCTAAATGTAGGCTAACCTCATAATTCAATGAAAGACAAACGAAGTTATTGGGCAAAAATTCTGCCCTATTACCACCAGCACTGGCTCTACAAACCAATCTGAATCTACACCTAACCTCTCTGACCTGCCTTTGGATTTGAAGGAAAACGAATCCTGGCTATTATAAAACTCAAACCTTCCATTTATCCTCTGGATCCCTCTCTAGTCCTACCTTTTCTTTGAAGTTTTCTAGTCTTTAATGAATCTTTAGTTTCACTCTCTTTGCATGACCATTCTCATCAGAATGGAAACACTCCCTTATGTCATAAGAAACACACACATGTATTCACACACACAGTAACTTGGCATCATAGCCTTTTCAGTTATTGATCCATTGATCAATCCTCTTGATGGAAAACCAATATACAGATTTCTATCCTTTGTCTACTTGCATAAACCATTGCTGGAGGGCTTCCAGCACCACTGATCTTTGAAACTGCTCGTCAAACAGATCAGCAACATTCAAGTTACCAAATTCAAAGAATGGCATTTTATCTTTTATACTTGTTAACTCAGCTTCTCAGTAGCAACTCACTTAGCTAACCAATCTCTTCTTCAGATTCTGTGATATTTCACTGGCATTTTCCCACCATCTCTGGCGACCCTGAGAAATCTCCATGACTGATTCATCTCATTTGACACCTAAACTTTGGACTGCGTTAGAACCAAGCCCAGTGACTCTTATCAGTCTATGAAGAAAAACATTTAGTTGGTCTTGTTCAATCCTTACTTATAAAACCGGTCAAGAGGAACTGGCAAAACGAATAAATTAGGGCCACCTCTGCAAACCTCCTTCTTTTATCTGTTGCCTTTGCCATTAGTTCCAGCTGAGTACAGCTAGTTCTGTATGCACATGCTATATAAGAAAGCCTTCCTAATGAACAGAGCAAAGAATTAGAGGAAAACAATAGAATGGGAAAGACTAGAGGTCTCTTCAAGAAAATTAGAGATACCAACGGAATATTTTATGTAAAGATGGGCACAATGAAGGACAGAAATAGAATGAACCTAACAGAAGAAGAAGATATTAAGAAAAGATGGCAAGAACACACAAAAGAATTCTATTTAAAAGATCTTAATGACCCAGATAACCATGATGGTATGATCACTCACTAGAGCCAGACATCCTGGAGTGAAAAATCAAGTGGGCCTTAGGAAATATCACTACAAACAAAGCTAGTGGAGGTGATGGAATTCCAGCTGAGCTATTTCAAATCCTAAAAGATGATGCTGTAAAGTCCTGTACTCAATATGCTAGCATATTTGGAAAATTCAGCAGTGGCCACAGGACTGGAAAAGGTCAGTTTTCATTCCAATCCCAAAGAAGGCCAATACCCAAGAATGGTCAAACTACCACACAATCACACTCATTTCACATGCTAGCAAGGTCATACTCAAAATTCTCCAAGCTAGGCTTCAACATGTTCACAGTTCTCCAATGCAGTCTCCTGTGGAGGTACAGGTCGGCAGTGGACTGCTACAGGGACGGGGCTCTGGGTAGAGCAGACCTGGGTATGGCATAAGCCCTCTTGGAGGTGCCACTAACCCCACCAGAGAGCTGCCAGAACTCACACAGGTCTGGCAGATAGATCCTTAGAGGGCATAAACAGAACCTTGAGCACCAACCCAGGAGAAAAGAGCAATGACCCCACAAGAGATTGACCCAGGCTCTCCTGTGAGTGTCCAGGAGTCTCCAGCAGAGGCGTGGGTTGGTGATAGCCTGCTTCAGGGTTGCGGGCACAGATGTAGCAGTACATGCACGGGATCTTCCAAAGGCGGTCGCCATTATCTTCATTACATCCACAAGAGTTTCAGTTCAGTTCAGTCGTTCAGTCGTGTCTGACTCTTTGTGACCCCATGAATCGCAGCACACCAGACCTCCCTCTCCATCACCAACTCCCAACTCACTCAAACTCATGTCCATCGAGTCGGTGATGCCATCCAGTCATCTCATCCTCTGTCATCCCCTTCTCCTCCTGACCCCAAGTTTGGCCCAAGGTAAATAAGTGGGAGGTAACACAGCCCCACCCATAAACAGAAAATTGGATTAAAGATTTACTGAACATGGTTCATGTTCATCAGAACAAGACCCAATTTCAGTCACTCTCTCCCATCAGGAAGCTTCCATAAGCTTCTTATCCTTCCCCATCAGAGGGCAGACACACTGAAAACCACAATCACAGAAAACTAACCAATCTAATAACAGGGACCACAGCCTTGTCTAACTCAGTGAAACTATGAGCCATGCCATGTAGGGCCACCCAAGATGGGCAGGTCATGGTAGAGAGTTCTGACAAAACATGGTCCACTGGAGAAGGGAATGGAAAACCACTTCAGGATTCTTGCCTTGAGAACCCCATAAACAGCATGAATAGGCAAAAAGATAGGACACTGAAAGATGAACTCCCCAAGTTGGTAGGTACCCAATATGCTATTGGAGAAGAGTGGAGAAATAACTCCAGAAAGAATGATGAGATGGAACCAAAGCAAAAACAACACCCAATTGTGAAAGTGACTGGTGATGGAAGCAAGGTCCGATGCTGTAAAGAGGACTATTGCATAGGAACCTGGAATGTTAGGTCCATGAATCAAGGCAAATTGGAAGTAGTCAAACAGGAGATGGCAAGAGTGAACGTCAACATTTTAGGAATCAGCAAGGAAAATGGACTGGAAAGGGTGACTTTAACTCAGATAACCATTATATCTAGTACTGTGGGCAAGAATCCCTTAGAAGAAATGGAGTATCCATCACAGTCAACAAAAGAGTCCAAAATGCAGTACTTGGATGCAATCTCAGAAACGACAGAATGATCTCTGTTCATTTCCAAGGCAAACCATTCAATAACACGGTAATCCAACTCTATGCCACAACTGGTAAGGCTGAAGAAGTTGACATTTAACAGTTCTATGAAGACCTACAAGACCTTCTAGAACAAAAACCCAAAAAAGATGTCCCTTTCGTTATAGGGGACTGGAATGCAAAAGTGGGAAGTCAAGAAACACCTGGAGTAACAGTGACAGACTCAAACAGTGTCAGACTTTATTGTTTTGGCTCCAAAACGACTGCGGGTGGTGACACAGCCATGAGATTAACAGACGCTTGCTGCTTGGAAGGAAAGTTAAGACCAACCTGGACAGCATATCAAAAAGCAGAGACTACTCTGCTGACAAAGGTCCATAAAGACAGCTGAGCGCTGAAGAACTGATGCTTTTGAACTGTGGTGCTGGAGAAGACTCTTGAGGGTCCCTTGGACTGCAAGGAGATCCAACCAGTCCATCTTAAGGGAAATCAGTCCTGAATATTCACTGGAAGGACTGATGTTGAAGCTGAAACTCCAGTACTTTGGCCACCTGATGTGAAGCAGTGACTCATTTGAAAAAATCCTGTTGTTAAGAAAGATTGAAGGTGGGAGAAGGAGGGGATGACAGAGGATGTGGTCGTTGGATGGCATTGCTGTCTCAATGGACATGAGTTAGAGTAAATTCCAGGAGTTGTTGATAGACAGGGAGACCTGGCGTGCTGCAGTCCTTGGGGTCACAAAGAGTTGGACACGACTGAGTGACTGAACAGAACTGAATATTCTTTTGCCTTAAAAAGGAAGGAAATTATAATGATGTTGCTATAGAAGTGAACCTTCAAGACATCATTTTAAGCAAAAGAAAGCCAGTTACACAAAGGCAAATAATACATGGCTCGACTCACAAGAGTACTTATAGTACTCAAAGGCAACATTCGGAAATCAGAATAGTGGTCACCAGGAACTGAGGCGAGGGAAGAATGGGGAGAGTCTCTTCATTTGGAACAGAGTTCCAGTGTTGAAGGCTGAGGAGTTCTGGAGGTGGATAGTGGTGACATTTGCAGAGCAATGTGAATTGCTTAATATCACTGAACTGTACAATTAAAATGGTAAATTTTATGCTATGCATATCTTATAACAATTTAAAATATTTTTTAACAAAGAATACAGATATTAGTCAGTATAGCTGATGTAGCTTTCCTCTGTTCCACAGACAGACTCAGAATATTTCTAGTTTCAGCTCCTCCTCCCTCCCACTCCTATGACTTGCTAACTCTCAGCTCGAGCTCTGTGTGACTTCCACTAATACAACCAGCTCCTACTTCCTCAATACAACTTAGATAGATATTAGAATATATATCATCCATCAACTTGTTTCCAAATACCTCCTTTCAGATTTGTTGACATGTCTTATTTGTTAATATCCTCTGCTCTGATATTTTTCACCTACTGCTAGAACAGTCAGCAAACAGCTGGCTCATTGGAAAAGACACTGATGCTGGGAAAGATTGAAGGCAGAAGGATAAGAGGGAGACAGAGGATGAGATGATTGGATGGCATCACAGATTTAATGGACATAAACTTGGGCAAACTCCAGGAGATGGTTAGGGACAGCAAAGCTGGCATGCTGCAGTCCATGGGGTCGCCAAGAGTCAGACACAACTTTGAGGCTGAACAACAGAAACAAATTAGGACAGAAGATAGTCTTCACAAGCAATGATTATTGCTACATACTGCTGGAGAAATAAGAGACATGGCTCAGAGGGTAAAGCGTCCGCCTGCAATGCGGGAGACCCAGGTTCGACCCCTGGGTCCGGAAGATCCCCTGGAGAAGGAAATGGCAACCGACTCCAGTACTCTTGCCTGGAAAATCCCATGGACAGAGAAGACTGTAGGCTACAGTCCATGGGGTCACAAAGAGTCAGACACGATAGGACAACTTCACTGTCACTTTCACTGCTGGAGAACACCACTCATCATATTAAACCAAGAACACCTTAAACCAAGGACTCTCTTTTGGAATGTGCAATACTTCGCCTCAGATAGTCAGATAAGTGCAGGTTTCATACACCATGGATTTACATATCCCATGCAGTTAACAGCGTTCTGCAATATATGCCACCTTTTTTGTTTAAATAAATAAAGGAAACTCATCTGTCCTACTAGTTGACAAATGTGAACTTTTGCAAGTAGCTTTTGTAAACAAGAAGAAATACTTTATATTTTAAACAACTCCTATAAATCTTAGCCACCTGGGTTCTTAGGGAAGTTCTTTTTTGGGGGGTGGGGGGCAATTTTATCATGTTTACTAATAAATAGATCATCCTTTCCTTCATCTTGTAAAACTACTTGGGATTTTTCCTTGGTAGTCTGGGTCTTAAGTTCTCAGTTAGAAATTTAAAGCAAATTTCCCCTAGAAGTCTGCCACCTGGCCCCCAAGTATTTCATAAGGATCAGTATTCATTCCCAAATTTTTTGGCAAAGAGAAGGATGAAATTGGTCATAATTACAAGTCTTTCCTGAAACAATTGCTATAGGGTTCCCTCCACCCCAATCTGCATTTCTTGTTGTAAGAATCCTAATAGATGGAGGACAAATGCCCATGCTCAGTAGGCAGTATGATCCTGGACTCACCTTTACTTTTAACTGGCACCTTATTGGCTTAATAATACTTTCTGATGATCTGCCTCCCCACCACCTGCTACAGAGTATATAATAGGATCCTACACTCTAATGACATGGATTTATTATTTGAAATAGGTAGAAATAACCTCACATTAGATTTTACCACTTAATTACTGCAATAAAAACAACATCAATGAAACAGCTTTAAAACCAGGTACAGCAACGTCAAAAATTAGTATTTGGGGTGGGTAGCTTCTAACAAATAGTAATATTAGGTACATAGCCAATAACTTAATATGACTGGTCTGAATTAGAAATGAAAAGTATATTTTAAATCTAAATCAACTTGAAAGAATCACCAAGAAGCTGTGATAAATAAAGTGAGCCACTTTGTTTTCAATTACTTATGATCGGGTAAAGTGTTTTCTAAGTTCGCCTTTGAAAGTTTAACAGCTGAAATTATCTTAACTGTTTCTGGGATAAAAATCAGAAGACTAATGGCAGCCGTTCTCCGACATGTTAAAGTAGACCCAGAATCTAGTTTAAACTGGGCCAATGTCCATGTGGTGATGGGATGACCATCCACTCAGACATGTATCTTCAGTTCAGTTCAGTTCAGTCGCTCAATCGTGTCCGACTCTTTGCGACCCCATGAATCACAGCACGCCAGGTCTCCCTGTCCATCACCAACTCCCGGAGTTCACTCAAACTCATGTCCACAGAGTCAGTGATGCCATCCAGCCATCTCATTCTCTGTCGTCCCCTAGCATAAGTTAAATAAGTACATGTCTGATTTTTGCCGAAAGCATAACCCTTTTTACTCTTTTTCATTGATAATACAATGTGTGAAAGTGAAAGTTGCTCAGTCGTGTCCAGTTCTTTGGGATCCCATGAACTATACAGTCCCTAGAATTCTCTGGGCCAGAATATGGGAGTGGGTAGCCATCCCCTCCTCCAGGGGATCTTCCCAACCCGGGGGTTGAATCCAGGTCTCCCTCATTGCAGGCGGATTCTTGACCAGCTGAGCCACCCGGGGAAGACCAATACAATGTGTAAATCAACCTTAATGGACGAGGTTTACTCTCTGTTTGACTGTGAGCTCTAATATCATTGAGTGCTTACTAAAATAATGTATAATTTGTACACTCTTCCATGTATACTAGATTTTATCTTGCATCCAGCAATAGCAGCATAAAGCCATACCTATAACACATTGCTTTAGCTACTTAAAAATAATTCTTTCTGTGTTATAAGTTCACATCATGCTACCTAGTTATTTGGAGGAATAACGAAAGGCAACAAGATCAATTCTTGTACCACAGAGCTCAGTTGGGGATTTTCCCGTCATCTCACTTGTTGTCTTACTGGCTAGGACTCAGGGTAGAGATACCTTCCCGTATGACACTATCCAAAAGACAAACGAAAGCTGTCTTGTCAGCACATGTTGAACCCACGAACACCATAAGATTTGCTACCAGGCTTGTTTCTCTTTGTTTTGTGTTGTGTTGTTAGAGGGACGCTTAGAACCATCTTTGTATCTCACTTCCTATAAAATATATAGCATCTCTGTGATATGGATTGCTTAATTAACTGTATCCCTGGTACATTTCCTATCTTGATTTTATCTTCACTAATATGCATTCACTGATAGTTTTTAATCCTACTATATATAATTTAAGAGCTTCCCTGGTGGCTCAGTGGTAAAGAATCTGCCTGTTAATGCAGGACACACACCTTTATTCTTCTAGATAAAATCACTACACAGGACAAAACAAATCACTACACAGGACAAAAGCCAAGCAGACAGTTAAACAGCTGCATCACCTGCTCCACTGCCCTCTCTAAGCTAGGACTTGTACTACAGTGGTTGCTACAAAAATAGATATGAAAATGCATCCATCCTACTTTTGGATAACTGGCATCCATCCAGTTATCCAAAATGCATCCATCCTACTTCTGATATGACTACTCATGTAGCCATCATGATGACTGGTAAGCTAACAAAGATATCTAAGGTATGATCCTCAGTATTCAAGAACCGCAAACTCCAATATGCAAGAGAGCATGGTAAGTATAATAGTGATAACAGAATTTTAAAGAGTGACAAGTATCCATTAATGCATAATATCTATATTACAGTTGTTATCCTTAGCTTGATGAATCATAGACTTCAAATGTATCTTAAAGAAAGAGTAGCGGTGTGCCAGAAAGATGAAGTATGGACAGACAAAGCAAAGGTGACCAAAGTGAAAAGACACAGAAAGATTACCTGGTACATTCGAGGTTTTATAAATGGCTGGAGCTTGTGTTTACGTAGGTGTGGGGGCAGGAGCACCGCGTGAGTGTCCAGTTGTGCATTGTATAAATCCGGGTGGCACCCATTACTGAGATTACAACATGAATGGTGCTCCCTAGTGAAGTACAGCGCAAAACCTGCATAATTAGATGCAATAGCAGGAGTTTAGAAACGGGGGAGGGAGAAAGTACAATATCCATAAAGCTCCAAAACTGGCTACAAGGACACTGAAGTCTCTTCATTTTAATAGTTCGTTCTTTGTAACATTATGTACCTTAGTGAAATGTTACCTACACTGCACAGCTTTATCCCCAGGACAAGAATATCATCTATATAAAAGCACCCGATTTGATTATCGTCACCTAATCTGGGTGAATCTGTACACTATGGGAGTTTTTTAACTTTAAAAAGCCTTGATGTGAATGTTTAGTCAGGGCCAAACATCCCTAAGTTATTCCATAAACGTAAGTCCAATATAGACGACGTAGAGGTAGGCACTAACTCCAGCATAATACATATTTATGAAACGAATGGTCAGCATATCTCTTTAAAGAAAGAAGAGCAAGTCCAGCAACAGGTTCTAAAGATTTGGGCCCAATGAGCTCAAAAATAGAATGTTAATAGAAGTACAGTCAGAAGAGGGGCAGAAATCTACCTCAGATGAGGCCATGAAGGCTTTGTAACAAATCAGAGAGAACTCTAGGTTTTGTCACTGCTGAAGATCCTGGTAGATAAGCAAAAGGAAAGGACTTGTACTGTCCAAAGACTGGGGGCTGGGAAAGAGTCCAGCTAACTGCAGACAATGGCAAGAATTCACACAAATATCTCAGGACTGATGTCAGTGAGGAATAAGTCTATGAGAAATGCATTTGAAGAGTCATTTGGTGTTTCCAGACAAGCAAGCAGTAAAGATATTCATTTCATCATGTTCCTGTAAGTGATAATTAATCACAGATTACCTTAAAACTACATCAAAATATGAATGACAAAGGGTAGGCTTTTTAACTGATGGGGCTCTAATTTTTATTTATTTAAATTCCTTATTTCACTTTCAGGGAATCAGAAAAGCAAAGAGGTGAAGTGGTCTGGTTAACAGCTGAGAGAACTGCTTGCAAGAACAGTTAGAAATCCTTTTAATTTACTATTCAGACCTTGAAACCAATTTCTGTATTATTCAGCTTCTTCTTCCTAAACTGCAGATGCAGATTAAAGTATAATTCAAATGACTTATGACCAAATATTCTGCCTTATCTCTCAGTAAACAGCCTAGAATCTAAATGTCTGAATGAGGGCCCTGCTTTCTCTGCAGTTTCTCAGTTTATCCTCACAATATGCTTGACCTCCATGGCTGTCTGCCCTGAATTTCTTCAGCCCCTATACACCACAAACATGTCGACTCGGCTCCAATCAGAAAGAATAAATGCAAATAAGACGTGCTAGCTTTGCAAAACTAAACCTAATATGGTGTTAATGTCACAAGGTTATTAACACATTCATTCAATAAATGTTTATTCGGTATCTACTATAAACTTGAGGGGAGATTGTTTCCCAATATAAGTCTTCCTTTCCTAGTAGCAATGTGATTTGTATAGTTAGGAAGTACCCTTATCAAACCAGTCAATCCTAAAGGAAATCAGCCCTGAATATTCATTGGAAGGACTGATGTTGAAGCTGATACTCCAATACTTTGGCTACCTGATGCGAAGAGCTGACTCACTGGAAAAGACCCTGGTGCTGGGAAAGACTGAAGGTGGGAGGAGAAGGGGATGACAGAGGATGAGATGGTTGGATGGCATCACTGACTCAATGGACATGAGTTCGAGTAAACTCCAGGAGTTGGTGATGAACAGGGAGGCCTGGTGTGCTGCAGTCCATGGGGTCGCAAAAGTCAGACACGATTGAGTGACTGAACTGACCAGGCTGGCTAGACTTTAATTAAAGTGGAGGAGCATGAGAATTCAGCTGGGCGTTCAGATGCTCTTTCCTCTCATTGTGTCTTCAGCAGACAGTCAAGAGCCGGAATGTGCTCAGAGCCCCACCCAGAGCAGCCTCAACTTTCTGATCACCAGCTGGAGGACACTCTAGCTCCTGTCCACTCCAAGAGCTCCCCAAATCCTTGCCACAAGTTTGCTTTTAGTCAGTTTCCCCAGATGACACTAGTGGTAAAGAATCCACCTGTCAATTCAGGAGACAAAGAGATGAGGGTTCAATCCTTTTGTCAGGAAGATCCCCTGGAGAAGGACGTGGAAACCCACTCCAGTATTCTTATCTGGAGAATCCCTTGGACAGAGGAGCCTGGTGGGCTGCCATCCTTGGGGCTGCAAAGAGTCAGACGTGACTGAAGCAATGTGGCATGCACATTGTTAGTCACTGTTGTTTCTCTTGTTTGGAGCCTTAGCTGATAAAATATCTATCATGTAGTCATCTCTATGTTGCATGCCAAATACTAACAACAGAAAGACAATATAAAGTCATTAAAAGGCAGAGCCCCATTTCCTATACAGCTAAAAAGGCAAGACATGCACATAAGAAGCAAACAGAATGCAACAGGTCACGCATTACCAAACTGACCATTGTGGACAATAAAAGTTACAGGGATCCAGAAAAGAAAGGGGAGGTCAGAAAAGGCTGGATTTTAAAAGATGCATATACAAATAATATAGAAGGAAAGAGAAACAACCAGACGTGGGCAATCAAATAAAGTAGAACTTTGAATCCAGAATGAACAGAGTCTGTTACAAGAGTAGCAAGAATTTATCTTCAAAAAGATGATAATTTTATTAATAAAACAGGACCATTTTACTGAAGGCAAGTGAGCAGGGAGAGAAAACAAGGACAAACAGCTGTTGCGAGGAGCAGAGTGCTCGTGGGAAGGCGATAGAAAAGAAGCCAACAGAGCAGAAGCCAGAAGTAAGCAGAAAAGAGAAAGCAAAGAACCACGACGTTTGAACAGGACTTTTAAGACAAATCCTCACCTTCTCCAGTCCTCAGTTTCCTCGTTGGTAGAATGAGGGCAATCATGATATCACTTCTTCACTGAGTATGGTGATGACCAGATGAGTTATATGTAAAACACCTAAAATATTTTCATTAGATTAATGAATGCTACAGATCCGCACATTCAAGGAAAGCAGGATCTCCAAGTTTAAGCCTCCAAGAGGTTCAAGCCAAGAACAGTCTGTGAAATTGAGTTACTGGTTCACTGCCGACTGTCAAGGAAACAATTTTGAGATAGAAGGGAGATCACAGCAGTTTAAAAAGAGAATGAGTGGTGAAAACAAGATGTGAGCTTTTAATTCAAAAGTTTGCTGACGAAATAAAAGTGAAAGAAACTGTTTTATAAAGAGCAGGCAGGGCCCACAACATTTTGAAGGCACAGGAGAAGGACCTGCAAGGCAGAAGGATAGAGTCTGAGTCTAATATTTTCATGGGAGTCGCAAAAAAATCCAGGACACAGAGTAGTTTATTTCAGGACGTGAACCCTTCCTCTGAGTCTGGAGGAGAAAATAAAAGCATATTTAAAAAGGAAATGAAACACTGAATTGGAGAGTAAACACTGAATTGGAGAGTGAAATTCAGGGCCGGTTTTCCTGATCTCATAACGAAGTAAAGCTGATGAAGGTATGGAAACTGCACAATGCTGGAGTATGGTTGCCCTTCGCACACCTCATGAGGCTGCTATTTCAGTAAGAAACTTATAGGGAAACTATACTATTGAGGGCTTCCCTGGTAGCTTAGCTGGTAAAGAATCCACCTACAATGCAGGAGACCCCAGTTTGAATCCTGGGACAGGAAGATCCGCCGAAGAAGGGACAGGCTACCCACCTCAGTATTCTTGGGCTTCCCTGGTGGCTCAGATGGTAAAGAATCCACCTGCAATGCAGGAGACATGGGTTCAATCCCTGGGTTGGGAAGGTCCCCTGGAGGAGGGCAAGGCAACCCACCCCAGTATTCTTGCCTGGAGAATCCCATGGACAGAGGAACCTTGTGGGTTACAGTCCATGGGGTCACAGAGTCAGACATGACTGAGTGGCTAAGCACAGCACATGCCTACTGAAAGCGTGAAATTTTAAGTGGCCCCTTAGAATGAGTGTTTAAAACAAAAACCCTAAATCATGAAGAGAGGAGCTGTCACTGGGAGGGCTCAGATTGGAAAAGATATCATGGAGCAGATTTCTACACAGAGAAAAAAGAAAAGAAAAGAAGAGAACGTCCTATGCCCCACACATTTCTTCGCTACTAAGAATTTCTATCAAAATAAGCATATAAGATTTTATATTAATAATACCAAATAGGAAGCCCATGAAGTTAAAAGATGCTTGCTCCTTGGAAGAAAAGCTATGATAAACCTAGACAGTGTATTAAAAAGCAGAGACATCACTTTACCAACAAAGGTTTGTCTAGTCAAAGCTACGGTTTTTCCAGTAGTCATGTATGGATGTGAGAGCTGGACCATACAGAAGGCTGAGCACCAAAGAATTGATGCTTTTGAGCTGTGGTGTTGGAGAAGACTCTTCAGAGTCCCTTGGACTGCAAGGATATCAAACTAGTCAGTCCTGGAGGAAATCAGTCCTGAATGTTCCTTGGAAGGACTGATGCTGAAGGTGAAGCTCCAATACTTCGGCCACCTGATGGGAAAAACTGACTCATTTGAAAAGACGCTGATGCTGGGAAAGATTGAAGGTGGGAGGAGAAGGGGGTGACAGAGGATGAGATGGTTGGATGGCGTCACCGACTTGATGGACATGAGTTTGAGTAAATTCTGGGAGTTGGTAAAGGACAGAGAAGCTTGGTGTGCTGCAGTCCATGGGGTTACAATGTGTCGGACACAACTTGGCAACTGAACAACAGCAAAGGAAGTCCAGGCAGCCAAGGGCTTCTGTATGATGTGTGAATCACGGGAAAAGGAGCCACCATTGCCCGAAGGAGAATGGACTCTTTTCAGTCTTGCAGCAATGCCTGTATGTCCACAGGCGCCCATTCCACTGCTTTCTGCCAACCACCAAGAGTCTGATGCTAGGAGGGATTGGGGGTAGGAGGAGATGGGGACGACAGAGAATGAGATGGCTGGATGGCATCACCGACTCTGTGGACATGAGTTTGAGTGAACTCCGGGAGTTGGTGATGGACAGTGAGGCCTGGCGTGCTGTGATTCATGGGGTCGCGGAGAGTCGGACACGACTGAGCAACTGAACTAAACTGAACTGATAAATTCAAGGTCCAGCAATACAGAGTTAATTTACACAATTCAGCCATTATATCCTCTGCCAAAGTAATAATTATAACAATAATTTAAATAGCATGGGTGAGGGTTCCTTCAGCCATACTGTAGCATAAGCTGGAGAGTGAGCCCAACGTGAGAGCTATGAACCCGTTTCCTTCAATAGGTTCCAACATGGAACTCTCACTTTGCTTAGCGTTATTCTAGCACACACCATGGCCCCTAAACCTTACCCAACTTCTCTATTTGGTATCTAGCTGGAAAAAAATCATTGTTTTAGGCTAAACTGGCAATATTTGTTATTTTTTAACTTCTTGATATCCAACTGCTCGCCCATCCTTTACTAGTATTCTGATTTTCCTTTGAGTGGAATATCCTCGTGATCAAGGTTCTCACAGGAGGGCAGTTCCTAACTCTTGGTTTTCATGGTGTGTCCTGCCACAGAAGCCTGAAGAGTCAGATTCTTTTTTGTCCGTCTCTTGGTGCAACTAAACAGTGTGCACACAAGTTGAGCTTGGTCATAGAAACCTTTCATCATAAGAAAAGGAGGCAGAGACGGAATGACTATTTGAAAGCCTAATTCACAGCAACAGAACACTGAAGCACGGACCACACTGTTCTTCCAGCTCAGTCTCCAAAGACCCGTTGGTTTTTGCCCATTTTCCAAATCAGGTTATCCACTGATTCCCAATAAAGGATAATCCCCATAATATTCTGAGGAATAGCCCTGTTGCTTAAAAATGCTGGAGCAGTTTTTATTGCCTACAATCAAAAATACTGAAACTCTATAGAGAAAATACACCCAAGATAGACTGATGAAGAGATAGAACATGAGTGTCTCTTGAGGTGACATTACACATGGCAACTGCTTAAGAGAATTGTAGATATAATTTTATCTATGAGATTCTCTTACAAGCTGACTTTAGAACATAAGTGCCACATAAGTGACTCTAATGCAGTATCATGCATCACAGTAAAATACTGGAAGCAGCTTAAATGTTATACACCAGCGTAATATCTAAAAACATTAGGTATTAAAAATCTGTAGGCTGTATATGGGTTCTTATACATCCAGTACAATCGTGTCATAGAAAACTACAAAGTAAGACTGGAAAGTGTTCAGTTCAGTTCAGTTCAGTCGCTCAGTCGTGTCCGACTCTCCGCGACCCCATGAATCACAGCCCGCCAGGCTTTGGAAAGTGTTGCTGGCATGTTATTACCAAGCAGTGTGGCTGCTATGCCTCCATATTTACGCACTCTTATCCTCAGAAATCGCTGGAAGTGTTGTGTGTCATGTGGATTTATGAGTGATTTTTCTTCTTTGTGCTCTTAATCTGTCTTTACATTTTCTTACAATTAGTGTATATTACCTTTGAGATTGGACTTTCCAGGTGGCTTTAGTGGTAAGGAACCCACCCATCAATGCAGGAGATGTAAGAGATGCAGGTTCGATCCCTGAGTTGGGAAGATCCCCTGGAGGAGGGCATGCAACTCACTCCAGTATTCTTGCCTGGAGAAGCCCATGGACAGAGGGACCTACCGGGCTACAGTCCACGGGGTCACACAACTGAAGTGACACAGTACACATGCGCCTTTGAGATTAATTTTTAACACTCTTGAAGCAGTACTGTAAATAAAAAATAAAAGTCTCTTGTAGTATCCTAGAGCCCAATGCTTCTCTCTTCTGTATTTCCCCAGGTAAATCTTTACTTTTCCAATCCATTCAAAAAGGGTAAAACCCTGCTTTCTGAAAATAAAGCTCAAGCTATGGAAGAGTGAATCTATGAAATGTCTCTTGATGGGACATCCTCCGTAAATTATTGGTTTAAATAACTTTTCCTTCACTTTATGTTTCAGACATTAAGTTTCAGAAAAAACTCAGATTTAGGGTAGAAATTTTACCATTGGATCATTAGTCTTTTATTAGGTAACAATCAAAATTACATATGTCTTAATAACCACACGCCACATATGGAACTCATTTAGAAAACAGTTACGAAAATGACACTTGACAATGACTGGAAACAATTTTCCATGAGCCATATCCTCTGAGAATCTCTTCCAATCTTAATAATAGACTTCTATTGTTGTTGATGGTATACTTCGTATGGGCAATCAACCCAGAGGAATATTCAAATGTAGTCCTGAAAGCTACATTTTATCACTGGTTTTCAGTAGAAAGTTTTCTGCAGTTCAGTCAGTTCAGTTCAGTCACTCAGTTGTGTCCGACTCCGCGACCCCATGAATCACAGCACGCCAGGCCTCCCTGTCCATCACCAACTCCCGGAGTTTAATAGTTACCATCCATTAAATATTTATGTCAAAGAGTGAGAAATGTAGTCGATGCCTCCACCTATTGTGTAGAACTGCTACAATATCCTTCTCCAGAAAGTACATTATCCCTACTATATAGAGGAGGGACGTTATGAACGGAGGTCACCTCAGTAGTAAGCAGCAGGGGGGGATCTGTCCACCAGGCTTTCTGCTTTGACACACTGTTTTGCATAAGCTAGGTCTCACTGTTTATTTCAGCAGTGTAAAGTGAAAATTTGTGGACGTATGTTTAGTAAAAGGTAGACACAGTTCAGTTCAGTTCAGTTGCTCAGTCGTGTCCGACTCTCCACGACCCCATGAATCACAGCACGCCAGGCCTCCCTGTCCATCACCAACTTCCGGAGTTCACTCACACTCATGTTCATCGAGTCGGTGATGCCATCCAGCCATCTCATCCTCTGTCCTTTCCTTCTCCTCCTGCCCCCAATCCCTCCCAGCATCAAGGTCTTTTCCAGTGAGTCAACTATTCACATCAGGTGGCCAAAGTATTGGAGTTTCAGCTTTAGCATCAGCCCTTCCAATGAACACCCGGGACTTATCTCCTTTAGGATGGACTGGCTGGATCTCCTTGCAGTCCAAGGGACTCTCAAGAGTCTTCTCCAACACCACAGTTCAAAAGCATCAATTCTTCGGTGATCAGCTTTCTTCACAGTCCAACTCTCACATCCATACATGACTCCTGGAAAAACCATAGCCTTGACTAGACGAACCATTGTTGGCAAAGTAATGTCCCTGCTTTTTAATATGCTGTCTAGGTTGGTCATAACTTTCCTTCCAAGGAGTAAGCGTCTTTTAATTTCATGGCTGCAATCACCATCTGCAGTGATTTTGGAGCGCAGAAAAATAAAGTCAGCCACTGTTGCCACTATTTCCCCATCTATTTGTCATGAAGTGATGGGACCAGATGCCATGATCTTTGTTTTCTGAATGTTGAGCTTCAAACCAACTTTTTCACTCTCCTCTTTCACTTTCATCAAGAGGCTTTTAGTTCCTCTTCACTTTCTGCCATAAGGGTGGTGTCATCTGCATATCTGAGGTTATTGATATTTCTCCCGGCAATCTTGATTCCAGCTTGTGCATCTTCCAGTCCAGCGTTTCTCATGATGTACTCTGCATATACGTTAAATAAGCAGAGTGACAATATGCAGCCTTGACGTACTCCTTTTCCTATTTGGAACCAGTCTGTTGTTCCATGTCCAGTTCTAACCATTGCTTCCTAACCTGTATATAGGTTTCTCAAGAGTCAGGTCAGGTGGTCTGGTATTCCCATCTCTTTCAGAATTTTCTACAGTCTATTGTGATCCACACAGTCAAAGGTTTTGGCATAGTCAATAAAGCAGAAATAGATGTTTTTCTGGAACTCTCTTGCTTTTTCGATGATCCAGTGGATGTTGGCAATTTGATCTCTGGTTCCTCTGCCTTTTCTAAAACAAGCTTGAACATCTGGAAGTTCATGGTTCATGTATTGCTGAAGCCTGGCTTGGAGAATTTTGAGCATGACTTTACTAGCGTGTGAGATGAGTGCAACTGTGTGGTAGTTTGAGCATTCTTTGGCATGGCCTTTCTTTGGGATTGGAATGAAACTGACCTTTTCCAGTCCTGTGGACACTGCTGAGTTTTCCAAATTTGCTGGCCTATTGAGTGCAGCACTTTCATAGCATCATCTTTCAGGATATGAAATAGCTCAACTGGAATTCCATCACCTCCACAAGCTTTGTTTGTAGTGATGCTTTCTAAGGCCCACTTGACTTTACATTCCTGGATGTCTGGCTCTAGGTGAGTGATCACACCATTGTGATTATCTGGGTCATGAAGATATTTTATTGTATAGTTCTTCTGTGTATTCTTGCCATCTCTTCTTAATATCTTCTGCTTCTGTTAGGTCCATACCATTTCTGTCCTTTATCAAGACCATTTTGCATGAAATGTTCCCTTGGTATCTCTAATTTTCTCGAAGAGATCTCTAGTCTTTCCAATTCTGTTGTTCCTCTATTTCTTTGCAAGGTGGACACAGCTGGCTATTAAAGAAGTCTCAGAAAGTGACACCTTAGGAATTGCCACCAGAGTCCACAATTTTGTCTCTTCCATTGTCTGCAACTTATAAGTCAGCAGTTTTATCTTAAAATTCATACAAAGCAATGATCAAGGCTGGAACCAGCAGAGTTAAACAGAAAATAATATAAGGAATCAACTGCTGTAAACCAGAATGTATAATATTATCAGATATATCAAGTCAGTTGATATGATGTGGTCAACATATGTGAAATGTATAGTAAATAGTATATTAACTATTTAGGGGAAAATACTACTATTTCTATCTCAAATAAAAGTATATTTTAGGAAAATTGAGTAACAGTTTAGAAATTTAAGGATTATAAAAGCACTAGAACAAAATATAGACCGATATTTCCTAAACATGATGCCAAAAAGAGAGAAACCGTAAAGTATAAAACATTTGTAATAAAAAATACAGTATACAATGCAACCAGAGATTATCATACTAAGGGAGGTAAGAAAGAGAAAGACAAATACTGCATGGTACCACTTATAGGTGGGATCAAAAATTAGACACAAATGAACCTATCTGTGAAACAGAGTCAGAAGGATGGACATAGAAAGCAGATTGGTGTTTGCCATGGGTGAGAAGGTCAGAGACGGATGGAGTGGGAGGTTAGGGTTAGCAGGTGCAACTTTTACATACAAAACAGATAAGCAACAAGATCCTACTGCACAGCAAAGGGAACTGTACTCAGTATCCCATGATACACCATAGTGGAAAAGAACACAGTAGACAGAAGGGCATACATGTATAACTGAGTCACTTTGCTGAACAGCAGCAATTAACACAACATTGTGAATCAACTACACTTCAATAAAAACTAATTAAAAACACAATATGTAAAAGAATATGACAACTGAGTAAAATATAATAAATTGGTAGCAAAAGGGTTACTATCTGTATATATAAAAAATCTATGAAATTATTATGAGCCAACGCCTAGGTAAGATATCTGTGGGGCACTTTTCTCACACACACAGACACAAACACACACAGACACATCAGTTCAGTTCAGTTCAGTTCAGTTCAGTTCAGTCGCTCAGTCGTGTCCGACTCTCCGCGACCCCATGAATCACAGCACGCCAGGCCTCCCTGTCCATCACCAACTCCCGGAGTACACTCAAACTCATGTCCACAGAGTCGGTGATGCCATCCAGCCATCTCATTCTCCGTCGTCCCCTTCTCCTCCCGCCCCCAACCTTTCCCAGCATCAGAGTCTTTTCCAGTGAGTCAACTCGTCTCATGAGGTGGCCAAAGTATTGGAGTTTCAGCTTTAGCATCAGTCCCTCCAATGAACATCCAGGATTGATCTCCTTTAGAATGGACTGGTTGGATCTCCTTGCAGTATAAGGGACTCTCAAGAGTCTTCTCCAACACCACAGTTCAAAAGCATCGATTCTTCGGCGATCAGCTTTCTTCACAGTCCAACTCTCACATCCATACATGACCACGGGAAAAACCATTGCCTTGACTAGACGGACCTTGGTCGGCAAAGTAATGTCTCTGCTTTTTAATATACTATCAAGGTTGGTCATAACTTTCCTTCCAAGGAGCAAGCGTCTTTTAATTTCATGGCCGCAATCAGACACATACACACACAATATCTTCCTGCTCCAAATAATAATTCATAAAATTTTTAAAATATAACAGAAAAAGGTATAGCCTTAATAATTTTTTTTAAGAAAGGTAAAATGTCACTGTAGTCCAGAAAAAGAAGAAAATACAAAGCAGTACGTATGATGAAAGTCTGCTGGCCTCTGGACCTGGAAGCAGGAGGCAACAGCTAGAATGAATTTCCCGTGGGAAATGAAAACTCAAAGTGACCCATGTAGGTTCAGGAGCCATTCTTGGGGTCAACACTTGGTAACTGGAAACAGGCTAGGGTTCTCCTGTGTGCAAAGAAAGACATTTAAGAAAAAACATAAAACATAAGAAAAAGCTATTACCACCATGCTATACTACAATATAATGGGCTATTACATAGTATATATATACATATAGCTTTTTAATGAGGGAAGTAGGAGAAAGCAGACACCTTCTTCCAGGCGCAAAGTGAATAAAACAAGCCTTGAATATGATCTCATTTGGAAAGGAAAGTTCCAACATTCAATATGAAGGAGAAAGAAAAGAAAAAGGTGATCAAAGTGAGCCTGCACATTACTTTTCCACCACATGAAGATGATCCATAAAGACAGACAAGGAGACAAATTAGTAGATTATTGTAACCCAATAAAAAAAAATGACATTCTGAAAATTACTTTAAAATAAGTGCTTTTTTTGTCCTTGGGGGGGAAAAATAAACGGAAATGAAGGAGAATATAAGAAATGAAAGTGAAAGTTGCTCAGTGGACTCTTTGCAACCCCGTGGACTATACAGCCCATGAAATTCTCCAGGTCAGAATACTGGAGTGGGGAACCTTTCCCTTCTCAGGGGATCTTCCCAACCGAGGGATCCAACCCAGGTCTCCCACATTGAAGGTGGATTCTGATCTCCTATGAAATCTGCAAAATGATATAAATATAGCTTTCAATTGAAAATAGAACATGAGCCAGATTCTAAATAGAAATCAAAGAAGGAAACATCAAAATATAGTAACAATGAATTCACCAAGGAAATATCACAGAGAGAGATTAAAAGTTATGGTTGAGTGGAAAATACTTTGAACATATTTTAATGAGCTTTCCAAAAGAATAGACTAGAAGGAAAACAAAGCAACAATTTTCAAGAATACAGTTCTGTGAATGTTCCACAAGAATATGAACATTCACAATGACGGTGCATATTAGAAAACCACAGAGGCTATCCAGTAAGAAATAACTTACAAAGAAATGACTCTAGTGCAGAGCAAACATGTCACCACCAACAAAAGAATTTAGAAGTAAATTTTGTTATTGTTGTTTACTCACTAAGTTGTGTCTGATTCTTCTGCAGCCCCACGGACTGTATGCCACTAAGTTGATCTGTCCATGGGATTTCCTAGGCAAGTGTACTGGAGTGGGTTGCCATGCCTTTCTCTCCAGGGGATCTTCCCGACCCAGGAGTCAAACCTGTGTCTCCTGCATTAGCAGGAGGATTCTTTACCACTGAGCCACCAGGGAAACCCAAAAGGAAATTGCTGTTCAGTCACTCAGTCATGTCCAGTTCTTTGCAACCCCATGAACTACAGTATGCCATTCTTCCCTGTCCATCACCAACTCCCAGAACTTGCTCAAACTCACATCCATCAAGTCGGTGATGCCATCCAACCATCTCATCCTCTGTCATCCCCTTCTCCTCCACCTTCAATCTTTCCCAGCATCAGAGTCTTTTCCAGTGAGTCAGCTCTTCGCATCAGGTGGCCAAACTATTGGAGTTTCAGCTTCAACATCAGTCCTTCCAATGAACAGCCAGGATGGACTGGTTGGATCTCCTTGCAGTCCAAGGGACTCTCAAGAGTCTTCTCTAACACCACAGTTCAAAAGAATCAATTCTTCGGTGCTCAGCTTTCTTGATAGTCCAACTCTCACATCCATACATGACCACTGGAAAAGCCACAGCTTTGACTAGACAGACCTTTGCTCACAAAGCAAGAGAAGCCCCCGCCATGAGTGAGCCGGGCACCGAGAGGGAGAGTGGCCCTTGCTCGCTGCAATGAGAGGGGCACCCAGGAAGCAATGAAGATCCAGCACAGCCAGAAATAATAAAGAACTAAAGAAATAATGAAACCAACAATTTTCCAAAAAAAAAAGAAAGAGAGAAAGTGAAGCCGCTCAGTCACGTCTGACTCTTTGCGAACCTACAGACTGTAACCTACCAGGTTCCTCAGTCCATGGGATTTTCCAGGCAAGAATACTGGAGTGGGTTGCCATTTCCTTCTCCAGGAGATCTTCCCAACCCAGGGATTGAACCTGGGTCTCCCATATTGTAGGCAGACGCTTTACCATGTAGCCACCAGGGAAGTCCAAAAAGTCACTTATTTTAAAAAAAAAATTGGAATCACTGCTGACTACTCACCAAACAGTTATATATTAAAATCATCTGACCTGGAAATTAAAAATCTTACAGAACTACAGGTTTAATCAAAAATAGCCAGGAGCAGCCTCAGTGTACTGATCTGAAATGCACTGAATTTGCTATGTCCTTTGAGCCCTTGTCAGTGAGCTGCTGGATTCTCAACAGGTTTTGCTAGATTCTCAACTGGATCATTGCAGCTGCAGCTCAACCTTGACAGAGCATATTAAAGTCATCTGTGGCATGTTTAAAGAATACAAACATCTACAGCCCACCATTAGAGTCCAACTTCACTGACCAGGTGTGGTGTTTGAGCACTGGTATGTTTTGTGTCCATGAGTGATTTGAGTACATTGCTGAGTCAAGAACCAGATCTGAGAGTGTTCCTTTACAGGACACAAGGTGAGAACATGAACATTCTCGCCACCTCCATCAGAAGAACAGACACAAGAAGCCTCAGTGAGACTGCTTCTACCTGGATCCAAGTGTCAGTTCTGAGCGCTGAGAACAGCCCAGCCTCGCGTTCCCTGGACAGACGAACCTTCACGTGAGGGCACTCAGTGTAGCTTGAGGCAGTCAGCGACTTCTCTGCCACAAGACACCTCTCTCCCTATTTTCTTACCGTGTCCCCATTCCTTCCTTTCTCCTCCCTGTTTTCCACACTCTCCCAGCCGACCCTTTAGATCTACCATTTTACTCAATGCTTTAGACATTCTAGAAAAAAACAGATCAGAAAATGGAGTTTGTTAGCTTTGTTCCAGAACTGGCAGAGTCAGGCCGATGTTATTGGTTTAGACTTGCCTAGTTAGATTTGTGCTAACTAGTTCTGAACTGCTGACCACTCTGCTGACCACTTTGGCTATCTCAGGAATTGGTAAACATGTGAAGAGTTAAAAAAACATGATTATTGGTGGTGTGCATCCTGCAGAAGAGGATTATTTTCAAGTTTCAAAACACCCATTACAACATTTTTATTTGCTGAATTATTTGTAATCCAGCCCTTATTTACTATATTCAAAATGCCAAAATAGTCTTCTAAAAATTTAGCCTTGCATAAATTCAGATTGGCATTTCTTTTCCACCATTTCAACATTTGTGTGTTCTGGTCGTTACAATTTGCACTGCTACTGTAGGTCTTGACCAAACTGGAGAGCTAGGTGGGTAAGAATGATTCTGTGGTCAGATAAGTTTAGAGATTCTAGTTTAAACAAAAATTAAAGAGGTTTTCCTAATTGCAAACTTTCTCGGACATTTAAATGTTAATGTGTATCATCATTCTTCAAAGGGGAAACACTACTGGTTTTATAAACTTCATTGACCACAAAGGGGTAAACAGAGTATCCTGACAGATTGATATTCCACAGAATATACTTATGAAATACTGTTTAGAGTTTATCACTGGTGATGATAAAGATAGTGATCATATGAGTCTCAAAAGCTCTCCCTGGATCTCCTGCCAGAGAACTTGCATCCCAGGAGGGTTTCTTCCATTGAGTGTCCTGCCCATGACTTCCACTGCTCTTCGCTCTGCCTCCCCAGGCAATCTCCACATTTTCTTCATATCAAGAGTCAGAAGAGGTCTTAAGCAGTCCTGCAGTTTTCCTTGTAGTGGACTGAATGTTTCCTCAGGCCCCGGGGACTAGGAGAGGCCAAGGATTCTGGCCAATGGTGGGGATTGAAGGGTAACAGGACACTCTGGGGAGCAGGCAGGGGCGACAAGTGGGCACACGAGGTAGTGTCTGGTGCTTGAGAATCATTTAAATGCAATGACTCCTGAACAGGTTTATACTTGCAGACAGTGCAAGACTGGAAATGCACAGAGGGATGCACAGTGGAAAGCCAGCCGCTGCTCCTCTCTGTTTCCTCCAGCTACCCTAGTTCCTGTTCCCCTTGCAGGAGTCACTACAATTGCTAGTTTGTTGTATATTCTTTCACAGACACTCTGTATTTTAGCAAATGAATACTACATAGATAAAGAGTCCAGATAATTTTATAATTTAAATTGTGTTAATGTTACAACTAAGAAAATCTAGAAAATAATGATTATTGAATATATCACAGAGGCGGCATTTCAAATTTGTAGGAGTAAACAAACTCTTAAATAAAGAGTAAATTCTTTATTTAATAAAGAGTATAAAAGTCAGCTGGATAGCAAACTGGAAAAATAAACTGATACCAACTCGCCAAAATTTAACTGAAACTACAGAAGTGTTAGAAAATAATGAATGTAGATTGTGTGTTTATGTATATGTGTGTGTGTGTGCATATATACAATCTTAGCTAAGCAAGGCTTCTAGCTTTTCTAAGTCATGGAATAAAAGATTATATATCAATGTATGGCAAAACCAATACAATATTGTAAAGTAATTAGCCTCCAATTAAACTTTTTTAAAAAATAAAATTAAATTTATAAAAAGATAAAATGTAAAAAAAGGAAGAATAATTTTCAAAAGTTAAAAACATGACTCCCATATAAATATAAAAAAATAAATAAATTTGAGTGTGAAAAAATTTTTAAATAGAATAAATTCAGTTAACAAATATCAAAGACGTATGGCAAATGAAAACTAATTAACTTATAAACAGAAGAAAAGGCCAGTTCAATTCAACAAGAAAACACAAATTATTAACAGAAAAATAGTCAAAGGACATATATAGGCAGTTCACAGAAAAATAAATATAAATAGCCAATATACACACCAAAACCTCACGTAACAGTTAGAGAAGACAGAATTTTTAAAGTGAAATGGCAGCATATTAGGATAACAATCAACAGAGTGAAAAGTCAGACCAAAGTATGCGCAAAAATACTTGCAAATCATTTATCTGATAAAGGGTTAATATCCAAAATATTCAATAAGCTTCTACAACTCCACAACAAGGAGTTAGGGGATGAGGAAAGCAGGTGAGAGATTGGTGGCTGTTGTTCAGTCCCTCACGTCCAACTCTTTTCTACCCCATGGACTGCAGCAATTCAGGCTTCCCTGTCCTTCACCATCTCTCAGAGTCTGCTCAAACTCACGTCCATCGAGGCGGTGATGCCATCCAGCCATCTCATCCTCTGTCGTCCCCTTCTCCTCCTGCCTTCAATCTTTCCCAGCATCAGGGTCTTTTCAAATGAGTCAGCTCTTTGCATCAGGTGACCAAAGTTTTGAAGCTTCAGCTTCAGCATCAGTCCTTCCAATGAATATTCAGGACTGATTTTCTTTAGGACGGACTGGTTGGATCTCCTTACAGTCCAAGGGACTCTCAAGAGTCTTCTCCAACACCACAGTTCAAAAGCATCACTTCTTTAGGGCTCAGACTTCTTTATGGTCCAACTCTCACATCTGTACATGACTCCTGGAAAAACCATAGCTCTGACTATATGACATTTGTCGGCAAAGTAATGTCTCTGTTTTTTATATGCTGTCTAGGTTTGGCGTAGCTTTTCTTCCAAGGAGCAAGTGTCTTTCAATTTTGTGGCTGCAGTCACCATCCACAGTGATTTTGGAGCCCAAGAAAATAAAGCATGTCACTGTTTCCATTGTTTCCCCATCTATTTGCCATGAAGTGATGGGACCAGATGCCATAATCTTAGCTTTTTGAATGTTGAGTTTTAAGCCAAATTTTCACTCTCCACTTTCACCTTCACCAAGAAACTCTTTAGTTCCTCCTCACTTTCTGCCATTAGAGTGGTATCACGTGCTTATTTGAGCTTGTTGATATTTCTCCCAGCAATCTTGATTCTAGCTTTCGCTTCATCTAGCCCAGCATTTCACATGACGTACTCTGCATGTAAGTTAAATAAGCAGGGTGACAATATACAGCCTTGATGGACTCCTTTCCTGATTTGGAACCAGTCTGTTGTTCCATGTCAGTATCTAACTGCTGCTTCTTGACCTGCATATAGGTTCCTCGGGAGGCAGGTCAGGTGGTCTGGTATTCCCATCTCTTTCAGAATTTTCCAGTTTGTTGTGCTTCACAGAGTCAAAGGCTTTCGTGTAGTCAATAAAGCAGAAGTAGATGATTTTCTGGAACTCTCTTGCTTTTACTGTGATCCAACAGATGTTGGCGATTTGATCTCTGGATCCTCTGCCTTTTCTAAATCCAGCTTGAACATCTGAAAGTTCTCAGTTCACGTACTGTTGAAGCCTAGCTTGGAGGATTTTGAGCATGATCTTGCTAGCACGGGAAATGAGTGCAATCATGCGGTAGTTTGAACATTCTTTGGCACTGTCCTTCTTTGGTATTGGAATGAAACCTGACCTTTTCCAGTCCCTTTTCTCAGTCCCTTTGCCAGATTCCCAAGTTGGGAAGTCTGTTGTGGGCCCTAGAACTTTCACACTAGTGCAAGGTCTTCTTTGGTAAAATTGTTCTCCAGTTTGTGGGTCGCCTGCCCGGCGGCGCTATGGTGGGGCTAATGGCAACCTCCTCCAAGAGGACTTAGGCCCCACACCAGCCCCCCAAGATAGCTGCTGCCAGAGCCCCTGTGCCCGTGGACGGCCACACCCACAGGCAGGTCTGGCGCAGTCTCTGTGAGCAGTCATGGCTCCTTTCCCTGGGTCCTGGTGTCACAAGGATTTGTTTGCACCCTCCGAGCATCACTGGTGGGTATGAGGTTTGATTTCAAATGCGATTGCACCCCTCCCACTGTCTTGTTGCAGCTTCTCCTTTGCCCTTGGATGTGGGGTATCCTTTTTTGGTGGGATCCCACATTCTCCTGTCGATGGTTGCTCAGCGGCTGATTGTGATTTTGGTGTTCTCACAGCAGATGAGCACACGTCCCTGTAGTCCACTATCTTATTGTCTTTCAAGAGACTGTTAAAAGGTATAAACTTTCAGCTATAAGATAAATAAGGTCAGAGAATCTAATGTAAAACATGGTGGTATAATTGATAACACTGTATTATATAACTGAGATTTGCTAACAGAGTAGAATTTAAATTTTCTTGCCAAAAAAGCGGGGGATATGTGAGGTGATGTATGCATTATATTAATTAGATGGGAGAAACCCTTTCACAATGTATATATGGATCAAATCACCATGATGTATACTTAAATATCTCATAATTTCATATGTCAATTATGTCTCAATAAAGCTGGAAAAAGAAAACACAAAAAACAACTAGACCTTGGGATAGGAAAAAAAAAGATGCCAAAGGCTTAAGTAACCATTTCTCCAAAGAAGACATACAAATGGTCAGCAGCATATGAAAAGATGCTCAGTATCATTAATCATTAAGGAGACAGAAATCAGAATCACAGTGAGACAACACCTATGACTCCTAGGATGGCTACTATCAAAAAAATTAGAAAGGAATGTAAAAAGGAAGGAAAGGAGGGAGGGAGGGTCTTATCTAAGAAGAAAGAAGGAAAATAACAAGTGCTGACAAGGATGTGCCTCTGCTTATCCCGTAAAGTACACAGTCCACAGAAAAGGTGCTCCCGTGCCTCTCTGTCCCTTCCTACTCCCTTAGAGAAGTTTCTCAGATGCTTATTTACTGAGAAAGCAAAGATGACAGTGGCTTTTCAACTGGAGTCTATGAGCGCGTTATCCAAGCAGCTTCACCTCCAGCACTCGGTGATCCCGCCCTCCTTACCAGCCTCAGCTCTCTCTCAGGCACTGGGGCGCGACGGTAACCATGCTAATATGTCCCATTAAAATGGCTGCACTGCGTAACAATCTAGGCCGATCTCCACACTGTCTCTGCACTGCCTGCCTCCCTCATCCACATACAGAAGAATCAGTGCTCCGGAAGGAGTGAATGTAACGGCACATGCCCTGTCAGAATTCCTGACGGTGCCTATCATGCAAAATCAGGGCACTTATGAAGCTTATAAATGCCAAACAGAAACTCAGGATGGGAAGAACTCCTAGAAGCTCAGCTATCTTTTCCTTCCTGACTTCCCAACAGGACTGCCTTGAACTATCCCAAGAAAAATATAAAGGTCTTCTTCAAAGTGTTTCCAAGTATATTAGTCTGAGTAAACCATGAATTACCAATGGGACCAATAGCACCCACAATGGGGCAAAAATTGGTCCTTGGTAAGTAGATGAGGAGCAAAACAAACCTACTCTTTTTACTGAAAAAGCACTGATGTACCTACATTACATAAACAGAAATACACCATCTGTTCAGTTCAGTTACTCATTCGTGTCCTACTCTTTGCGACCCCATGGACTGCAGCACGCCAGGCCTCCCTGTCCATCACCAACTCCCGGAGTTCAGTCAAACTCATGTCCATTGACTTGGTGATGCCATTCAACCATCTTATCCTCTGTCATCCCCTTCTCCTCCCACCTTCAACCTTACCCAGCATCAGGGTCCTTTCCAATGAGTCAGTTCTTCGCATCAGGTGGCCAAAGTATTGGAGTTTCAGCTTCAGCATCAGTACATCCAATGAATATTCAGGACTGATCTACTTTAGGATGGACTGGTTGGATCTCCTTGCAGTCCAAGGGACTCTCAAGAGTCTTCTCCAACACCACAGTTCAAAAACATCAATTCTTTGGTGCTCAGCTTTCTTTATAGTCCAACTCTCACATCCATACATGACTAGTGGAAAAAGCATAGCTTTGACTAGATGGACCTTTGTTGGCAAAGTACTGTCTCTGCTTTCTAATAAGCTGTCTAGGTTGGTCATAACTTTTCTTCCAAGGAGCAAGTGTCTGTTAATTTCATGATTGCAGTCACCATCTGCAGTGATTTTGGAGCCCAAAAATATAATGTCGGTCACTGTTTCCATTGTTTCCCCATCTATTTGTCATGAAGAGATGGGACCAGATGCCATGATCTTAGTTTACTGAATGTTGAGTTTTAAGTCAACTTTTTCACTCTCCTCTTTCACTTTCATCAAGAGGCTTTTGAGTTCTTTTTCACTTTCTGCCATAAGGGTGGTGTCATCTGCATATCTGAGGTTATTGATATTTCTCCCAGCAATCTTGATTCCAGCTTGTGTTTCACCCAGCTCAGCATTTCTCATGATGTACTCTGCATATAAGTTAAATAAGCAGGGTGACAATACACAGCCTTGACATACTCCTTTGCCTATGTGGAACCAGTCTGTTTTTCCATGTCAAGTTCTAACTGTTGCTTCTTGACCTGCATACAGATTTCGCAGGAGGCAGGTCAGGTGGTCTGGTATGCCCATCTGTTGAAACATTTTCCACAGTTTTTTCTAATCCACACAGTCAAAGGCTTTGGCATAGTCAATAAAGTAGAAATAAATGTTATTCTGGCACTCTCTTGCTTTTTTGATGATCCAACGGATGTTGGCAATTTGCTCTCTGGTTCCTCTGCCTTTTCTAAATCCAGTTTATACATCTGGAAGTTCACAGTTCATGTATTGTTGAAGCCTGGCTTGGAGAATTTTGAGCATTACTTTGCTAGCGTGTGAGATGAGTACAATTGTGAGTAGTTTGCACATTCTTTGACATTGCCTTTCTTTGGGATTGGAATGAAAGTTGACTTTTCCAGTCCTGTGGGCACTGCTGAGTTTTCCAAATTTGCTGGCCTATTGAGTGCAGCATTTTCACAGCATCTTTTAGGATTTGAAATAGCTCAGCTGGAATTCCATCACCTCCACTAACTTTGTAGTGATGCTTCCTAAGGCCCACTTGACTTTACACTCCCGGATGTCTGGCTCTAGGTGAGTGATCACACCATCATGATTATGTGGGTCATGAAAATCTTTTTTGTACAGTTCTTCTGTGTATTCTTGCCACCTCTTCTTAATATCTTCTGCTTCTGTTAGGTCCACACCATTTCTGTCCTTTATCGAGCCCATCTTTGCATGAAATGTTCCCTTGGTGTCTCTAATTTTCTTGAAGAGATCTCTAGTCTTCCCCATTATATTGTTTTCCTCTATTTGTTTGCACTGATCACTGAGGAAGGCTTTCTTATCTCTCCTTGCTATTCTTTGGAACTCTGCATTCAGATGGGTATATCTTTCCTTTTCTCCTTTGCCTTTCACTTCTCTTCTTTTCACAGCTATTTGTAAGGCCTCCTCAGACAACCATTTTGCCTTTTTGCATTTCTTTTCTTGGGGATGGTCTTAATCCCTGCCTTCTGTGCACAGTGTCCCGAACCTCCATCCATAATTCTTTAGACACTCAATCAGATCTAATCCCTTGAATCTATTTTTCATTTCCAGTGTATAATCGTATGAGATTTTATTTAGATCATACCTGAATGGTCTAGTGGTTTTCCCTGCTTTCTTCAGTTTAAGTCTGAATTTGGCAAGAAGGAGTTCATGATCTGAGCCACAGTCAGCTCCCGGTCTTGTTTTTGCTAAGTGTATACAGCTTCTCCATCTTTGGCTGCAAAGAGCATAATCAATCTGATTATGGTTTTGCCCATCTAGTAGTGTCCATGTGTAGAGTCTTCTCTTGTGTAGTTGGAAGAGAATGTTTGCTATGACCAGTGTGTTCTTTTGGCAAAACTGTATTAGCCTTTGCCCTGCTTCATTCTGTACTCCAAGGCTAAATTTGCCTGTACAAATACACCATACCTGTAGTATTAAAATTTCCTGAAAGGGGCAATTATGAAAAAAGTCTAATAATTTTACTTTGAGAGGCCATAATAAAAATAATGTCATGAAACCCTGCCATTGGCTAAACAGCTAAAATAAATACCCCCAAAATAGTGACTTTACAGAACCCATTTTTTTTTTTTCTCACTAATATCACAGCCTCACACTAGTCAGTGGGGTTGTGGAGTGTGCTCTCCTCCACACAGTCACACAGGAACCCAGGCCCCTTCCAATTGGTGGTGCCACCATTCCCTGGGGTCTTTGAGAACTGCCAGGATCCTCTGCCTCTCGCTGACCAATGAGCAGAGAAAGGGCAAATAGAAGAATAACGCAAGGCACTTTACGGGCTAGGCTTGGCAGTAGGCGCAACCTTCTCCCCCTTGTGCTGCCACAGACCGTTAACGTGGACTCTCCAACACGCAAGGCAGCTGGGAAACACAGTCAAGCGCCCAAGTAAGGAGAGAAGAGACGGCGCAGAAGAACAAGCTGGTTTGGCTCCTGCGGCTCGGATTCTGGAGCTTTCCTGGAGCTTATAGTGTCAGGCTGATGAACACTGAATTAAATTTAACTCTTTCTGCAATGATAAAATATACCCTAGAGAAAAATGGAAAATAGCTTATTTGAATCCTATTCATCAACTTTGGGTTCTCTTTCAATTTTCTTCAAGCTTTATTCGTGGTTTGCATTTTAACTGGTTAATAAACAGAAGGAAAAAATTAAAGGTTTGGTTCCCAACATACTCAATATACTCAGTGTTGGAGAGAATACGGAAGAAAAGGTATTCTTTAAATTGTAAACAACTATGAAGGGCACCTTGGCAAGGTCTATCACAATTCTGAATGCACATACCCAAAGACATAGTGATTGCACTTCTGGAAACTAACCCTACAGACACATTAACTCAAAACACACTTGCTCCCTCTTGCATACTGCTCACTTTATGTCAGAAGACAGTCTGTGCAGTCACTCCCCAGGACCTAAATTGACAGAGCTGGGGCATGAGCCCAAGAAGCTCATCTCCAGAGTCTCGACCCTTAACTGCTTTTTTTCTCATTTACTCAGACATGTTAAAGCAAAGTTTGAAAACAACTTAAATGTCCATCAATACAGAATTGGTTAAGGAAATTATAATAAGATCCAAACATCCAATAGATCGCTACAAAGTCACTAAAAATAATGAGGCAGTTTGGTAGGCACTGACGTGGAACAATCCTCAGGATATACTGTTTAGCAAAAAGATTAGCATGCAAAACAACACAGTAGGCTATCATTGTATAAAATATTTTGAAATGAATCTCTTTGGGGGAAAGATCATAAGGAAAGGGTAATATTGATAGTCCCTTAAGAGAAGAACCAAAAATCTGGTGGGGAACTTTCTCTTAATACCATTTTGTACCATTGGAATTTTGAAATAGGTGCTGATAATCCATTTGAAACAATTATTATTTTCACTAACATGAACATATACAAAGCTAATCAAAACTAGGACAGTCAAATATGCACTGCTTTAATATTTTCTCACTTATAGACTTCCTTTGCCTAATACAGCCAGAAGCAGAGTTGCTTAACAGCTATTCATGATCCTCTCTTTCCTCCTATTACCTGTGAGGCAGCAATTCAGTTTTATTCAACTAGGGGGTGTGTGGGGGATTTGATTATATCAGCACATTACACAGGTATGACCTATTGCCTCAGCATAGTTCTCATCACCTCAGCCATTCTCATTATCCGTGGTACCTACTCAGATCAGAATCCTAGCTGGCTCCTCTCAGAGCTCTTGATTCTAGCTCCTGGGATTTCCCAAGGCCTGATTCATGTTCTACCTAATTCAAAAACTTCTTCCTGTGAGTTCTCTATCAGCTTGGATGAAGGCTTTCCCTAGAGTTTATAGGATATGAATCAGAGCTGGGTAAATCCCCTTGGATTAGAGTAATCTCTTTATTTACACACTTTTCAGCATGTGATTTTTTAAACCCCCCAAAGATGAAACTTTTGCCAGCAATTTCAGGAATGAAGCTGTTTTCATAAGCTTGGGACAGAGCAAACAGAAGGTCAACATGAGGGACAGAGGAATTAAGAAACCCAAAAGTGTTGGCCAATTGGACAAGACCCTATGATCTCATTTTTCTCTGTCCACTAGGATCCCAATGTCTGAACGTTCTGACATGTTGCAAAATTTCTCCTGTTAGTGTCACCTATCTGAATGCGTAAGAATCATCTCTGTTAAATACCTGGAGATCCCATCCCCACTTTTTCCATTTAAGGAACGTTATACAGTCCTTCCTCACCGGGTACAAGCTGCCGGACAGCTTTTCAGCAAGTCCTAACCACATTTATCTAACTGTCACGTACATTTATGGAGATTTTGTTCAAGTGGGGTTTCTGAATCAGAAGTCCTGGTTTGGGCCTGAGATTCTGCATTTCTATCCCGTAGTGCCAATGCTATGATCCACAGGATGTATTTTGAGCAGAAAAGCCCTGGAGTGATCTTCAGATTAAGAAGAGACCACAGTGAGCGGTACTCTTCCGAGTTTGCACAAACACGTGTTGAATGCAAGGAACAGAAGGGTGGGATACACAGGCACACAGAGAGAGGTTGTACAGAACAGCACATGCAGAAGGGGAACAGCATTCGGTTAAGAGCATGAGGTCTAGACCAACAAGCTTCAGTTAGAGCTACCAGTACCATTATTCATGGTCTGCGCAACCTTGGGAAAGTAGCATAACCATTCTAAGCTTCTGTTTCTTCAGTAGTTAAAGGGTAACAATAAAAGGTTGAACCTTACGATGTTGTCATTTTTGCAATTCAGAAAACATCAAAGGTGGGCAATTTTGTATGCTTCGCTCGAACAGCACCACTTCCTAGCGCAGCCGTGAAGCTTAAAACGGGCAGCATATGTGCCTGTCACGCTGGCACAGAGTAAGAACGCAGCAAAGTCTAGTACGGACCGCCGTGTTCCGAATCAGATCGGTGTGCACGTGTGCACTTTAAAGGATGAGGATGGGAAGCAACTAGATACTCCTGTCCCCAGCCCTTTATCAAAAGGAGGCTTCTTGGATTCTCTTTCCTCTTTTTCCTTTATCAGCTCAGTCACTCAGTTGTGTCCAGCTCTTTGCGACCCCATGGACCGCAGCACGCCAGGCTTCCCTGTCCTTCACCAACTCCCAGAACTTGGTCAGATTCACGTCCACTCAGTCGGTGATGCGTCCAACCAACTCATCCCGTCGTCCCCTTCTCCCCCCACCCTCAATCCCTCCCAGCATCAGGGTCTTTTCCAATGAGTCAGTTCTTCGCATCAAGTGACCAAACTACTGGAGCTTCAGCTTCAGCATCAGTCCTTCCAATGAATATTCAGGATTGATTTCCTTTAGGATTGACTGGTTGGATCTCCTTGTAGTCCAAGGGACTCTTAAGAGTCTTCTCTAACACCACAGTTCAAAAGCATCAATTCTTTGGTGCTCAGCTTTCTTTATAGTCCAACTCTCACATCCATACATGACTACTGGAAAAACCATAGCTTTGACTAGACTGAACTTTATCAGCAGAGTCATATCTCTGCTTTTTAATATGCTGTCTAGTTTGGTCATAGCTTTTCTTCCAAGGAGAAAGCATCTTTTAATTTCATGGCTGCAGTCACCACTGGAACCAGTCTGTTGTTCCATGTCCGGTTCTAACTGTTGCTTCTTGACCTGCACAGATTTCTCAGGAGGCAGTTAAGGTGGTCTGGTATTCCCATCACTTTCAGAATTTTCCACAGTTTGTTGTGATCCACACAGTCAAAGTCTTTGGCATAGTCAATAAGGCAGAAGTAGATGTTTTTCTGGAACCCTCTTGCTTTTTCTCTCGTCCATTGGATGTTGCAATTTGACCTCTGGTTCCTCTGTCTTTTCTAAATCCAACCTGAACATCTGGAAGTTCTCAGTTCACATACTGTTGAATCCTCACTTGGAGAAAATTAAGCATTGCTTTGCTAGAGTATGAGACAACTGCAATTGTGCAGGAGTTTGAGCATTCTTTGGCATTTCCTTTCTTTGGGATTGGAATGGAAACCGACCTTTTCCAGTCCTGTGGCCACTGCTGAGTTTTCCCAATTTGCTGGCATATAGAGTGCAACACTTTCACAGCATCATCTTTTAGGACTTGAAGTAGCTCAACTGGAATTCCATCACCTTCACTAGCTTTGTTCATAGTGATGCTTCCTAAGGCCCACTTGACTTTGCATTCCAGGATGTCTGGCTCTAGGTGAGTGATCACTCCATCATGGTTATCTGGGTATTAAGACCTTTCTTGTATAATTGTTCTGTGTATTCTTGACACTTCTTTTTAATATCTTCTGCTTCTATTTGGTTCACAGCATTTCTGTCCTTTATTGAGCCCATCTTTGCATGAACTATTCCCTTGGTATTTCTAACTTTCTTGAAGAGATCTCTGGTCTTTCCCATTCTACTGTTTTCCTCTATTTTTTTTTTTTTTTTTTGCATTGATCACCTGGGAAGGCTTTCTTATCTCTCCTTAGTATTCTTTGGAACCTTGCATTCAGTTGGGTATATCTTTCCTTTTCTCCTTTGCCCTTAGCTTCTCTTCTATTCTCAACTATTTGTAAGGCCTCCTCAGACAACCATTTTGCCTTTTTGCATTTCTTTTTCTTGGGGATGGTCTTGATCCCCGCTTTCTGTACAATGTTACAAACCTCCATCCATAGTTCTTCAGGCACTCTGTCTATCAGATCTAATCCCTTGAATCTATTTATCAGTTCCACTGTATAATTGTAAGGGATTTGATTTAGGTCATACCTAAATGGCTAGTGGTTTTCCCTCCTTTCTCCAGTGTTAGTCTGACTGACAAGATGGCAGAGTAGAAGGACATGCACTCATCTTCTCCTGTGAGAATGCCAAAATTAAAGCTCGCTTCTGAACAACCACCAACAGGAGAATGTTGGATCCCACCAAAAAAAGATATCCCATGTCCAACGGCAAAGGAGGAGCCCCAGCAAGATGGTCGGAAGGGTGAAATCACCTTTAGAATCTATCCCATTCCCACCAGAGATGCTTGGAGGGCTCAAAAAAAACCTTGTGTGTGCCAGAACCCAGAGACCCCAGAGACTGAGCAGACCTGCCTGTGAGTGGCTGAGTGTCTCCTGTGGAGGGACGGGCCAGCAGTGGCCTGCTGCAGGGGCGGGGCTCTGGGTGCAGCAGACCTAGTCACGCAGAGTGTGACATAAACCTTTCTGAAGGTGGTCGCCATTAACCCCACCATAGAGCTGCTGAGCAGAAAACCAGCTGCAGAACAATTATACCAGATAAACTCTCACACTGTTAAGAGAATTCTAGGACCCACAACAGGTTTCCCAACCTGGCGATCTGGCAAAGGGACTGAGAACCCCCAGGGAATTTGACTTTGGTGGCCAGTGGGATTTGATTACAGAACTTACGCAGGACTGGGGAAACAGACTCTCAGAGGGCACAGACAGAACCTTGTGCCCACCAGGACCCAGGAGAAAGGAGCAATGACCCCACAAGATACTGACTCAGACTTCTTCCTTTATTCCAATATAATATTGTATTAAAATCTGTGACTCTGCGGCCTGACTGATTGAATTCCAATTTACCCAGCACTAGCTGTGTGACTTTTGGAAAATGACTTTATTTCCCTATGGCCCAGTTTTCTCATCTATAACATGGGAAAATAATAGCATCTACTTGATAGGATTATATTAAGCAACTACAGCAGTATCTCCGTTCCGTTCCGTCGCTCAGTCGTGTCCGACTCTTTGCGACCCCGTGGACTGTAGCCTACCAGGCTTCTCCGTCCATGGGATTCTCCAGGCAAGAATACTGGAGTGGGTTACCGTTTCCTTCTCCAGGGGATCTTCCCAACCCAGGGATCGAACCCGGGTCTCCCGCATTGGAGGCAGATGCTTTAACCTCTGAGCCACAAGGGAAGCCCCACAGCAGTATCTAGTACATACTAAATTTATGTAAGTAAATATGTTGATAGACATCTACCTCTATCTGACTACTTTTCAGTTGATAATTGGTTAATTCTAATAAAATTATTATTACTGATCAATAAAACAATTGGCTCGTAGCCATATAAACAAACTAGCAGAAGTTTAATGATCTTTCCCTTTTCTCTGGTCCATTTGAACACTTGTGTAGAAAAAAGACGAAAGAAACACAGAATCTGGAAGATATCTTAGATACAACCTATTATATTTAAGTACAGTTAAGAAATTCAAAACATAGGAAAATGAGCTCTTCAGAAACGTACCTTAGTATCTCAGGGACGGGAAATGTCCACAAAAACACCCTAAAGATTCTCATCTCTCCTTAGTTATCACTGTCAACCTCCTTTCCCAGGAAATCTTTGCCTTGTTGTTGCTGTTTAGTTGCTAAGTTGTACCTGACTCTTTTGCTACTCCATGGACTGTAGCCACCAGGCTCCCCTGTCCACGAGATTTTCCAGGCAAGAATACTGGAATCAGTTGCATTTCCTATTCCAGGGGTCTTCTTGACCTGGAGATCAAACCCACGTCTCTTGCACTGGCAGGAGGGCTCTTCACCACTGAACCACCTAAAGTGACACAATTTATGAGTTCCTCAATTTTACTTTTTTCTCTACATTTACTAATCATCCTTTGTGAAAACAGCAGAATACCCAGTTAGAGCCTTTGAAATAAATCTCCTACAGGTGTATTTCAGCTGACCATACAATTTATACTGAAGGACTCAAAAGTGCTCCTGGGGTCCTGCAGAACTGCCCCAGGACCTCAGGACTGAAGCAGTTCTGGTGTTACTGTCTGCAACTTCTCCAGAAAAAGTCTGGACTGGAGCCAACGTTGAAATTATAAGAGAGAAACTCATTCATTCAGTGCAAGCACTGTTTATTGGTCAGAACTACTACCACTTCTTAAATATTTTATTATGGGCAATGTGACTTAGAGAAAAGTAATACAAAGCAAACTTGATAGGACGGAAGAGTTGAAGCTGAGGAGGAAACTTACACTGACGTCCTTGAACGTCCTGAGTCAGCTGTGCTGTAGATGGTAGCCATAAGACTTGAAAGAAATAAGAAAAATTGAAGTTGACAATTCTTCAAATAGAATACATCTCACCAAATTACATCAACACATATGTCAGTCTTACTTGCTAGAGGATTTAGTCTATGCTTTTACTCTGTTTTGGTCGAATACTACATCAATTAGGGTAGACCAAATGCTGGACCAGAGATCAGTCACTTAAAGAGCAAGGAATTTATTTTCTTTTCATGGACCAGAGCATAACATGCTCAGTTACCAGGAAAGCTAGGAAATGCAGCCTCTAGCCAGATAATCACTTTCTAGTCCCAAATTAAATGATACCTAAGTAAATCACAGTGAGAACTTAAAAATCATGTGAAAGATAACTACCATTTTTTTTTTTTAGTTGAAGTATGGTTGATTTACAATGTTGTGCCAATTTCTGCTATACAGCAAAGTGATTCAGTTTTACACATATATACATTCTTTTTAAATATTCTTTTCCAATAAATAAATATCTTTTAAGCTCAATATCTTCTAAGTTTTTGTGAATTAGACATATTCCAGTACAATGATCTTGCATCCAGTAAAACTAATTCCAGTAAAACTAATTAGTAAAGCTAATCCCACTATTTCATGACTATCAGAATTGATTTTCTCATGAATCACTCCAACCCACACTGTTCACTTTTTCTATCTTATAATATTAACTCATACTAGTCTCTCTAGTGCTTCATTATATTGATGTCTCATGCGCACTTATAAAAGACTGCAAACTTTTTAAAGATACCTTAATATTGTAGTACTTAGTAAAATAAAAAACTTGCAGGTACTTAATAAAAATCATTGATTTGAAGCAAATGCATCTAAGCCAGAAAATGTCCATTCATGGAATAAACAGAATAACTGCTAACATTCCAATAGATGGTAGCTTAGTATTTCATTGATAATACTGTACAATTCCATACTACTAAACAGGAATGAAAATAAAATGAAGATTAACACCAAGCTGGACCAGAGAGCAAAAGCTGGTGTAGGAAAATAGTAAAAACAAAAAGAGAAATGGTAGCAAAAGCAAAGGACAGAAGAAAGTAGATGTGGAAATTAAACAGTAAAAAGCACATGGCCAAGGAATACGGTTCAACCCAATTCCCTGGTGGCTCAGAGGTTAAAGCGTCTGCCTCTAATGAGGGAGACCTGGGTTCGATCCCTGGGTTGGGAAGATCCCCTGGAGAAGGAAACGGTAACCCACTCCAGTATTCTTGCCTGGAGAATCCCATGGACGGAGAAGTCTGGTAGGCTACAGTCCACGGGGTCGCAAAGAGTCGGACACAACTGAGCGACTTCATTTTCACTTTCACTTTAATGTGAGTTTTGTAAAATACAAAATTAGTGTTGGCCAAGTCAGTCTTCTGGTTAAAAACACTGCAGGACGACAAGGCACATTTCAAGAAAGAAATAGCAGATTTTGGAAAGATAGTCAATTTTACAGCACTTTGGCATAGACACTCCCTTTCCATCTACCTCTGACTTCTTGGCAGCAGAGGGCCACTGGAACCCTACAAGAGGAGAAGGTGGAGACGGGAAGGATGACTGTAGTGAGGCGACCAGAGAGGCAGGAAGATAAGGTAGAGGAGGCGGAAGAAGGGAAGTAAGGGTAGAGCAGTCAAGGTCGGAGCGACAACTGAACCAACAGAGCCTCTGCAAGCGGGGCTGCTCTTCTGTTGTTCTCTACACGACACTGAGGCGGTCCGTGTCCACAGTGAAAGCAAGTGACTCCAACCAACATGTGAACTGAAGTGACGCGAAATAAAGCAAAGCAAGAGAAGAACAGAAACATGCGAGCAAAGCAAACGACAAGGGCTTAGCAGTCACGGTTGGAATGAAAGACAAACTGAATCGAGAGATGAAACTGTTATAATCAAAGACAGCAAGAGAAGAAAGCAGCAATAAATCAAATTTCTGATTCCAAATACGCCAAGGTAACCAAGAAAAGTTGCAGGGCCCAAGGCAACATAAAACCAAGCTAATCCTTTTGGAAAATTAAGATATTAAGATGTCTATGATTTAAGAAAAAAATATTGTTACCTTTAAACAAAAAATATTCCTACTTCCCCCAGTAAGGCTGCCAGGAGATGCAGAAAAATACCGGAATTCTAGTTTTAGTTCTGCCATTGACAACTTATGGCCAACAAAAAGTCGTTTATATATATGGGTTGGCCAAAAGGTTCATTCTTTTCTGTAAGATGGCTCTAGTAGGGCTTAACTGTCTTTAACTTAATTTGAAACAATTTTGTTAGACTGAATTGTGACAGCTGTCATATCAGCACGCATATTTTTTAGAAACATCAAAATTGGTGAAATTTTGTGTACCCATTTTATTATTGAAGATGGGAGAAAGGAGCAACGTTTTCAGCATATTATGCTTTATTATTTCAAAAAAGGTAAAAATGCAACAGAAGCGCCTAATTTTTTTTGGCAGTGTATGGAGAAGATGCTGTGACTGATCAAATGTGTCAAAAGTGATTTGTGAAGTTTCGTGCTAGAGATTTCTCTCTGGAAGATGCTCCACTGTCAGATAGACCAGTTGAAGTTGACAGTGATCAAATCAAGACATTACCTGAGTTCATGTGAATGTATGGCAAAAACCACAATACTGTAAAGTAATTAGCCTCCAATTAAAATTTAAAAAATAAAAATAACATTAAAGAAAAAGAAAGCCAAGCATCAAATAATTGATGCTTTTGAACTGAGGTGTTGGATAAGACTCTTGAGAGTCCCTTGGACTGCAAGAAGATCCAACTAGTCCATCCTAAAGGAAATCCATCCTGAATATTCATTGGAAGGACTGATGCTGAACCTGAAGCTCCAATACTTTGGCCACCTGATGGGAAAAACTGACTCATAGGAGAAAATCCTGATATTGGGAAAGGCTGAAGGCAGGAGGAGAAGGGGATGACAGAGGATGAGATGGTTGGATGGCATCACCTACTCGATGGACATGAGTTTGAGCAAACTCTGGAAGTTGGTGATGGATAGGCAAGCCTGGCATGCTGCCGTCCATGGGGTTGCGAAGAGTTGAATACAACTGAGCAACTGAACTGAACTGACTGAACTAAACAAGTGACTAAAATATCTTCCAGGTTGAACGTTAATTCCTTCAACAGTTTTTTTAAACACCTTTATTTGTGCACAGATTTAAATTTGTATGTAGCCAAGCTGATCTTTTTCTTTATGATTTTCTCTTTTGCTTTTAAACATAGAAAGTGATTCTCCTTAGAGAGTTTAAATAAATATTCATATATGTTTTCTTCTAAAACAAAAAAAATAAAAATTTATCTATTTTCAATTTAAAAAAAGATATTAACTGAGAATAATCAATATCATACTACACATAGTCAACATACTCATAATGTCCAAATGAAGCATTGAAAATCATTTGCACCAGGTTGGTTATGTTAATCAATTTGATATTTGGGTTCTACATAAGTGAAAAAAACGCCTTCTTGACCATATTTCTGCAAGTGACCTTCTATTTAAACATGAGAAAAACATTCTGTTTTTAAAGCAAATTGTGTCAGGTGATGAAAAGTGGATACTGTATGATAATGTGAAACAGAGGAGATCATGGGGCAAGTGAAATAAACCACCAATGGTCTTCATCCAAAGAAGGTGATGTCGTGCGTATGCTGAGGTTGGAAGGGAGCTCTGTATCCTAAGCATCTTCTAGAAAGCAAAACAATTAATTCCAACAAGTACCACTCCCAACTAGACCAACTGACTTGACGAAAAGCACCTGGAATTAGTCAACAGAAACAGCACACTTTTCCATCAGGATAGCAGAAGACCACGTGTTTCTTGATATCCAGGCAAAAACTGTCACAACTTGGCTAGGAAGTTCTGATATTCACTGTATCCACCAGCTATTGCAGCATCAAAGTTTCATTTATTTCAGTCTTTACAAAATTCTCTTAATGGAAAAAAGTTCATTTCCCTGGAAGGCTGTAAAGGGCACTTAGAACAGTTTTTTGCTCAGAAAAATAAGTTTTGGGAAGATGGGATTATGAAGTTGCCTGGAAAATGGCAGAGAATAGTAGAGCAAAGAATCAGACTCCTGTGAGCAACTGAACACAAGTAAAACAAAATAGTGAATATGTTGTTCAATGAAGTTCTGAGTGAAAATGAAAAATGTGTCTCTTAGAAAACAGAAGAAACTTTTTGGCAACCAAATATATAAATATACATAATATTGTTGAAAAAATACAAAAGAAAAAAATTATATCTACTCAAGTTTAAATGAGAATTTGCACCCAGATTCACTAAATCTTCAAAGTGAAAAAGTTATTTTACTTTTATCTTCTTGGCACATCTTTAGCAAGAAGTTGAATTGGAACTATAGCCACCCTGCTTATCTAATTTGGAGAAGGCAATGGCACCCCACTCCAGTACTCTTGCCTGGAAAATCCCATGGATGGAGGAGCCTGGTGGGCTGCAGTCCATGGGGTCGCTAAGAGTCGGACACGACTGAGCAACTTCACTTTCAATTTTCACTTTCATGCATTGCAGAAGGAAATGGCAACCCACTCCAGTGTTCTTGCCTGGAGAATCCCAGGGACGGGGGAGCCTGGTGGACTGCCGTCTATGGGGTCACACAGAGTCGGACACGACTGAAGTGACGCAGCAGCAGCAGCTTATCTAATTACTGACTGTTTCAGACAGATCTTGTTTCCAAGTTTTGAACTGTGCTTTACTTTAACTACATTCTATTAACACCATTCACTACCTCCGTTTACTTTTTTTAGATTTACTTACTTATTTTTGGTTGCGCTTGGTCTTCATTGCTGCATGCAGGCTTTCTCCAGTTGCGGCAAGCAGGAGCTATTCTGGGTTGCAATGCATGGGCTCCTCTTGTTCGGGCATAGGCTTTACGTGCACAGCCTTCAGCAGTTGCAGCTCGTGGGCTTAGATGCTCTGTGGTACGTGGAATCTTCCCGGGCCAGGGATCTAACCCGTGTCCCCTGCATTGGCAGGCAGATTCTTAACCACTGCACCACCAGGGAAGTCCCCTTCATTTACTTTCACACTGGCATTTAAAACTAACCATGTGCCAGGAACTGTGCTAAACACAAGCAACACTTATTCTCTAAGCTAATCTGCAGTCATTATTACTGCGACTATTCGCATTGCTCACATTATTATTATCCTCATCTTACGAATCAGAACAAGAGAAAGGAAATTCTAAGTCAGCTTACCAAAATTACACAGACAGCACCTGGCAGAGCTGGAGCCAGAATGCAAGGCTGGTTATCTCCAAGCGTGTTTCTTTATATGACACTACATGAGTCTCTCTGGAGTCTGGCAACTGCATGGAAGGATAATACTGGACATCCGGAACAGAATCAATGAACGGAGCAGTGGGAATGGTCACACAGGACCAGGAATAATATGTGACCAAACTGGAAAAACTCATAATTCATAGATCATTAAGGAGAGTATTCGGAAGTTTCAGTCATTGTCCTGGGAAAAAAAGTAGCCCTAGACAGCTCTGATTCTGCTTAACAAAGCTGAAATTAGGGACTCAAAACTTTTCTGTTAACTATGTCACAGAGAAAATCACAAAATATTAATTTTTAAAAATCCAACTTTTAACAAAGTAAAGTCCACAATATCATTAATACAATCAAAATTACTAGCAGTGCAAGAACGGAGAAGGCAACGGCAAGCCACTCCAGTACTCTTGCCTAGCAAATCCCATGGACGGAGGAGCCTGGTAGGCTGCAATCCATGCGGTCGCTACGAGTCAGACATGACTGAGCGACTTCACTTTCCCTTTTCACTTTCACACATTGGAGAAGGAAATGGCAACCCACTCCAGTGTTCTTGCCTGGAGAATCCCAGGGACGGGGGAGCCTGATGGGCTGCCGTCTATGGGGTCACACAGAGTCGGACACGACTGAAGTGACTTAGCAGCAGCAGCAGCAGCAGCAGCAGTGCAAGAAAGAAGAAAATGCCACTAGTAATGAGTAGGGAAAAAAGTCAATCAGCAGAAACAGATTCAGAAATAACAGAGATAAAAGAGTTATCAGAAAGGACATTAAATAGTTAATATAACTGTATTCTATATGTTTAATAACATACAGAAAACTTGAATTTGCCTCACGCCAGGCTTCCCTGTCCTTTGCCATCTCCCAGAGTTTGCTCAGACTCATGTCCATTGAGCTGGTGATGCAACCGATGTAATGTTCAAATAATTACCTGCTTTTTGTTTTGTTTTGTTTTGTTTTAATAAAAAGGTAGACACCTGTCTCACACCTGTGTGTGTGTGTGTGCTCTGTCATGTCTGACCCTTTGCGACTTCCTGGACTATAGACCCCAGACTCCTCTGTCCACCGTCCCTCAGATTTTCCAGGAAAAAATGCTGCAATGAATTGTCGTTTCCTACCCCAGGGATCTTCCTGACCCAGGAATCAAACCCATTCCTCTTGTTCCTTACTCCTTATCCCAGGGTAAGTCCAGAGATATCAAGGATTTCAAAGTAAAAAGTGAAACCGTGACAGCATTAATGTGAACAAAAATTGTTTCCTTGTTTTAAACCTAGAATGGGTAAGGGTTTACCAGCTACGACACAAAAGAAGACACGAGGAAAAAAAAAATAGTGATTTTTAAAAATAAATCTGCCCAGCAGAAACCACTATAGGCAGAGTCAAAAACAAATCACAAACCTAAAGGTAATTGTTGCAGTTTGTATGACAAACAAAGGGATAATCTCTCAATTTATAAAGAACTCTCTCAAATTAATAAGAAAAGTACCAACAACATTTAGAAAATCAGATAAAGCAGTTAAGCACACAGCTCCCATAAAAGGAAATACAAATGACCCTTAAGTCTACATAAACTAAAGAGGCTTACAATAAACTTTAAAACAACCACACAAAGAAAAATAATTTTTCACCCATTAACATGGCAAAAGAAACAATTTTGACAACATCCTATGTTAACGGGGAACCCATGTTCTCATATGATACTGAGGTGACACTGTACTGTTGATAGCTCTGTAAACAGCCACTAGAAGATATAGCCAGATAGATGATATCGACCCAAATTACAAAAGGATGTGCCTTTTGGCACAGCAATTTACTTGTAAAAATTTATCTTATAGACAATTGACACATGGGCAAAATGTGCTAAGTAATGAACACACCAAGTTACTCACTGAAGCATTATTTCAAATAAGCAGATTGGAAATAATTTCATAAAATAGGAGACTTTAAATAAATTTTGATGTTTTCATACAAATAGAATACTGCAAAACAACAAAAATTCTAGAAAAACTATGAAATAACAGGGAACAGTATCTGGTTTATTATTATTTGAAGAAAAAAGGGCTCATAACAGTGTACAGCAATGCTACCATTTGTGTGAAAATAGATATAAAGAGATACGTGTAATATTTTGCCAGTATGTATAAATATATATATATATATCATAGAGGCACATAATGTCTCAAGAAGAACACATAGAGAATAGTAGTATTTATATAAGCTTTTTAGAAACTAAAAACACGTATATTGTTTTTAAACATATATATTTGTTTAAAAAATGACAAGGCCATTGGGAAAGGGATAACAGTCACAGAATCATGGAATCACACACTGAGGCTTCACTGCATCTGTGATTATTCTGAGTTTTTCGTTTTGATATAATTTGATATTTAGGAAACAGTACAAGACTAGAGGAAAGAACTCTCATATACCCTTTCCCTCACTTCACCCATTTTTCGTCTCCATCCTCTCTAACTCTCATTCTTTTTTCTCTTTCCCCGTAAACAGAGTTGGTTAGCGGGAATACGGATGCTTTGCTATTCTCTACAATTTCTGTATCATTAAAACAGTTCCCGTTTACTAAAATACAGAACATGAAGATGATTCAAGTACGTATGGTGATTTCACCTAGTAATATTTTTCATCAGTCATTAATTAACATGTACTTTTTACCTACCATGAAGACTGAAGTGTAGAAGTTCCTGGCCTCCAGAGTCTAGCTTCCAATTGAAGAATGCTTATTTTCTATAACTTGTCAGATAGATACATGCGTTACAGATCGAATGTTTGGTTCTAGCCTCCTCACCCCTCCCAGGCCAAAAAAATTAAGAAGTGAAGCTCTGATCTCCACTGTTACAGTTTTTGGAGATGAGGCCTGGGGCTGGCATTATAATACGGTCATATGTGTGCGTCCCAAAGAGGACGCTGGGACAGCCCTCTCTCTCTCCTCCTATGAGGGTGCAACTGTCTGCAGGCCAGGAAGAGCGTTCTAACCAGTAACCAGTTGGCCAGTACCTCGATCATGAACTCCCAGGCTTTCAGGAATCCAAGAAATAAGTGTCTCTTGTTTAAGCCACTCACTTCATGCTGTTCTGTTATTGCAGCCTCAGCAGAGGAGCACAGATACTTAGCCTTGCTCTGCACTTAAAACAGTGACTCATGAAGACTGTTATCCAAATCCGTTTGCAGTGGGTGATGAATGTGTTTTGAGATGAGATGAGCCACAACTGCTCATTGTATTAAGTCTCGGGATCACTGCTTCTCAGGTGAGGTGAGGGTGGAGCCCCACGCTGAGACACCTAGTTGTGTGCAGTCTATCTGAAGAAGAGACTTGTGTGCTCATTGTTTTTGCACTTTAACCCCTCAAACGCACAGCTGGGCCTCCCCTCAAATGTTCAGGGGCTTTTGTACATGTTCAGTTCAGTTCAGTTCAGTTCAATCGCTCAGTCGTGTCCAACTCTTTGCGACCCCATGAATCACAGCACGCCAGGCCTCCTTGTCCATCACCAACCCCTGGAGTTCACTCAAACTCATGTCCATCGAGTCGGTGATGCCATCCAGCCATCTCATTCTCTGCCGTCCCCGTCTCCTCCCGCCCCCAATCCCTCCCAGCATCAGAGTCTTTTCCAGTGAGTCAACTCGTCGCATGAGGTGGCCAAAGTATTGGAGTTTCAGCTTTAGCATCAGTCCTTCCAATGAACACCCAGGATTGATCTCCTTTAGAATGGACTGGTTGGATCTCCTTGCAGTCCAAGGGACTCTCAAGAGTCTTCTCCAGCACCACAGTTCAAAAGCATCAATTCTTCGGCGATCCGCTTTCTTCACAGTCCAACTCTCACATCCATACATGACCATGGGAAAAACCATAGCATTGACTAGATGGACCTTTGTTGGCAAAGTAATGTCTCTGCTTTTTAATATACTATCAAGGTTGGTCATAACTTTCCTTCCAAGGAGTAAGCGTCTTTTAATTTCATGGCTGCAATCAGCATCCGCAGTGATTTTGGAGCCCAAAAAAATAAAGTCTGACACTGTTTCCACTGTTTTTCCATCTATTTCCCATGGAGTGATGGGACCAGATGCCATGATCTTTGTTTTCTGAATGTTGAGCTTCAAGCCAACTTTTTCACTCTCCTCTTTCACTTTCATCAAAGGGCTCTTTAGTTCCTCTTCACTTTCTGCCGTAAGGGCGGTGTCATCTGCGTATCTGAGGTTAGTGACATTTCTCCCGGCAGTCTTGACTCCAGCTCGTGCTTCTCCCACGTGTGTACATGTAACTCCTCCTTCAATCGCCCCAGCAAGGCATAGAGAGAAAAGAGCCGGTGTAAGCAAACTGCCCCCGGAGCAGGCCCGCCTCCGATCCCTGAGCTAGCTGACTACTCACTGGCCCACTGCATTGTTTAATTATAATCTCATATGTCTTTTTAAAATGATTTTCTTATAAGATAAAATACCACAGAGAATTATCTAAATATTTGGATTTACTTCAGTGCAACTAAAAAGTTACTTAGTAAATATTTAAATAGAATTGAGTTATATGAAAAAAAACGAGGCGATGTACTAGGCCCTAAGTTGAATGCAAATATAAGTGTGTTACTATGAATTCAAATGCACATGTCTGAAATCTTCAACATTATTCAGAAACTACTGTCCTCTAGAAGAAATTTTTTAAACAAAAGTCACCCTCTCCCCCACAAAAAAACATTAATTTTATAAAAATATTGGGCTGGCCAAAAAGTTCTTTCAATTTTTCCCTAAAATGGCTCTAGTACTGCTTCGTTGTCTTCAACTTCACTTGAAACAATTTTGTGAGACTGTATTGTGATAGCTGTCATAGCAGCATGCATTTAAAAAAAAAACACATCAAAACTGGTGCATTTTCATGTAGCCATTTTAGTATTAAATACGGAAGAAATTATCAACATTTTTGACATGCTTTGCATTTTTATTTTAAGAAAGGTAAAAACACAACAGAAACACACACACACAAAGATTTGTGCGCTGTGTGAAGAAGGTGCTGTGACCAATCAGAAGTGTTAGCAATGGCGAGTGAAGTTTCATTCTGCAGATTTCTCCCCGGATGATGCTCCCCAATTCTGTGGGTCAGTGGAGGCTGACAATTATCAAATCGAGATACTGAGAACAACCACCATTCCGCAGAGGAGTTAGCTGACACACTTAAAGTATCCACATCAAGCACTGAAAGTCATTTGCACCAGCTTGTTTATGTTAATCGCTTCGGTGTCTGGGTGGCACATGTGTTAGGCAGGAAAAATCCTTCTCGACCATACTTCTTCTTTCAATTCTGTTCGTAAGGAAAACACTCCATTTTTAAAACAAACTGTGATGGGCAATGAGAAGTACCGTCCAATAACGTGGAACAGAGGAGACTGTGGGACAAGAGAGACGAACCACCGCCAACTACACCAAAGACCGGTCTTCACCCAGGGAAAGTGACGTCGTGTAGACAGTGGGATCGAAGGGAGCTCTCCACTTTGAGCTCTTTCCAGAAAACCAAACAATTAATTCCAACAAGTACTGCTCCCAATTAGACCACCTGAGAGCAGCATACGATGAAAACCATGTGGAATTGGTCAACAGAAAACGTATAATCTTCCATCAGGATAATGGAAGACCACGTGTTTCTTTGATGACCAGGCAAAAACTGTTGCAGCTTGGCTGGTAAGTTCTGATTCTGCTGTAGCCACCAGACGTTACACCTTCGAATTTTCATTTATTTCAGTCTTTACAAAATTCTCTTAATGGAAAAAATTTCAATTCCCTGGAAGAAAGACCATAAAAGGCACCTGGAACAGTTCTTTGTTCAAAAATATAAAAAGTTTTGGAAAGATGGAATAATGAAGTTGCCTAGAAAATGCCAGAAGGTAGTAGAACAAAATGATGAATATGTTGGTCAATAAAGTTCTTGGTAAAAATGAAAAATGTGCCTTTTTACTTATAAAAAAACAGAAGGAACATTTTGGCCAACCAAATATAAGTGGGAAGTATTCAGTTTCAGAAGAGTTTGGGGAAGGGTTTGAGGAAAATCAAGTATCCTCATTGAATTAAATTACAATGAAGTTGCACACTGGCACATTCTTCCAATAGAAATAACAGTGACAAAATAACTCTATAAATCTCTTATTTCAAACAGGTGAGAGTAGTCTGTATTCTCTGAGATATGGAGATATCCAGGTTCTTTCCTGGTTTTGTAAAGTAATAAAGTATGAGGTACTTATTGCATATCTTTGTTTATAGACTCTATCTTTTCTAATACACTTTTGAAACAACTGTTTTCTAAAAGAGATTTGAACATTTAAAACTATTAGGAATACATGAGAAAGGACTTGGGAACTTGGGCATATAATCAATATTCCCAGGTACTTACTGTGAATTAAAAATGCACAGTACAAATTTTGAGGAACAAGCGTAAGAAGAACAGAAGGGGAAACTCCCTTGATTAAAATGTTATTTGTTGTTGTTTAGTCACGAATAAAATGATAGTTGTTGTTGTTGTTCAGTTCAGTTTAGTTCAGTTGCTCAGTTGTGTCCGACTCTGCGACCCCATGGACTGCAGCACGCCAGGCCTCCCTGCCCATCACCAACTCCTGGAATTTACCCAAACTCATGTGCATTGAGTTGGTGATGCCATCCAACCATCTAATCTTCTGTCGTCCCCATCTCCTCCTGCCCTCAAACTTTCCCAGCATCAGGGTCTTTTCAAATGAGTCAGTTCTTCCCATAAGGTGGCCAAAGTATTAGATCTTCAGCTTCAGCATCGGTCCTTCCAATGAATATTCAGGACTGATCTCCTTTAGAATGGACTGGTTGGACCTCTTGCAGTCCAAGGGACTCTCAAGAGTCTTCTCCAACACCACAGTTCAAAAGCATCAATTCTTCAGCACTCAGCTTTCTTTATAGTCCAACTCTCACATCCATACATGACTACTGGAAAAACCATAGCTTTGACTAGATGGACCTTTGTTGACAAAGTAATGTCTCTGCTTTTTAATATGCTGTCTAGGTTGGTCATAACTTTCCTTCCAAGGAGCAAGTGTCTTTTAATTTCATGGCTGCATTCACCATCTGCAGTGATTCAGTTGCAAATAAAATGTTATTCGTTGTTGTTCAGTTGAGAAGTCGTGTCTGACTCTTTGTGATCCCATGGGCTGCAGCATGCCAGGCCTCCCTGTCCCTCACCATCTCCAGAGTTTGCTCAAGTTCATATCCATTGAGTCGCTGATGCCATCCAACCACCTCACCCTCTGCTGCCCTCACGTAGAAATTACTGGTTTGGGGCCACAGGACACTTACACACTGTTGATGGTCATCTTTCTTTATAAAAGGATGGTAAGCACCAGAGAAAGTCAACAACCAAAACTATTATAAGGCTAAGTGGACTAATTTTCAAAACCAGAGGTCTGTAAACTTTTTCTGTAAAAGGCCAAACACCAAATATTAAGCTTTGCAGGCCAGATGGTTTCCGTCTCAACTACTCAACTGTTTTTGCTGAGCAGAAACAGCCAGAAACAACACTGTACACAAATGGGCATAGCTCTGTTCCAATAAACTTTCTTTACAAATATAAGCGGCTGGATAGGATTCAGCCTGCAGGCTGTAATTTGCTGACCACCTGCTCTAAACTGCCCGCATCTTTTCTAGGTGACAGTCCCACCTGAGGACCGGCTCCAGGTCAGACTCTTGGACGCCGCGTTTCTTTGCTGTCCACTTATCACCCCCAGCTCTCCAGTCTCCTCTTTCTTTTTCCTTCCGCCCTCCATCCGCACCGTGAGCCTGAAATTGTGGAATTGTGGGGTAGCCCTTTCTCAGAAACTCTGACTGGCTCTCTGAAAAGAAAATAGACTATAACGAAGCACAATCATAAATAGTTGTTTAAGAGAAAGTATTTAGGGTGACTGCTTACCCCAGATATCACTGCTGACAGTAGTGGGGTTCACTGTAGGGAGACCTTTGGAGAGCCTCCAACATACCACATAAGCATTAAGCTATTGGCTACCACCTGACTCACAAACCACCTGACTCACAAACCTCCTGACTCACAAACCACCTGACTCATATAATTGTCATTTTTCTTAAAGCCCTTTTATATGTAAACAATAAGGGCTCAACTTACTAAGCAAATTACATAATAGAATCAAGTAGGTGAATAGCTTTCTTACAAATCTTGGCTGGTTATATTACTAGGAATATATGTTATTTGAAAGAAAGAAAAATAAAATTGAAGAATTTCTTAAAACTCATCTTTCACATTTAAGAGCAGCTAAACTTTTTTCCAAAAATTAGAATTTAGTTATATGTCAAGAGCCACCATTTCCAGGGCAGAAGTTATAAAGCCAGCATGACGCCGCAAGGTAGACGCAAAATGTGAGGAAAGGAGCCGCAGATAACAGCCTCTTGAAGACGACTGCGCGTCACTGTACCAGTCAGAGGGCCCACAGGGGACAAATGGCGCGTTTAAACTGCGTAACTGCAGGAGACTTTGACAGAAGAGCTGTAGGAAAACTGATAATCATATAATTTATTATTCAAATTGTGCCACTTAAGGGTAGGAGGAAGCTTTATTAATTGATTATGCCAAGACAATGGGTATAAACTGGGTTTGGTCCAGCCACACTGTAATATAAGAATAAGTGCCATTAACACCCCTAGACCTAAAGGAACAGAGAGAAGGAACGGTTACCAGAGCCGGGAAGGCAGCAAGATGAAAAAGTCCACCGATGAGATCTAGAGAAGAAAGCATCCAATCTAAGAATATCAACAGGGAGAAAGCGAGTAAATTAAAATCCTACCTTCACTATCCTGCGACCCTCTGATCTCTTGTCAACATCTCCTATGGCTGAACCCAACCATAAGCTAGAAGTCCAGGAAGCCTGTTGATACAATCCTATGGATCAATTTTGCTGATGGACACAGCAAGATAAGGAAGGGTGGAGAATGTATCTGGGGCAAGGGGCATAGAAAATATCCAGCCTTGTAAATAGCCCCACAAAGATGCCTGGCATGGAACTATCCTTCAGCTCTGACCCCTTTGACAGCATTTTAATAAAGCTCAACTTCTGCTTTCTTCTTGAACAGCGTCTTCTCCTTGTTCATTTCCTATTTGACTGTAGGAAGCAGGAGCTTTTTGCTTTACTCTAAAGGGATGAGGGTTACACTGTTTCTTTCCAAAGGAATGAGGAGAAGTACTAGGTTTTCACACTTATATTTAGCCTCTTTCACTCCCTAATTTAAACATACCTGGCAACACAAGGCAGGTATAACCAACCTGGGAGTAAAACAAAATAAAAGGATGTGTTCCACATTTGTCACAGGAGACTCCCTCATGCCACTCTGGTCTACGTATGTCCCCAAAGGATCTTAGAGGAAGTTTGGTGAAACCAGTCAATGGGTCAGACCAACAGGAAGGCTGCTTGAGAACAAGCATACAAAGCAAAATTAATGGTCAAAATGGGCACGTGCTGCAGTCATCACGAAGCACACACCTACCACTTCAGATCATGCACACACCGGAACATACCTGTCGATGAAGGTACAATATCGAGAAAAAACGTTCACCACTGCAAAGGGCGACCCTTCCTTTCTGCATGAAGATATAAACAACAAAAGAAGGACGATGACTAGCATTCTGAGGCTCTAGAATAACTCACTTCTAGACAAAAAAGAACACCCATCTCCTGGAGGAAGTTCGTTAGAACCGCCTCTTGAGAAACCTGTATGCAGGTCAGGAAGCAACAGTCAGAACTGTACATGGAACAACAGACTGGTTCCAAATAGGAAAAGGAGTGCATCAAGGCTGTATATTGTCACCCTGCTTATTTAACTTAAATGCAGAGTACATCATGAGGAACGCTGGGCTGGAAGAAGCACAAGCTGAAATCAAGATTGCTGGGAGAAATATCAATAACCTCAGATATGCAGACGACACTACCCTTATGGCAGAAAGTGAAGAGGAACTAAAAAGCCTCTTGATGAAAGTGAAAGAGGAGAGTGAAAAGGTTGTCTTGAAGCTCAACATTCAGAAAACAAAGATCGTGGCATCTGGTCCCATCACTTCATGGGAAATAGATGGAAAAACAGTGGAAACAGTGGCTGACTTTATTTTGGGGGGCTCCAAAATCACTGCAGATGCTGATTGCAGCCATGAAATTAAAAGGCGCTTACTCCCTGTAAGGAAAGTTATGACCAACCTTGATAGTATATTAAAAAGCAGAGACATTACTTTGCCAACAAAGGTCCGTCTAGTCAAGTCTATGGTTTTTCCTGTGGTCATGTATGGATGTGAGAGTTGGACTGTGAAGAAAGCTGATCGCTGAAGAATTGATGCTTTTGAACTGTGGTGTTGGAGAAGACTCTTGAGAGTCCCTTGGACTGCAAGGAGATCCAACCAGTCCATTCTAAAGGAGATCAATCCTGGGTGTTCATTGGAAGGACTGATGCTAAAGCTGAAACTCCAATACTTTGGCTACCTCATGCGACGAGTTGACTTATTGGAAAGACTCTGATGCTGGCAAGGGTTGGGGGCGGGAGGAGAAGGGGACGACCGAGAATGAGATGGCTGGATGGCATCACCGACTCTGTGGACATGAGATTGAGTGAACTCCGGGAGTTGGTGATGGACAGGGAGGCCTGGCATGCTTTGATGCATGGGGTCGCGGAGAGTCGGACACGACTGAGCGACTGAACTGAACACATTACCAAGTTTGATGTCATCCACTTTTCTTACTCTCTAGAGGAAAATCTCTCCCATTTCATCAATAAGCTATCCCTTCCATTTTTTAAAGTCCTATGAAACTATGATTTAATAGGGTAAAAAAAAAGATCCTTTTTTTGCTGACAACTTGGATCTACTTCTCCAAACACAAACTGAATTTCCCATGAGGACAAGCTACTCTTAAGTATTCTGTATAGTTAAAAGAAGAGGAGAAAAGAAGTAAATTTAAAAGATGAGAGGGAAATAATAAGGCAATGAAAAAGAAAGGTAACAATGAATCAAATAAGGAATTAAAATGTCAGTTCAGTTCAGTCACTCAGTCATATCCGACTCTCTGCGACCCCATGAATGAATCACAGCACACCAGGCCTCCCTGTCCATCACCAACTCCTGGAGTTCACTCAAACTCATGTCAACAGAGTCAGTGATGCCATCCAGCCACCTCATTCTCTGTCGTCCCCTTCTCCTCCCGCCCCCAACCTTTCCCAGCATCAGAGTCTTTTCCAATAAGTCAACTCGTCGCATGAGGTGGCCAAAGTATTGCAGTTTCAGCTTTAGCATCAGTCCTTCCAATGAACACCCAGGATTGATCTCCTTTAGAATGGACTGGTTGGATCTCCTTGCAGTACAAGGGACTCTCAAGAGTCTTCTCCAACACCACAGTTCAAAAGCATCAATTCTTCGGCGATCAGCTTTCTTCACAGTCCAACTCTCACATCCATACATGACCACGGGAAAAACCATAGCCTTGACAAGACGGACCTTTGTTGGCAAAGTAATGTCTCTGCTTTTTAATATACTATCAAGTTTGGTCATAACTTTCCTTCCAAGGAGCAAGCGTCTTTTAATTTCATGGCTGCAATCAGCATCTGCAGTGATTTTGGAGCCCAAAAAAATAAAGTCAGCCACTGTTTCCACTGTTTTTCCATCTATTTCCCGTGACGTGATGGGACCAGATGCCATGATCTTTGTTTTGTGAATGTTGAGCTTCAAGACAACTTTTTCACTCTCCTCTTTCACTTTCATCAAGAGGCTTTTGAGTTCCTCTTCACTTTCTGCCATAAGGGTAGTGTCATCTGCATATCTGAGGTTATTGATATTTCTCCCAGCAATCTTGATTCCAGCTTGTGTTTCTTCCAGCCCAGCGTTCCTCATGATGTACTCTGCATAGAAGTTAAATAAGCAGGGTGACAATATATAGCCTTGACGTACTCTTTTTCCTATTTGGAACCAGTCTGTTGTTCCATGTACAGTTCTGACTGTTGCTTCCTGACCTGCATACAGGTTTCTCAAGAGGCAGGTCAGGTGGTCTGGTATTCCCATCTCTTTCAGAATGTTCCACAGTTTATTGTGATCCACACAGTCAAAGGCTTTGGCATAGTCAATGAAGCAGAAATAGATGTTTTTCTGGAACTCTCTTGCTTTCTCCATGATCCAGCGGATGTTGGCAATTTGATCTCTGGTGCCTCTGCCTTTTCTAAAACCTGCTTGAACATCTGGGAGTTCACGGTTCACATGTTGCTGAAGCCTGGCTTGGAGAATTTTGAGCATGACTTTAATAGCGTGTGAGATGAGTGCAATTGTGTGGTAGTTTGAGCATTCTTTGGCATTGCCTTTCTTTGGGATTGGAGTGAAGACTGACCTTTTCCAGTCCTGTGGCCACTGCTGAGTTTTCCAAGTTTGCTGGCATATTGAGTGCAGCACTTTCACAGCATCATCTTTCAGGATTTGAAATAGCTCAACTGGAATTCCATCACCTCCTCTAGCTTTGCTCGTAGTGATGCTTTCTAAGGCCCACTTGACTTCACATTCCAAGATGTCTGGCTCTAGGTCAGTGATCGCATTATCGTGACTATCTTGGTCATGAAGATCTTTTTTGTACAGTTCTTCTGTGTATTCTTGCCACCTCTTCTGAATATCTTCTGCTTCTGTTAGGTCCATACCATTTCTGTCCTTTATCGAGCCCATCTTTGCATGAAATGTTCCCTTGGAATCTCTAATTTTCTTGAAGAGATCTCTTGTTTTTCCTATTCTGTTGTTTTCCTCTATCTTTGCATTGATCACTGAGGACGGCTTTCTTATCTCTCCTTGCTATTCTTTGGAACATTAAAATGTCAAGGGAATAAATAAATGACACCTTTTTAGTGAGGGTAGGAGAAAAGAGAGCTGGGTTCTGGGTCATTTTCTGGCCCACTCATGGGTGAGAGTATTACCTAAGTTCTCTGAATAATCACAGAGTGCTAAAAATGATCTCACTTTCCTGCCACGTGGAAGATACCATTATTGCCCTAACCTAGGATTTTCCAAACTATACGTGTAGCCACTGCTCACAGCTTTAGCATTTGAACAAATGGAAGAGAGAAAAACAAGAAACTCTTGAGCTCACCAGGAACTTTCAGAGATGCTCTTACCTGAAATAGTTGCTATTTGAAATATATATAATATTTCACTAATGGTTTTCAACCTAATATTTTTAATAGATTGTGAGTTCCTTTGAAACAGGAAATGTTTTATAATAATTGATTTGTCCGATATTAGTTTTCTTTTCCAAAACGTTTGAAGTGGCTTGCTATAAATGCATCGGTAACAACTAAAAGGTAGGAGAAAAAAAAAGAGTCAAGACAAAAGAAAGGCACCAAGGAATAAAAAAAGGCGGGAGTCCGGTGTAGGGAGGGTCATGTGCTGTGTGGAGCTTAGTCGCTCAGTCATGGCCAACTCTTTGTGACCCCATGGACTGTAGAACATTATTAAGAAATGAAGAATTAAGATGAGTTCAAAAATGACTTCTGATCTTCCAAAGCATCATTGCAAAGGAGAGATATGGTGGACTCTATATGTTCATTAGGGGAAGCCAGTGTTTCTTCTGCCTACCATCACCATCGTTAGCACTATGGGGCTCAGCCTCATGTGCTACATAGAAAGAAAAAGAAGAAAGAAACTTGATATATGGTCAAATCCTCAGTAAGTTGAAGTACAGATTAGCTCCAGTATTCTGGCCTGGAGAATTCCATGGACTGTACAGTCCATAGGGTCAAAAAGAGTCAGACATGACTGAGCCACTGTAACTTCATAGATCTTTTAAGATCGTTGTCAGAAAGCAAATCATTTCCTACTGAAAAAACTTCTCCTTAAAGCTTTCTTTTTCTAGCTTTTTGTTGCTGTACTCCTGGAATCCACTTGAACCATTTATACATATACATTATATAAAATAAATGGTGGTCATAAAAGGGAAGCCCAAAATAAATACGGCTTAAAGGAAAGGGAGACCACATCCAGGTAAGAAAGCACTTTTGAAGGAGCTGTCCTGGGAGAGAGCACTGAGCGCTGGGAGAATGCCTGCCCCCGGGACGTGAGGCTGGGAAGAACAGGACAGCCGCCCAGTTGCTCAGCCGTGGCTGACTCTTCGTGACCCCATGGACTGTAGGCTCCCCTGTCCGTGGAATTTTCCAGACAAGAATACTGGAGTGGTGTCAGGGAACATATAACAGGAGGATTCCTGCATGTTGTTTTCTATTTCTCAAGGATTCTCTGTTCCTTATCAGTTCCTATTCCAAAAACGAGTAGAGTTGCCGGCAGTCCTCAGGACTGAGGTCACAGGATGAAACATGCAGTGACTCTTTTCGGCATCGGGGACCTTGTATGTATTAGACTATCCATATTGTGGCTATTGATAAAATTTCATCCTGTGTAATAGCTGAGTAATGATCTTACTAAAGATATATAAGCCTGAATTTCTGCTAATAAACACCTTTGCTCCATCAGTGCTTGGGTCCCTGTGTCTTTCTTTTTTTCTCTCTTTTTCTCTCTCTTTTATCGTGGACTCCGGACCACTAGGTTCCGGTCCATTAAAGGATCCCAACAGAGTGGGTTTCCATTACCTACTCCCGCGGATCGAACCCGTGTCTCTTACATCTCCCGCTCTGGCAGGCGGGTTCTTTACCCCTGGCCACCGGGGAAGCCCCAAGGACACATTAAGAGCATATTAACTTCAGCTACCATTCGGCAGAAGTCTAGGAGAGTAACAGACAAGGCTGGAAAGCCAGCTTGGATTCAGGTGGGGAAGCATGACTGTAAATGCCAAGGCAAACAAGGACGTCAAGCACCGGCTAAGCAAGAGGCGCTGAGCATCAGAGCAACAAGACCGCAGGGACCTGCGAGGCCACCCAGGAACAGAGAAGGAGACTGAGGCCTCCGGGCCAGTGTCCGCGCAGTGCGGACGGCAGAGAGGCCCTCCAGGATGCCCAGGAGGAGGCAGCTCCCTCTCTGCCCTGCGTCCACGAAACCCGACGGAGACGCCGTTCTGAAGGAAGACACAAAGGAAGGGAGTCGGTTGGCTCACAGCCTAGAAGAACGCAAGTGGAACCTGGGCAGAAGCTGCTTTTCTCCGTCTCTGCCCCATCAGCATGTCCCAACTCAGAGAAGAGACCTGTGTCTCAAACTCGTGTCTGCCTACCCGGTCTCCAGAGAGACCTCTGACGGCTCAGCGAATGAATCAGGCTTTGGCACCATCCCACGAGACCCTGGGGAGCTGCTTGCTGGTGGAGGGAGAGCGGGGCGGAGGACTTCTCTTCCAAAGGATCCTGGCATGACACTAAACCCCAGGCTTGGAAGGTTCCAGAAAAGCCCATCTTTTCAGTCAGCGGTGAATCATCCGCTGGCCCGTACCCCTGTTAGCACCACAACCCGGGCTTCAACCCGCGAACCGGGCACAGCTGCGGGGGTAGAGCCGCGGCGCGCCTTCCACCGAAAGGCTCCCCTTGGCTCGCGTCCCCACCGCAGCCCGGCCCGCACCTCTCCCGCCGCCCTCGCCAGCCCGGCCTCGTCCCAGGCTCGGCGGGGCCTGCGAGCTTCGCTGGGGCTCACGCGTGGCGCTCCGGGGACGACCCCCAGGGACTCCCTAAGAACCGGGGCTCTGCAGACCCCGAAACGCAAGGCGGGGTCTGGAGCCGGAGCCGGGTGTCAGGAGAGCCCGGACTGGAGGCTCAGCCCGCAGCAGCGCGTCGGTCTGGGTCTTCGTCCCCTGAAAGTCCCCTTTGGCGCTGTCGGAGCCCAGAAGGCTGCAGCGCAACCTCTAGGGCGCTCTCCCGCTTACGTCGCTGCTTCTAAACTCCCTTTTCTGGATTAACAAGAGTCCGCCAGGGCAAATCCAAGCCCGCCACCTCGCTCTTCCTCCCGTCCCCGGGGCCCGCGGCGCCCGCGCGCAGCCCCGGCTGACCCAGACCTTCGAGGCCGCGCGGCCGGCGTGCGCCCGGGGCTGCGCGCGGGGACACCGGGCGCACGAGGCGCGCCTGCGGCGGGCGCGCTGCGCGGCACCTGGCTCCGCCGGGCTGCGGCTGGACCCTGAGCTTCCAAAGTGCTCGACACCCAGACAGCTTGCTAAGCACGCCGGAGGTGCCCCCGTCACCCTGAGCACCACTTACACGTTTTCTGAGGTGAAGGCCATCACATCGTCTCCCGTTCGTTTCCATTTCTCGTCCTCCCTGCCCTCATGGTTCCGGTCACTACTGTAGATTCTATGCCTTTCCCTGGAAGCGCAGTCCAAGCCTGAGGCTGCACCCACCCTCCAGAGTATCCCCTGAAGTAAGTCCCTGCGTTTTCTCAGCAGCCACAGAGAAGGGAAAGCACTAGCTGAAAGTGGCCAAAGGAGATTCTCAGGGTGTACATCATGAAGGGGAAATGGTGCCTGTTCTTACAGTGGCTACTGTGTGGGGTGTTTTTCCCAAGAAAGAGGTTTGGTCATGGAAACAGTCCTGTAGAGGAAAGATGTGATGGTCTCTTTCTAAAGGCACACTCAGGCACATATCAAAGGGCAAAGACAAAAGGAGGAAGGTGAGGGAAATTCCTGATGATTTTACTAATGCTAAAATTCCATAGATTTGGATAGTGCTATTTTTTTCTTTCAGGTCATCAATTTACAATTCTATAAAGGAAGAGAATGACATCAAGGAAAACCATTGGCCTAGGAGAAAAGAGCCCGTAGGCGTTTAGGTGCTATATATGTGGAGCCAGAAAGCTCTGGAGCATCAGGGAGACTCCAACTTAAGGCAGAATGGGTGATTATGGGCCTCAGGGGCACTGGGAATGGGGGGCAGACTGCTGCCCGCCACCTGCCCCTAGGACGGGCCTTGCCACTACTCTAGAAGCAAGCCACTGTTGGTGGAAACAGTTTATTGTGAAACTGGGGTGGGAGTGGGTTTCCAACTACAATGCCTAATACTTCATTATTCGTTCAGTTCTTTTCAGGAAGATCTTCATCGTGCAACTGGCAGGGCTCGTGCTAACCTACAATTTTACTGACTGTGATTTTAAGAAGATTAAAGAGAGCTACCGGAACATCATTTATGAAGAACTGAGTAACTATACCAAAGGGGTAAGTGAAGAAACGTTTTAAAAATGCGTTTTTATAGTAAGAGTAGGCACACACACTACAATTTAACTTTTAAGGAAAGAAAAATAATTTGGAAAAAATCATGGCCCAGCATTCTGTCAAAAAAAAACTAGAAGTGATATTGAAATATATGACCTTCTAAAATGACCACCCAGAAATTGGCATACTAATTAAATCAAATATGCAGATGCTAGTGAGGAGCAGATATTGATAAGTAGCTCATGGTATCCATCAAGCTTGTCTGTTCTCTGCCAGATCCTGTTCACTGGTGAAATTAAAAAATAAAAAGACACTGACTAAGGTCTTGAAAAAGAAAAACAGAGGGGATTCTGGTGAGCGAAGCCCTATCCAGTGAGGATAGCCTGGGAGAATGTGCACTTGAAGTCTTTCTAGAATTCTAGATGCTTTAGGATGCCGTTGTGGGATAAGGGCACTTTAGATTTTTTAAATATACAGTGGATCATTTTCCTGGTCATCCTAATTTCTGGACAGAGCATGTATGTGTGCAGCGGATGAACGGCTACAAGGACAGATGTGGGCATTGGGAAAACAGCATTCTTGTCACACAAGTGGCCCCGCGTACAGTGTCCACTTTGGCGGGAAAGGAGGATGTCGCTCTAGGGCAGGATCATTTGATACCCAGGTTCCAACGCCAGCAGGCAGTGTCTGCGAACTCAGTGGTTCACTACGTGGTCCAAGGCAGAGGCAGGCGCAGGGACAGTGGCTCAGGGGAAGCCGCTCGGCAGGCACCCCAGCGCCCGGGAGCGCGGAGAGAGGGGCGCGGCGCTGACTTCGTGCTGTGGGCCCGATCCGCACTCCTTGCCGTCCGCTCCCTTTCTCTCTTCCAGACGCGGGCCATCGACTTTGACCGTTTCGTCTACTGTGAAGACCAGGTGAGGCACGGCTGACGCCGCGGGCCGCGGGGACGCCGGCACCCCGAGGACGCGCGGAGCCTGCGGGGCGCGGGTCACAGGCGGCGGCGGGCCCCCGGCGGACGCGGCGCCCGCCCGGGGAGCGCTCCCGTCGCGTCGGGGCCGCAGCGCGTCCTATTTGAGCCAGACTCTGGCAGCGGCTCCTCCCGCTGCCCGCGGGAGGCGGGTCCTAGGCGGGCCGGGGCGCCGTCAGGGCCGCCGGGGCGGGCGCCGCTCCGTCAGCGCCGCCCGGTCAGCGCCGCCCTCGGGCCTCGGGCCGCGCGGACCCCCCGAGCGCCCCCCTCACGGGGAGCGGCGCCCCGCCCCGCCCGCGGGAGGCGGGCCCCAGATGGGCGGGGCCCGACGGCGGGGCCTCCCGGATCCGTCACCGTCAGCGCCGCCCTCGGGGCGCGCGGACCCCGCCGAGGGCCCCCAGACCCCGGCCCGCGCCTCAGGCGGAGCGCCGCCCCGGCGGCCCCGTCAGCTCTCTCTCCCCTCGCCCTCCTCTCTCCCTCTCTCTCCCGCCGGCTCCTCCCGTGACCCGCCCGGGCCGCCTGCGCGCAGCCCGACTGCCTCAGCAAAATCCAGAGCCTGACCTTCGAGCGGCGCCCCGGCTGCGCCGCGCCCGCCCGCGAGGCCTTTGCCGCGACAACGCGCGCCACGCTCGCCTCCGCCTGCCCGGGCTACCGCGGGGCGCAGGTGAGCCGGCGCCGTCACCCCGCAGGGTCCCGCCAGGCGGGTGAGCCGGGCGCCCAGTCACCCAGCAGGGTCCCGCCAGGAGGCTGAGCGGGGCGCCCATTCATCCGCAGGGTCCCGCCAGGAGGCTGAGCCGGGCGCCCAGTCACCCCGCAGGGTCCCCCCAGGAGGCTGAGCCGAGCGCCCAGTCACCCCTCAGGGTCCCGCCGGGCGGGTGAGCCAGCGCCCAGTCACCCCGCAGGGTCCCCCCAGGAGGCTGAGCCGGCGCCCAGTCACCCCGCAGGGTCCCCCCAGGAGGCTGAGCCGGGCGCCCAGTCACCCCGCAGGGTCCCGCCAGGAGGCTGAGCGGGGCGCCCATTCATCTGCAGGGTCCCGCCAGGAGGCTGAGTCGGGCGCCCAGTCACCCCGCAGGGTCCCCCCAGGAGGCTGAGCCGGGCGCCCAGTCACCCCGCAGGGTCCCCCCAGGAGGCTGAGCCGGGCGCCCAGTCACTCCGCAGGGTCCCCCCGGGCGAGTGAGCGGACGGCTTGTTCCGGCGAGCCCCGACCCCTGGTGGCCCCGCGCAGAGCCTGTACCCGGGCTCTATCCTCGGAGGGAAGGAGCGGCAGAGACCTGCAGGCCGCCGAGTCCCACCTTGGCCCCGACCTTTCCTGGGGCTCTGACGCTTTGGGCAGGAGTGCGTGCTAGACCTTAGGTCCGCCTTCAGAGTGTGGTCAGTGAGGGTCCTGGCTTCTGGAGCATGGGGAGGAGGTTGCTTAAAAGCTAATCTCCAGGGACCCTGAAGCCTGCTCCTTCAAAATTACAATCCGTGTCTGTGGGCTTCTTACGAGATTCGTATCCATTCCGAAGCATGAGCAGCGAAGCTTCGGTTTATCGTTTAATAATTGTATACTTCTTTCCTTAACTGTTACATTATCCGTTAAATCTCCACCACATATTTGAGTAATTGCTTGCATAGCTGCAGTCTCTTTTGAATCTTTTGCATATGCAGTTACATGCATTTGAATGAATGTATAACTTTAAATATGGAAACAGTAGTGCAGAGCTAGGGGCAGGAAGTCTGGGAACAGTCTTGGCTGACTTTGAATCCTAGCCTCGTAACTTCTGTGAAAACTCAGATAAATTACCTGGTCTCTGTGTGCGTAGTTTCATCTGCAAAATGAGGATCATAGAATCAAGTTCCACACAGAATGTTTGCGAGGATAAAATGAGTCAATATATGTACAAGCACTTGGAACAGTGCGTAGTATGTAACAAGTTCTCAATATTTCAGCGGGCAAGTAAAGCAGGGAAATTATCTTCCTAATGACAAGCCCTAAAAAGACAAAATCAAACAGATTTGTATGATTTTGGCCTGTTCACCGATGGACTTTCTCAGTCTGTACACTGAATGGGTGACTAAGGCTGTCAGTTTTTAGGGATTGAAGCCATAGGGTTCTGGAATGAGCTTTAGTTGGATATTCAGTTCCAGGCAGCCATATGAAAAACCTGTTTGTCTGTGTATCTCCTGTTAAGGAGACTGTGGCAAATCTACAGATGACCATAATGATATTCATCACTGTAAGAGCATAGAGGATATTCTAGATAAGTTTAGACAGCATGTGAAAAAGGGAAAGTTTGCAGTGATTCATTTCAGCCCTCTCTCAAGCCCAAAGGCAGCCTAAAATCAGTGATTTAGCAGATGGTAGATTGTAAGCTTTTTGCTTAATAACCTAGTGAACTATATTGATCTGAATACTGTGTGTTTAGGAGCCCCAGTCAGTCTCTACTCAAGGGTAATTCAGGTGAAGGAATACACCAGAAGATGATGCAATCTTTTTATTTTGACAGACTCCTCTTCAGAACAGGCCTTCAGGTGCCTGTGGTGCATCTCAGAGGTTGGGAGGGACAGACTGGGAGCACTCGGGGACAAATAACAGGGCTGCGAATTATATCTGGAAAGAAGCGTAGACAACTCTTTCTTGAAGAACTCAGGATCTTGTCAGGGAGATTAAGGAGTCATCAGCTCTTCATCTATTCAATAAACATTGAGTTTCTCATGTGTAAGACTTTGTGCTCAGTGCTAGGGGAATACCCATGATGTAATAATAACAACAGCTGTAAGTGAGAACCACTTAAGTGATAAACACTCTGAAATGCTAGAATTTCCAGAAGAGATATCTGAGCAATCAGCAGAGGCCTTGCGAAGGAGGTGGGGCTTGGCCTTGCAGTCTGTGGGTGGAGAGATGGGACGGCATTCCTCTGGAGAAGGCAGGTAGGAGCTCTCTGGGTGTCTTGGGGGACACACTGAGAGGTAGGTTTGCATAAAGAAGACAAAATTATCAGCCAAAGATAGTGATGATTAATTTTGACTATTGCTTCTCCTATTCCACAGATAAATAATACCCAGACAGTGAAGAAAATAAGGAAAAGACAAATCAAAACAAATGAGTGCCTGGAACAAGTCATATACTTGAAAGAATTGTGGCAGCGTCTGAGTCGCATTTCATAAAAACAAAGTAAACCTTCAGTAAAGTCACATTTCATAGCAAGAAAGCAAATCATTTTTATTAGGTAAACGGAACATTAACTCTGAGACGTTTAAGAGACCACCATTGTTTTGTTTTTTTGTTTGTTGTAATTTCAGAGGGTTTCTTAGCTTATTTTTGTAAGCATCTGTTGTTTAATGTAACTATAATGTGGGGAAAGTATTAGCCCTCAAATGTCACGGGAGGCTTTTTTTTTTTTAATCATTAATGCCTGAGCCACTGGCTTTGTGGCAGTAATTCTCAGCTGGAACTATATAAACCCTACTCAAAGAAAGAATCTAACAGTATAGTAGAAGGAGAACTTTTTCCCTTGGGAGATAAAAATGTTGACCTTGATAGCATGTAAACCTCTGTTTAAAAGGCAGACATTTCTTCCATGAGTACGGACAGTTGTGTTTTCATACCAAAATTTACAAAGGAAAATGAAAACAAAAGGAGTGCTCCAAGTTGTGCATATAATGAAGCAACATGAAATAATTTCCAAGCAAAATGTGAAAATAGTCTAAGCCAAATTTAGAAAATTATCTAACAGACAAGCGTGGTGTACGCAAGCCTATCCTGAAGAAGTGCCTTTGTTAGAGCTAAAATATATATATTTTAAAATTTATGGAATATATTTTTAATTTATTTTGTAAGCAGTTTTTAAAATGTACATATTGCTTTGTTATCAACACTATTTTTTCTTAATAAAAAATTCTCAAATTCATTTCTTATGAGTGATCTTTTTAATGTAGTAGACAGTTTGCACATACATACTTTTCGGAGGGGCATCACTTTTCTTCAGTTCTTTCCCCTCTCTTTCTGCACTGTGCCTGTTGGCTCTGCCTATAGAGAGAATATTTGGGAATAGGTGACTTCAGGATGCTTTCCCATCATCCTTTCTCTTAAATTATGTCTCTGGTCCTTCCTTCTTTCCCTTGTTGAACTTCCCCACACCTGAGAGGAACAAAGGAGGCAAAGGTAAACAAGGGATGGCAAATCCATTCTCCTATTCTTGAATGCCTGCTGCATGCTGGAGCTGCAGGCACCCTGTGACTCACCGGCCACTCAGAATGCTCCGGACATCAGTGGGAGGGGCCGCCTGAGCCAGGCAGTCCAGGTCACAGCAGGACAGGAATACATCAGTTTTTCCTGTGAGTAGAAATTATCCCCTGGCCACTGCCCAGTAGGCTGGTGCTGAGGACTGATAGAAGAGGGGAATGTTAGCATTCCTAAATCCACCTTACCTGCCAAGAGGTAAAAAGAAGCGTATATTATGCATCCAATTAGCATTTACAAAGCACCTACTATGTGCCAGGCCTTCAGCCAGGTATTGGGGATGCAAAAGTAAACAAGACACAGCTCTACCCAGAGAAGCTCAGATATAGCTGGACAGGCAGTTTCCTTTGCTCTGAAGGAAATCAGGACATAACTTCTTTCCCAAAACTTTCCTCTAAAGACCTGGCCCAGGACCATTATAAGAGGAACTATGTATCCTTCTTCTATGTATCCCATTGGAGTTTTAATATAAAAATAATCGTTTATATTACTATCAAATAAAAGAAATGAGCAAGATTTTCTCATATAAATCTATAACTTTTAGATTAATAAAAATCTATTAACCATATATTGCTAGTAACTTTTCCAATTAAAAAAATAGGATTATACATTTCTGCTTTTTGGAATGTACTGCAGTTCCTTGGTGGACTAATACATGGTCAGTTTTATAAATGTTCTGTCGCGCTCATGCTTAGTCGCTCGGTTCAGTTCAGTCGCTCAGTCGTGTCCAGCTCTTGGCAACCCCAAGGATTGCAGCACGCCAGGCCTCCCTGTCCATCACCAACTCCCAAAGCTTACTCAAATTCATGTCCATCGAGTCAGTGATGCCATCCAACAATCTCATCTTCTGTCATCCCCCTCTCCTCCTGGGTTCAGTCTTTCCCAGCATCAGAGTCTTTTCAAATGAGTCAGTTCTTCGCATCAGGTGGCCAAAGTATTGGAGTTTCAGCTTCAACATCAGTCCTTCTAATGAATATTCAGGACTGATTTCCTTTAGGATATGCTGGTTGGATCTCCTTGCAGTCCAAGGGACTCTCAAGAGTCTTCTCCAACACCACAGTTCAAAACCATCAAATCTTTGGCATTCAGCTTTCTTTATAGTCCAACTCTCACATCCATACATGACTACTGGGAAAACCATAGCTTTAACTAGATGGACCTTTGTAGGCAAAGGAATGTCTCTACTTTTTAATAAGCTGTCTAGGTTGGTCATAGCTTTTCTTCCAAGGAGCAAGCATCTTTTAATTTAATGGCGGCAGTCACAATCTGCAGTGAGTTTGGAGCGCCCAAAAATAAAGTCAGCCACTGTTTCCACTGTTTCCCCATCTATTTGCCATGAAGTGATGGGAAAACCATGATCTTAGTTTTCTGAATGTTGACTTTTAAGTCAACTTTTTCACTCTTCTCTTTCACTTTCATCAAAAGGCTCTTTAGTTCTTCTTCACTTTCTGCCATAAAGGTGGTGTCATCTGCATATCTGAGGTTATTGATATTTCTCCCAGCAATCTTGATTCCAGCTTCTGCTTCATCCAGCCCAGCATTCCTCGTGATGTACTCTGCATATAAGTTAAACAAGCAGGGTGACAATATACAGTCTTGACATGCTCCTTTCCCGATTTGGAACCAGTCTATCGTTCCATGTCCAGTTCTAACTGTTGCTTCTTGACCTGCATATAGGTTTCTAGGAGGCAGGTCAGGTGGTCTGGTATTCTCATCTCTTGAAGAATTTTCCACAGTTTATTGTGACCCACACAGTCAAAGGCTTTGGCATAGTCAGTAAAGAAGTAGATGTTTTTCTGGAACTCTCTTGCTTTTTCGATGATCCAGCGGATGTTGGCAATTTGATCTCTAGTTCCTCTGCCTTTTCTAAGTCCAACTTGAACATCTGCAAGTTCACGATTCACATACTATCCAACTCTTTGAGACCCCATGAACTGTTGCCCTCCAGTCTCCTCTGTCCATGGGATTCTCCAGACAAAAATACTGGAATGGGTTGCCATTCCCTTCTCCAAGGGATCTTCCTGACCCAGGGATCGAACCCAGGTCTCCTGCATTGCAGGTGGATTCTTTACCATCTGAACCATAAGAGAACCTTAAATATTCTATAATCAATGGAGAAAAAGTGTCAAATTCCGATTTAAGCATATAGTTGGATATATACCCTTTGAGGCTACCTATGTTAATTACCAATATTCTTACTTTTCTCTTCTTCAGTCAGAGGCTGAAACAGCTAAAGTCTACTCCTGTTATAGTCCTTTATTATCCTGTATCCTTAAAGTTTCGCTTTCTAATTGTTAATACTCTTTATGTAATACCTGAAAATTCATATGAGACACTTATTGATCACCGCGCCCTTTGTCACTAAGATTTATTTTGTTGCCAAGCCACACATGCCCACCTTTCTCTCTCAGTCTTTGCTTTCAATATCCCTCTGGTATGTCACTGTGTGTGCTGGAGGGAAAATCTGAGGAAGAGAGAGCACGTTTAGTTCTGGCACTGTCATTGTATTGCTATGTTTTCTGTTTTTATATTTCTACATTATTTGTATAATTTTAACCTGGAAGAGTATTTATACTTATTTCTTTCAAGCATTTGTTGATTTTTGGTCACATCAAGTATACTGAGATCTTGAGACTCTGAATATTGATTCTATTATTTATTTTAACTCTCCCTCATAGGATTTCTATGGCTTAATTCAAGTTATTGAAAAAATATTGATCAAGACAGGGACAAGATTTGTTGATCTTTAAAACAGGCATCTCAATAGGCAGAAAAGTAATTTGTCCATGTTCTTTGTTTTAAAGAAATTCCTTTAATCTCGCAGAACTGAATCTCCATTTTTCTCATTATGTCCATATTAAAGTAAAGGTCACAGGAAATTTCTCAAATGCTCTACTGAGGTCAAAGCATATTAAGTCTATATCTTCCTCCAATCTGAAAATCAAATAAACTTATCCAAAAAAAATTTTTACGTTTTTTAATGTCTCAATTGTATTCCTTTCTAAATCTTACAAACCAACTATTTTTAAAAATAATTGTATTGAGCTGATCTGAATTTGTTAGTGTTCCTTTCCATTATTCAAAAGTTACAGCTTGGCCAAAAAGTTCATTTGGGTTTTTCCATAAGATCTTACAGAAAAACCTGAACAAACTTCTGAGCCAACCCAATATATGTTGTTGTTGATTAAACACTAAGTCACGTCCAATTCTTTGCAACCCCGTGGACAATAGCTACCAGGCTCCCCTGTTCATGGGATTTCCCAGGCAAGAATACTGGAGTTGGTTGCCATTTCCTTCTCTGACTCATTATTAACTTATTTCACATGTTTTTATTATAGCTTTAGCTCTGAAACCATCTCCTGGCTGGCATTGTACTTTTGGATTACATCTATGCTTTTGACCGGAGAAGGCAATGGCAAGCCACTCCAGTACTCTTGCCTGGAAAATCCCATGGATGGAGGAGCCTGGTAGGCTGCAGTCCGTGGGGTCGCTAAGGGTCAGACACGACTGAGCGACTTCACTTTCACTTTTCACTTTCACACATTGGAGAAGGAAACGCTTTTGATACCCAGTGTTTACAGAATACCAACTAATTAAGTTTCACTGATCGCTATTATGTAAAATTATTTATGCCTAAACATAAGGATCGGAGAAGGCAATGGCACCCCACTCCAGTACTCTTGCCTGGAAAATCTCATGGATGGAGGAGCCTGGTGGGCTACAGTCCATGGGGTCGCTAAAAGTCGGACACGACTGAGCAACTTCACTTTCACTTTTCACTTTCATGCATTGGAGAAGGAAATGGCAACCCAATCCAGTGTTCTTTCCCGGAGAATCCCAGGGAGCTGGTGGACTGCCGTCTGTGGGGTCGCACAGAGTCAGACACAACTGAAGCGACTTAGCAGCAGCAGCAAACATAAGGATAATGGCTTATACATGAGGATAATAGCTAATTAGCTTTCTTGAATCCAGATTCTACACTTCTAAAATAAGGATGGTGTTGCCTACATTAAAGAATTATTATAAGAATTATAAATTACATAATAAATAAAAGCACATGCAAATTATAAGAAAAACTATTGTCAATTTAGCTATTTAAATGCCTGCTTCTAGTGTTTTTTTAATTTTATTTTCTGTTTAAGACTGCTTTGCAGCAGTGGAAATAAGGTTGAAAACTTTAATCACACAATTGCTGACAGCTTAGCAATTTTGTCCTTAAAATTTTTGTTCCAGCTAAGATGAAGTAACTGTGTCTAGATTTAGCCTCCTCCCTGGAACAACCTCCCCCAACCCCAAACACACACACACACTCCAAGGGAAAAAACACATGCAAAATATATGGAATAGTGGTTTTCAAAATTTTGGCCTTCTAGTGACAAAGGACAGTAATGCTGAAAAAGGGAAACAAATGAAGTTTGTTACCAGTTACCCAGCTTACTGGCTTGAGTTTCCTGATGGTGGCTCAGGCAGGGCACTGAGGCAGAGCAAGCAGGCTTCCTGAGTTGAAGAAAGAGGCTGAGAGTCCAGGGAGACCACAGGACAGAGGGGTACACAGAGAAGGAGACCAGAGAGCTACAGAGGGCCTCCCTAGAGAGCTCAGCAGAGCCCTGACCAGCACACGTGTCCTCAGCGGCACTGCAGGGAGGCTGTCCAGGACCAGGGAAAGAGACTGCTGAGAAGCTAGAGGACTGTGGCCGCTTCTCAGGGTCAGGAAGATCCCTGTTCCCACCAGCTATACAGAAAAACCTCAATTCAATAGGCATTGGGTTGGGCGCGCAGAAGAGTCTCATCTCAGGAATGGAAAATCATTAGCCCAAGTCTAATTGCTGCAGTGATCCCACCTAACAAATCTTAAAAGCAAGACTTGAAAGGATCAAACAGTGTCCCAGTAATTTATGTGTACTCTGTGACAAACCTCAAGAATATTTATAGGAATAAAAAATATCCAACAAGGCAAAATTCACAATGTTTGGCATGCAATTTAAGATTATCAGACATGAGGAAGTAGGGATATACAACCCATGATGAGAAGAAAAAATGAAACTTAAACAAAACTAACATAGAAGTTAAAATCAGCAGGCAAGGACATTAAAGCAGTTTTTTTGGTAACTGTTTTCGATAGGTCCAACAAGTTAAATAGAGATGATGAAGATATAAACAAGACCCAAGTTCAACTTCTAGCGATGAAAGCTGCAATATATGAAATGAAAAATACAGTGACAGCATCAATAGTGGATTAGATATTCCAGAAGAAAAGATCAGTCAACTTGAAAACATACCAATATAGAGTATCCAAAGGTAAACACAGAGAGAAAAATGATTAGAAATGAAAAGACCATCAGTGAGCCGTAAAACAATTGCAAGTGCCTATGACCAACCTAGATAGCATATTAAAAAGCAGAGACATTACTTTGCCAACAAAGGTCCATCTAGTCAAGGCTACGGTTTTTCCCGTGGTCATGTATGGATGTGAGAGTTGGACTGTGAAGAAAGCTAATCGCCGAAGAATTGATGTTTTTGAACTGTGGTGTTGGAGAAGACTCTTCAGAGTCCCTTGGACTGCAAGGAGATCCAACCAGTCCATCCTAAAGGAGATCAATCCTGGGTGTTCATTGGAAGGACTGATGCTAAAGCTGAAACTCCAATACTTTGGCCACCTCATGCAAAGAGATGACTCACTGGAAAAGACTCTGATGCTGGGAGGGATTGGGGGCAGGAGGAGATGGGGATGACAGAGAATGAGATGGCTGGATGGCATCACTAACTCGATGGACATGAGTTTGAGTGAACTCTGGGAGTTGGTGATGGACAGGGAGGCCTGGTGTGCTGTGATTCATGGGGTCGCAAAGAGTCAGACACGACTGAGTGACTGAACTGAACTGAGTAAGATTGCCGGGAGAAATACCAATATCCTCAGATATGCAGATGACACCACCCTTATGGCAGAAAGCGAAGAGGAACTAAAAAACCACTTGATAAAAGTGAAAGAGGAGAGTGAAAAAATTGGCTTAAAGTTCAACATTCAGAAAACTAAGATCATGGCATCTGGTCCCATCACTTCATGGCAAGTATATAGGGAAACAGTGGAAACAGTGTCAGACTTTATTTTTTTGGGCTCCAAAATCACTGCAGATGCTGATTGCAGCCATGAAATTAAAAGACGCTTACTCCTTGGAAGGAAACTTATGACCAACCTAGATAGCATATCAAAAAGCAGAGACATTACTTTGCCGGCAAAGGTCCATCTAGTCAAGGCTATGGTTTTTCCCATGGTCATGTATGGATGTGAGAGTTGGACTGTGAAGAAAACTAAGCGCTGAAGCATTGATGCTTTTGAACTGTGGTGTTGGAGAAGACTCTTGAGAGTCCCTTGGACTGCAAGGAGATCCAACCAGTCCATCCTAAAGGAGATCAATCCTGGGTGTTCATTGGAAGGACTGATGCTGAAGCTGAAACTCCAATACTTTGGCCACCTCATGCGACGAGTTGACTCACTGGAAAAGACTCTGATGCTGGGAGGGATTGGGGGCAGGAGGAGAAGGGGACGACAGAGGATAACATGGCTGGGAGGCATCACCGACTCGATGCATATGAGTTTGGGTGAACTCTGGGAATTGGTGATGAACAGGGAGGCCTGGTGTGCTGTGATTCATGGGGTCGCAAAGAGTCAGACACGACTGAGTGACTGAATTGAACTGAACTGAATATGTGTATGTAGTGGGGATTCCTAATAATGTACTGTCATAGCCTTGAGAAATCCCACAGAAATAGCACCTGGAAACACAGCATATTTTAAGAAATCAAGTTAATGATTATCTTTCATGTTTTTCTTAAAAATAATCTTGTTACAGACCCCAAGGCCAGACCCAGAAGAGAGTATGACTGGGGTCAGGGAAGCGAGGACCTTGGAGCACCGGGTCAGCACGCAGCCGCTGATTGTTCCCGAGACCAGCCCAGAAGGGACGACCTGGGCAGCACAAGCAGATCGGGACCATGTCGGTGAAGTCCATGATACTTGGGAGTAGGTGATTAACACAGCACGTGTCTTGAGAAAGATAAGATCTGACAAAGTCTTGTAGTCTTCAGTCAGGAATAGACGCTGGACTCAGAGGGGACTCTGCACCTCAGTCCAGCAGAGGCTGCAGGCCCCCTGGCCCTTTGCACCAGGTTTCACGCTCTGCCTTCATTCTCGTCGCTCCTGGACCATTAGGGCAACAACTGCTGCCCAACGTGGGGCTGGAGTGAAGGACCACAAGAGCAAAAGTGAAATAACAGCGAGGCAGAGCCTGGGACGGTTGAGAGGCCTCTGAAAATCCCCGCTGGTACGTCCTTCAGGCCTTTAATCAGGCTTAAAACGGAAAATGTAGAGAGTGCAGAGCACTGTCACCAACATATCTGTTTATTAAGACATCTCTTGAAAGTGGGGGAGCTTCTATTAGTGAAGGGAGATTATTAGAACTGCTGCAGGCAGTGGATAAATATTGCTGCTGGTTCCTGTCAATAGAGACCTTAGATTTAAAAGTCTGGGAGAAGGTTGGAGCCGAGTTAGAGAAAGAACATGCAAAAGGAATCCGCTCCCTATTTCTATTCAGAGTTCACGGCCATTAATTAAGTCAGTACTGGAACCTTGGCACACTTCTGACTCTTTTTTTTTTAAGTCTATGATCTTCTGTTTAATTCCATGATCCATTGTGAGTGAATTATTGCAGATAATGCAGCATTGGGATCAAGGTTCCTTATTTTGCATATAAATGTGCAATAATTATTTCAGTACCACTGAATTGCTCTTGCACCTTTATGAAAAACAATTTAACCATATTTGCATAGGTCTGTCTCTGGGTTCGCTATTTGGTTCTATTGAACTGCGTGTTTATTTTATAAATAATACCGTACCCTCTTGAATTATTGTAGCTTTATAGTAAGTCTTGAAATCAGATAATATGAGGTCTCCAATGTTGTTCACCTTTTTATGAGTTGTTTTTGCTATTCTTATGCTTTTCTATATAAATTGTAGAATCAGGTGTTCATTTATACCAAAAAATCCTACTGGGAGTTTGATTGAAATTGCACTGAACTTATACCTGGTAAGAACTGGCAACTTAACAGTGAATCTCTCAGCCCATGAACCAAGTGTGTATTTCTATTTTTTTCAGGTTATCATTGATTTCTTTCATTAATGCTTGCAGTTTTAAGCATACAGATCTTGTACATATTTTTTCTGTTTTATGTCTTTTAACGTTCTTGTAAATATTCATATAAGTTTTTAAATTGGAGCATGCAAGTCATCTAATACTGTTCTTTTTCAAAATTACTTGTTGACTGTAGGTCCTTTGCTTTTATATACATATTTTAGTAACATCTTTCGGGAAACAATACCCAGGATTTTGATAGTAATGACATTGAGTCTATAGACCAATTTGGAGAGAACGGCCGTCTTAATCACTTTGGTTTTCCAATACTTGGACATGGAATTTCTTTCTTTCTTTCATTTTTTAAAGAGAAACCAGTGTTTTTATTTTATTTTATGTATGTTCTGGGTCTTCGTTGATGTGCACAGCCTTTCTCTAGCTGTTCTGAGAGAGGGCTACTCTTCCTTGCAGCGCTCAGGTTTTCCATCACGGGAGCTTTCCTTGTTGTGCAACATAAGCTCTAGGCTCATGGGCTTCAGTAGTTCAGCTCATGGTGTCTAGACCGTGGGCTCAATAGTTGTGGCACCTGGATTTAGTTTCTGCTTGGCCTGTGGAATCTTCCTGACCGGGGGTTGAACCCATGTCCCCTGCACTGGCAGGAGGATTCTTATCCACTGTGCCACCAAGTGAGTCCTTTAATTCTTGATATTGATAAATTATGTCTACTCTTTTTTTTCCTCCTTGATCAGTATGGCTAAGTGTGTTAGTTGCTCAGTTGTGCCCAACTCTTTGCGACCCCATGGACTGCAGCCCACCAGGCTCCTGTGTACATGAGATTTTCCAGGCAAGGATACTGGAGTGGGTTGCAATTTCCTTCTTCAGGACACTTCTGATTCTTTTGATGAAAGTGATGGTGACTGTTCTGAAAAACCTCCAGAGTATGTGGACTCTGAGGGCAAGGGCAAGCTCCCTGTGAAACCGCTCCTGCGGCTCCCAAGGGAGATGAGGGAACTTCCACCCCCCACCTCCACCACCTGCTTTTACAGGGAGCATCTTCCACTGAGAGTCTGTGCCCACTCCTCATCTTTCATCCACACAGAAAGGAATTTTACAAGCACCACGGGAGGGAGATTTAGAGACTTTTCCTACTGCCTTTCCCATTACTATCCATGAGAGGATATTTCCCGGTGTCCATGCTAACAACCCTAATGGAGTCTATGAGGCTACTCATGAAACTTTTCCTTTTAAAATCCTAAACGAATTAAAACAAGCAGCACAAAATTATGGTGTAAATTCCCTGTTCACAGTGGGAATAGTTCAGGGTGTGGCAGCGGGCAATCACCTCATTCAAGTAGATGGATCAACATTAGCAAAAACAGTCTTAGCCCCAGGGGAATCTCTTCAGTTTAGAACTTGGTGACAGGACCATGCTGAGACCCAGGCTACATAATCAGACTCATAATATCCCTGTTTCATTAGAACAGCATGTAGGCATAGGTCCATGGGGCAGAGGGCAAGATCTAAAACGTATGAATGATCAGCCATAGAGCAACTGCAAAGGTCTGCTTGAGGGCCTGAGAGAAAATAGAGTCAAAAAGCCAGACTTCTGTTTCCTTTCAAAAATGGTCCAGGGGCCTAAGGAGCCCTGTACTGAACTTACTGCCCAATTACAAGACTGCAGTCCGCAGGCAAGTCACAAGTGTCAAGGCGGCAGATGTCATATTACAATTGTTGGCTTATGATAGTGCTAACATGAACTGCAAGAAGGTAATGAGCCCTTTGAAAGGAAAAGCCAGTTTGAAGGATTATTTTAAACTATGCCAGGGAGTGGGAACCGAATCCTTTAAAGCTGATTTATTGTCTCAGGCTATGGCAAGATTACCACTTCCTAAATTCCCCAGCACTTGTGTTAATTTTGGGAAACCTGGACATATTAGAGTTGAATGTAAGTTCAAAGAAGGGAACTTTCAAAAAGGTAATTCACAAAAGGGGAATGTCCCCGGCCTCTGCATAAAATGTAAAAAAGGAAATCATTGGGCAAATTAGTGCCATTCTAAATTTCATAAGGATGACTTCCCGCTTTCAGGAGATGACCTCCAGGGCAAGCTCCCATCCCCAGCAAACAAGTGAGCCTTATCCGGTTCAGACTCCAAAAATGTCTCCCCAACTACTCCCACCAGCAACAATGGTCAGGATTACATGCCGTGTCATGGAATCATCCCCAGAAACCCAAGGAAACACAGCCCTTGATGTAAGCAGTAGTCAGGATATTATTGTTACCCCTGGAGAGACACCAGCTATTATTTCAACAGGAATATTTGGACCACTTCCACAGGGGACTGTTGGGTTATTGTTAGGAAGATTGGGACTAACTTCCCTGGAAGTTCAAATTCATACCAGAGTTATAGACAGTGATTATAAAAGAGAATTGAAGGCCATAGTCTCCACCATTCTTCCCTGGAAGATTTCTAAAGGGGATAGAAGTGCTCAGCTTTTAATTCTGTCTTATGTGGGTATAGGATATTCAAACAAAAAGCGGGGCTCCGGGGGAGTTGGAAGCACAGACCAGGCTCGTATTTTTCTCACTGAAAAGATTTTGGAATCCAGACCCAATTGTCAAGTCAATGTAAGTGCAAAATTTTCAAGGTTTAATAGATACTGGAGCTGATGTTTCCATTATCATCAGCTACCAAGATTGGCCTAAAGCATGGCCAGCTAGCCTGCTCCAATGACTACTGTAGGTCTGGGACAGGTACAAAGACTAAAAAGAAGCACCATGGTATTGTTTCACTCAGGGCCTAATAAACGATCAGCCACTGTCCAACTGTCAGCTCAGTTCAGTTCAGTTCAGTCGCTCAGTCGCGTCCGACTCTTTGCAGCCCCATGAACCACAGTACGCCAGGCCTCCCTGTCCATCACCAACTCCCAGAGTTCACTCAAACTCATGTCCATCGAGTCGGTGATGCCATCCAGCCACCTCATTCTCTGTCATCCCCGTCTCCTCCTACCCCCAATCCCTCCCAGCATCAGGGTCTTTTCCAGTGAGTCAACTCGTCGCATGAGGTGGCCAAAGTATTGGAGTTTCAGCTTTAGCATCAGTCCTTCCAATGAACACCCAGGATTGATCTCCTTTAGGATGGACTGGTTGGATCTCCTTGCAGTCCAAGGGACTCTCAAGAGTCTTCTCCAACACCACAGTTCAAAAGCATCAATTTTTTGGCGATCAGCTTTCTTCACAGTTCAACTCTCACATCCACACATGACCACGGGAAAAACCATAGCCTTGACTAGATGGACCTTTGTTGGCAAAGTAATGTCTCTGCTTTTTAATATGTTATTTAGGTTGGTCATAACTTTCCTTTCAAGGAGTAAGCGTCTTTTAATTTCATGGCTGCAATCAGCATCTGCAGTGATTTTGGAGCCCAAAAAAATAAAGTCTGACACTGTTTCCACTGTTTTCCCATCTATTTGCCATGAAGTGATGGGACCAGATGCCATGATCTTCGTTTTCTGAATGTTGAGTTTCAAGCCAAACTTTTCACTCTCCTCTTTCACTTTCATCAAGAGGCCTTTGAGTTCCTCTTCACTTTCTGCCATAAGGGTGGTATCATCTGCATATCTGAGGTTATTGATATTTCTCCCAGCAATCTTGATTCCAGCTTGTGCTTCTTCCAGCCCGGCGTTTCTCATGTTGTACTCTACATATAAGTTAAATAAGCAGGGTGACAATATACCACCTTGACGTACTCCTTTTCCTATTAGGAACCAGTCTGTTGTTCCATGTCCAGTTCTAACTGTTGCTTCCTGACCTGCATACAGGTTTCTCAAGAGGCAGGTCAGGTGGTCTGGTATTCCCATCTCTTTCAGAATGTTCCACAGTTTATTGTGATCCACACAGTCAAAGGCTTTGGCATAGTCAATGAAGGAACTGAACTGTAAGCTAATTGACACACCAGAGGTGGCAGTACAGCTCCGAGGCACTGTTAAAAGAGGAGTAGTGGGTTGATCCTCCCAGTCTTTAGCATATGAATTCACCCAGCTGGCAAAAGGCAGCCAGACCACATTCCATGGCCTAAGTCCCTCTGCAATGGCCCACACCCTGCAGAGTGTGCTTCTCTCTGAATCCTAACAAATCCACCTCTTACCTGTCGCTGTGTCTCTCACTGAAATTTTGCAATGAGACATCAGAGCCTGAGCTTCATCAGGTCCTAAAGCCAGGCATCCTGGGCTTTGGCCGGGCTCCAGTCCCGGGTGAGAGGAGATGAAGGATGGGAGGAAAAAGCAGTGGGAAAACGTGCCGAGGAATCCCCTTCATAGGCTGCCAGGAAATCTGCTAAATACCTGATGTGTGCTCACAGTTTTCACTGGCCTGATCCTTGGCACAGAGAAGATTACGGACAGAAGAACCCCCGCCGGCTTGGGCAACAGCTACTGGGGCTCAGCAGAGAGTGCCTTTGGGACATACCAAGGAGTAGCATCTCCAGAGTGCCTCAGCTGCACCCGCTGCTGCTCGCCTGTCCACAGGGGGTCCAGGAAACAAGAAATGAGAGATTGTAAGGGAATTAAGATTTCATCAGGCATATGTCCTCCAGCCACAGGAGTGAGAACCTCCTACCTTAACCGGAGGTCTTCTGGAATCTGAGACTGAGCCGTGTGAGCTTTGTGCTGAGTTCATTTTTTGCTGTCCTGGTTTCCAGCTCGATGGGCTTCTTGTCACTTCCCCTACGTTGGGTTTTCTTCTCATTCCACATCTACCATGGGAGTTTTTGGGAGTTGGGCTCCCGCTGTGCTGGGCCTCCTCCTTGTGGGGCCAGGGCGAGGTTGTTTCAGCCAGGTCAAACCCGAGTCAGGGCACCATAGAGGCCAGGGGAGTGTAATCTCCTCGGTTCTGTCTCATCTCAACAAAGATTTGAAGCCCTCGGCATGTCACAGCTCTCAGACAGTCCATGTTATAGTTCTTGGACAGATCAGTTTTACTTAGAAAATAAAGGAAAATACATCCTTGAGGCATGAGGGCATGCCGACCCAAAAGACGTGAAGAGAAGAGAGAGAGAAAGAGTGCGCAGGCAGGAGAGAGACTCCCGGACCTTTGGCTCCTCTTTTTATAAGTTTTTTTTCTCCCCCTGGGCCTGCCCTGTGTAAATCGGGCCAGCCAGGAGTGCTGTTTGTTCAACCTGAGCTCCTCACTGCAGTCCTTGGACCTTCCTTTGTTCTATTTTCGCAGGCTTTTTTCTTCCTTGTCTTTTAGCCACTGCCATTCTGGACTCCTTTTTCCTATTCTAACTACCTAACACAACCTTATATTGTTGTAGCCATGCATTCTGGGAAGCAAACTCACTCGGAAGGACAATGCAGATAGTGGAGTGCAGTTTATTACACTGGCGGGCCCCAGGCATAGTTTCCTCTTAGCCAAGGACCCCGACCAGTTTTTGTGAAAACCTTATATACCCTAAGTGTATGGGCACAAACCCACCTCTCCAAATTCCCTGAAACTAGTCTGAACAAAGGAAGAGAAAGATACAATCAAATTTAACCTGTGATTCATATGCCTTAAGCCTAGGTAGTTAATGGTGGACAATTATCAATAGGCCTGTGGTCATACCCCAATAAGCATAATAGAATTTAGATTCTATTTGGTGACACAGATAATTAGGGTATTCTTCTAGGTGATGGAGAGTCTGGGTACGAGTCCTGGGGCTCTTCCTTGCAGGGGCCTGGTTTTCCAGTCGGTGTGTCTTTTCCATAGATACTGGGCATAGAGCTCAAAGTCCACAGTCTGGCCCAAGATGAAGTCCTTCTTTCAAGATGGAGCCTGTTCTATTTCCTTCTTCAATATTGCTGACATACCTGTCAATCTATGGGGTCAGGATCTCTTGGAACAATGGCACGCTGAGACACATATTCCTCCAAATCAACAGAATGAAGCCAGTCACCACATTATGTTCAATCGAGGTTATATGCCAGGATTGGGATTGGGCAAAAACCAACAGGGAAGACTTTATCGTTTGACTGCTCAAGGTTTCAAACCACCCCCTTTGCACCAGTGGCCACTGCTCATATAAACCTTCCTCCGCCCACACCCATACCTCTTAATTGGAAAGCTGATCAACCTCTGTGGATAGAGCAGTGGCCTCTAAAACAAGAAAAACTGGAGGCTTTACATGTGTTAGTTAATGAGCAACTTAACAAGTGACATATTGTTGAGTCCTTTAGTCCTTGGAATTCTCCAGTGTTCTTTATACAAAAGAAATCCGGTATATGGAGAATGCTTACTGATCTAAGAGCTGTTAATTCTGTTCTTGTTCCAATGGGTACTTTACAACCTGGCCTACCTAATTCTAGTATGATTCTAAGCACTTGGCATTTGTTTGTTATTGATCTCAAAAACTGTTTTTTCACTATTCCTTTACATCCTGATGATCAACCTAGATTTGTCTTTCCAGTGCCTTCCATTAATTTAAAGGAGCCACATAAAAGATTTCAATGGACTGTATTACCTCAAGGTATTGGACATGGAACAACAGACTGGTTCCAAATAGGAAAAGGAGTACGTCAAGGTTGTAATTGTATATTGTCACCCTGCTTATTTAACTTATAAGCAGAGTACATCATGAGGAACGCTGGGCTGGAAGAAGCACAAGCTGGAATCAAGATTGCTGGGAGAAATATCAATAACCTCAGATATGCAGATGACACCACCCTTATGGCAGAAAGTGAAGAGAAACTAAAATGCCTCTTGATGAAAGTGAAAGAGGAGAGTGAAAAGTTTGGCTTGAAGCTCAACATTCAGAAAACAAAGATCATGGCATCTGGTCCCATCACTTCATGGGAAACAGATGGGGAAACAGTGGAAACAGTGTCAGACTTTATTTTTTTGGGCTCCAAAATCACTGCAGATGCTGATTGCAGCCATGAAATTAAAAGACGCTTACTCCTTGGAAGGAAAGTTATGACCAACCTTGATAATATATTAAAAAGCAGAGACATTACTTTGCCAACCAAGGTCCGTCTAGTCAAGGCTATGGTTTTTCCCGTGGTCATGTATGGATGTGAGAGTTGGACTGTGAAGAAAGCTGATCGCCAAAGAATTGATGCTTTTGAACTGTGGTGTTGGAGAAGACTCTTGAGAGGCCCTTGGACTGCAAGGAGATCCAACCAGTCCATCCTAAAGGAGATCAATCCTGGGTGTTCATTGGAAGGACTGATGCTGAAGCTGAAACTCCAATACTTTGGCCACCTCATGTGATGAGTTGACTCACTGGAAAAGACTCTGATGCTGGGAGGGACTGGGGGTAGGAGGAGACGGGGACGACAGAGAATGAGGTGGCTGGATGGCATCACCGACTCGATGGACATGAGTTTGAGTGAACTCTGGGAGTTGGTGATGGACAGGGAGGCCTGGCGTGCTGTGATTCATGGGGTCGCAAAGAGTCGGACACAACTGAGTGACTGAACTGAACTGAACTGAACCTCCAAAGAATTCAAACATTCTCTTCAAAATTCATTATCTTGGCAACTAGCTTTAGCTGACTATATTGGGCAAATTGACAACCACTATCCTGATTTACCTATCTTGCAGTTTTTAAAACAAACAAGATGGTTTTTGCCTGGAATTGCTAGTGTCAGCCCCATTCCTCTGCTCCTATCATTTTTACAGGCGGCGCTGCCCGAGGAAAAGCGGGATATACAGGAGTATTTACGCTAGTTATTGAAACACCTGGATATTCCAACTATTACACATGCATTACAAAATATTCCCCAAGCATTAGTATCTTATATGATTCTCAATATTCTGTCCATGTCACTAAACATAGAGTGACAGCAACTATTAAGGATACTATCCCATCCACATTGTATACCCTTTTTACAAATTTACAACAGGTGACTAGACACCAACAGTTTCCATTCTACATTCCTCATATTTGGGCTCATACTGATTTACCAGGGCCTTTAACGGAAGGAAATGCTTGAGCCGATGCCCTTTTATTTCCAGCCTTTACAGAGGCATCAACCTTTCATGACCTGACACACTGTAACTCAAAATGTTTAAAAACCAAGTTTCACATCATGTGGGCTCAAGCTAAACAGATTGTAAGGACTTGTCCTGCATGTCAGATGGTTGCGATAACCATGTCTGCAACAGAAACCAGGAGAAATTAATCCCTGTGGCCTGAAGCCAAATCAGATCTGGCAGATGGACGTAACTCACATTCCATCCTTTAGAAAGTTTTCTTATGTACAAGTCAAAGTTGATATTAACTCTAAATTTATCTGGGCAACTGCTTGCTCTGGAGAATCTACAAGACATGTTATTTCACATTTGCATAGCTGCTTTGCTACTGTGGGCCTCCCACAAAACATAAAAACAGACCATGGCCTGGCTTACACTAGTTCTGCTTTTAGGGATTTTTAAAAAGCTTGGTCTATAAAACATCATATAGGAATCCCCTATAATCCCCAAGGACAAGGACAAGCTATTGTAGAATGAGGTAACAGATCTCTAAAAGAATGTTACAAAAGCAAAAAGGGGGAGATGGAATGTCACTTTCCCCACAGCAAAAGTTACATGAAGCATTATTTACTTTAAATTTTTTGCATCAACATAATGATTTTACTGCAGCAGAATGACATTTTATACAGGAACAGAAAGAAATTCACCCCAGACCACCTGTTCGGTGGTGGATCCAGTAACACACTCACGGCCGGGGGTCTGATAACCTGGGGAGGGGCTTCACTTGTGTTTCGCCAGGCGATCCAGTAACACCGTTTGGATCCCTTCGCATCATCTGAAACCGTATGATGGACGAAATCCCACAGAAGAGACGCTTCGCGTGGGATGCAGAGCCCCCAGTAATGTTTCAAAGGCCTGAGTCTGAAACAAACGAAGATGATGACTCCCCTCCCATCAACACATTGGAACGAGATCCCCACTTGGGGACAAATTAAAAGATTAACACAGAAATCAGAGGAAATCTTAGGAAATGAAGGGAAAGCTGTCACTCCTAAGAGTCTGGCTGTTGCCATGTTTGCTCTCACCACCACAGCAGTGAGTATGCCCCTAGCAACAGCTGAAACTAAAAATTATACTAACTGGGCATATTTATCTAACTCCCCATTACTAAAACCCATTGACTGGGGGGATTCCATGATCCCCGTTTATGTTAATGGTTCTTCCTGGATACCAGGAGCTGAAGATACACACCTTCCTCTTTTTAAACAAGAGGAAGGGACTCCCTTCAATGTTACTTATGGGTATGAATCCTGGCCAGTTTGTGTAGAACCAGCTACAGGATGTCTTCAATTATCTATGCCAGCCTGGACACTAATTATTTAAATAGTAACTACACTAATGTTCAGTTACATCTCTCTGGTCTGAGTTTTGCTTATTATGACTCAGAACCCAATAATGACACCAAATCAGACACACCTTTATGCGAGCATCACAAGCAGTGGACTGAAAAACAAGATTGGATTCAGTGGGATAATTGCCACAGGACCGAGGCAGTAATTTTGATTAATGGTTCCTATGGAATGTAGGGGGCCAGTCCCCTAAGGGGCATGCAGTTTCTAATTGCGCTCATCAAAATCAGTCCTGCAATCCTCACAAAAGGCTGCATCGGCAGGTGTGTAAAGTCTGACCACACTAACATCACCACTCATTCAGATCATCCAGCTATATGGCATGGTAGTGGCTCATCGGAGAAGGCAAAGGCAAGCCACTCCAGTGCTCTTGCCTGGAAAATCCCATGGATGGAGGAGCCTGGTAGGCTGCAGTCCGTGGGGTCGCTACGGGTCGGACATGACTGAGCGACTTCACTTTCACTTTTCACTTTCACACATTGGAGAAGGAAATGGCAACCCACTCCAGTGTTCTTGCCTGGAGAATCCCAGGGACGGGGGAGCCTGGTGGGCTTCCGTCTATGGGGTCACACAGAGTCGGACACGACTGAAGTGACTTAGCAGCAGCAGCAGCAGTGGCTTGTCACCCCCTTCCCACAACTGGATCAAGGAAGAGGGCAAGGAGATATTTGGAAATTAGCTTTAAGTCTTAAAAAATTCCAAATTTGGGATGGACATCATTCCGATAAAACTAATTATTCATTGACATTTAATACCAATACAAACTGGACATTTTATATTCAGGTTTACGTGAGAGATCGTTATGTGCTCTTGAAAGAAGCAATTTCTATCAGTGAAAGTGTCCAAGAACTTTCTTGGCAGGATTGCAAATTATATACTTGCTTAAATTCTTTACTTTATAATTTTAATCACTCATTTGTTATATTAAGAAGGAGATTGGGGATATGGCTTCCAGTAAATCAAACCAGACCTTGGGAAGGCTCTTCTGAAACACATGTTCTTTTAAAAGTTATCAAGAAAGAGCTACAGCATTCCAAAAGGTTTTTTGGACTCCTTAGAGCAGCTGTTATGGGAATTATTGCTACAGCCCTGACCGCAGCAGTAGCTGGGGCAGCACTGCATCCAACCATAGGAACAACCACATCTGAACAGCAGGGCCGCCAAAATGCAAGTTCTGCCTGGGAAGTCAGACCCACAGAGACCAAGAAATCAATGAAAGATTTGATTTAAAAACCGCAGCTCTTCTACTAGAGGACAAAGTACAAAATGCACAGTAACAAATTCACCTTAAGTGTGATTGGAGTATCTCTTCATTATGTGTCACACCTCATAAGTATAATCAAAGTGCATATACTTGGGATCAATTATCTAAACATTTGAGAGGACGTGTTCATAATAATCTACCCTTAGATATTTCCCAATTACAGGCTACTGTTTCTAATATGCCAAAGGCTCACTTACAATAACTTCCAGAAACTGATTTATTTGAAGACATTGAGGAAAGCTTACATACAGTTAACCCCATGTTGTAGATTAAAGCTTTAGGAGGCAGATTGATTGGTGCTATAATATCAGCATGTATATTTTTAACTGTCTAGTCCTCAGATACATGGAAAAAAAACCATCTGAGAATTGATGAAGAAGTTGCTCAGACAGCGTATCTACTGTGAAAACAAAAAGGGGGAGATGTAGTGGGGATTCCTAACAATGTACTGTCACAGCCTTGAGAAATCCCACGGAAATAGCACCTGGAAAAACAGTACATAGCAAGAAATCATGCTAATGATTATCTTTCATGTTTTTCTTAAGAATAATCTCCTTGTTACAGACCCCAAGGCCAGACCCAGAAGGGAGTATGACTGGGGTCAGGAAGCATGGACCTTGCAGCACTGGTGGGCGCCAGGCGTGAGTGCTGCCTGCGTGCCCACTGATTGCTCACCAGACCAGCCCAGAAGGGATGGCCTGGGTGAACACAAGGAGACCGGGACCCATTGCCCCAGACTTCCTGTTCTGTCTTCGTTCTCATCGCTCACTCCCGGACCACTAGGGCAACATGTATATAGTCAGATTCTCTTAGGGAGTAAAGTGTACAGGTGCAAAAAAATATACAGAAAGAAATAATGCAAATTTCCAAATTTAACAAAAAGCATAAGCCCACAGCTTCAAAAAGTTCAATAAAGTACAAAAAAAAAAAACCCCAAATTACTCTAAAACTCACCATAATCAACCTGCTTAAAACCAGAAAATTTAAAAAACTGCCAAAGGAGTTGTGAAGGTCTTCAGAATGTCCTTTTAGAATTTCCTCTTTCTTTCTTAGCACTTTGGTTTTCTCTCTTCAACTACTTCCCCTGTACTACTTATACATTCTTTCATTTTAAACTCATGATACTGTCTATTTAGCAGAAATAAATTTACATTGGAGAGCCTTAATTGCTAATTTCTACCTATTAACTTCTGTTTAAACAGTTTAAGAGTTGGAAGGATCTTTTGCACATTTTATGCCATTATTAAAGACAAGGATTACCATAAATGAAGTCAACTGTTACTGAATAGCTTTATCACTTACTTTCCTCTTGTGATTTTATTAAATCTTTGCTAAATCCTGTTCAGTTCAGTTCAGTTCAGTCGCTCAGTCGTGTCCGACTCTCCGCGAACCCATGAATCACAGCACGCCAGGCCTCCCTGTCCATCACCAACTCCCGGAGTACACTCAAACTCATGTCCACAAAGTCGGTGATGCCATCCAGCCATCTCATTCTCCATCGTCCCCTTCTCCTCCCGCCCCCAATCACTCCCAGCATCAGAGTCTTTTCCAGTGAGTCAACTCGTCGCAAGAGGTGGCCAAAGTATTGCAGTTTCAGCTTTAGCATCAGTCCCTCCAATGAACACCCAGGATTGATCTCCTTTAGAATGGACTGGTTGGATCTCCTTGCAGTATAAGGGCCTCTCAAGAGTCTTCTCCAACACCACAGTTCTAAAGCATCGATTCTTCGGCGATCAGCTTTCTTCACAGTCCAACTCTCACATCCATACATGACCACGGGAAAAACCATTGCCTTGACTAGACGGACCTTGGTTGGCAAAGTAATGTCTCTGCTTTTTAATATATTATCAAGGTTGGTCATAACTTTCCTTCCAAGGAGCAAGCATCTTTTAATTTCATGGCTGCAATCAGCATCTGCAGTGATTTTGGAGCCCCCCAAAATAAAGTCAGCCACTGTTTCCACTGTTTTTCCATCTATTTCCCATGAAGTGATGGGACCAGATGCCATGATTTTTGTTTTCTGAATGTTGAGCTTCAAGCCAACCTTTTCACTCTCCTCTTTCACTTTCATCAAGAGGCTTTTGAGATCCTCTTCACTTTCTGCCATAAGGGTAGTGTCATCTGCATATCTGAGGTTATTGATATTTCTCCCAGCAATCTTGATTCCAGCTTGTGCTTCTTCCAGCCCAGCGTTCCTCATAATGTACTCTGCATATAAGTTAAATAAGCAAGGTGACAATATACAACCTTGATGTACACCTTTTCCTATTTGGAAGCTAGCAGCTATTCCCATCTTACAGATGCAAGAAAAGGCTTAGTAAGTAAAACACCAAATGTAGCAAAACTAGTAAGTGCAGTTTCTAGCAGGTTCCAAAATGTGTATTTTCCATTACTTAAGACTGCAGCTTGAGACTCCTAAATAAGAAATATCTTCTACCAAATGGAAATTGTGCCCCTTACCTAGTAGATGTTGTAATTGTCTTCTCAACATGTATTATACCACTTCTCAGGTAGGATCCATTTTCCCCATCTAACAGGAAGTTTAGGGATTGATCCCAGCTTTTGGGGTGAATCTTAATTAATCCAAGCCAGTAGATGGCCCCCAAATCCTTGTTGAGTTTTAAGCCAACTTTTTCACTCTCCTCTTTCACTTTCATCAAGAGGCTCTTTAAATCTTCTTCACTTTCTGACGTAAGGGTGGTGTCATCTGCATATCTGAGGTTATTGATATTTCTCCCAGCAATCTTGATTCCAGTTTGTGTTTCATCCAGCCCAGCATTTTCCATGATATACTCTGCATATAAGTTAAATAGGAAGGGTGACAATATACAGCCTTGATGTACTCCTTTCCTGATTTAGAACCAGTCTGTTGTTCCATGTCCAGTTCTAACTATTGCTTCTTGACCTGCATACAGGTTTCTCAGGAGGCAGGTCAGGTGGTCTGGTATTCCCATCTCTTTAAGAATTTTCCACGGTTTGTTGTGATCCACACAGTCAATGGCTTTGGCATAGTCAATAAAGCATAAGTAGATGTTTTTCTGGAACTCTCTTGCTTTTTTGACAGTCCAGCAGATGTTGGCATTTTGATCTCTGGTTCCTCTGCCTTTTCTAAATCCAGCTTGAACATCTGGAAGTTCACAGTTAATGTACTGTTGAAGCCTGGCTTGGAGAATTTTGAGCATTACTTTGCTAGCGTGAGAGATGAGTGCAATTGTGCAGTAGTTTGAGCATTCTTTGATATTGCCCTTCTTTGGGATTGGAATGAAAACTGACATTTCCAGTCCTGTGGCCACTGCTGAGTTTTCCAAATTTGCTGCCATATTGAGTGCAACACTTTCACAGCTTCATCTTTTATGATTTGAAATAGCTCAACTGGAATTCCATCACCTCCACTAGCTTTGTTCGTAGTGATGCTTCCTAAGGCCCACTTGACTTCACATTCCAGGATGTCTGGCTCTAGGTGAGGGATCACACCATCATGGTTATCTGAGTCATGAAGATCTTTTTTGTATAGTTCTTCTGTATATTCTTGCCACCTCTTCTTAATGACATACAGTCCCATCACTTCATGGCAAATAGATGGGGAAACAGTGGAAACAGTGACAGACTTTATTTTCTTGGGCTCCAAAATCACTGCAGATCGTGACTACAGCCATGAAATTAAAAGACGTTTGCTCCTTAGAAGAAAAGCTATGACCAACCTAGACAGCATATTAAAAAGCAGAGACATTACTTTGCCAACAAAGGTCCATCTAGTCAAAGCTATGGTTTTTCCAGTATTCACGTATGGATGTGAGAATTGGACTATGAAGAAAGCTGAGTGCCAAAGAATTGATGCTTTTGAATTGTGGTGTTGGAGAAGACTTGAGAGTCCCAACCATTCCATCCTAAAGGAAATCAGTCCTGGGTGTTCACTGGAAGGACTGATGCTGAAGCTGAAACTCCAGTAGTTTGGCCACCTGATGCAAAGAGCTGACTCATCGGAAAAGACCCTGATGCTGGGAAAGACTGAAGGTGGGAGGAGAAGGGGATGACCGAGGATGAGATGGTTGGATGGTATCACCAACTCAATGGACATGAGTTTGACTAAGCTCTGGGAGTTGGTGATGGACAGGGAGGCCTGGCGTGCTCCAGTCCAGGGGGTCGCAAAGAGTTGGACACGAATGAGCGACTGAACTGAACTGAACCGAATATCCTTGTTTTGAGTTGACAGAGGTAACCAAGGTAAACTCAAGAAGCACATGGAAATCTCCCAATTCAGTTTTGTTGTGGGATAAGCATATCCCACTTTTCATGATGAACAATAAGTGTAAGTTTTTAAAAGATCTCTGAAAAACGCTTATTCATGTTAAGGACTATATAATGATAGGCTTCCCTTTCTTACAGGATATGAACAAATAAATATGCCACAATAAATATAATTAGATTCTAAGACTTGCTTTGAGATGAAGCTGTGAACAGCAGAGAAATAAGACAGGAAGAGCCTGAGGTTTAAAAGACGTAATTGAGTGGGTAGACCAACTGCCCTCGAAGTCCACCCATCTCTTCAGGTCCCCTCTTGTGAGCTAGTTGAGTAAAGGTTTTGTTCTGTCTGTTTCTGTTTTTTTCTGTGTGTGTAGTTGTTACTTATTATTGAAAGCTGAAATTTATCTGAATGCCAACAAGAGATAAAGTTTAAGGAATAATTTGAAGTGCGGTTGGGAGGTCGGAGGTAGTAAAATGAACCAGGTTTTAATTATCAGGGGGAACAAGACTAAGATTGTCACCTGGGGTGGCGGGAGTATGGAGGAGCTGGGCGTGTGGCAGGGATGCCACTCTCAGGCAGAGTCCATAGGGCTTCCTCTATGCGCCTTGCTGTCAGCACCTTGGTGTCCCGGCAATTACAGCTAAGATGCTCCTTTTCTGCGGGTGCTCAGGACGGACGCACAGTCGTTACGACCTTGCTCCCTCCCCTCCCTCTCTCACTCCCTCTAATATGCTTCTGTGCTGGAGCCGGTGGGGTGGGAGGCTCTGCAAAGTGTATTTGCATCGAGGGTCAGTTTAGACTGTGTTTGGAGCAGATGTCTTCGATATGAAAGTTGGCAGAATAGCTTGAGGTAAATAGATCACATGGACATGGAGTTTGAGGAAGACCTGGTGCAATCTTACAAATACAGCTCATGTTTTACCCTGGTACAATGCCTAACACATACTGCATTCTCAGTAAGTGTGCCGAGTGAATGAATTAAAAGGAAATTAAAAGTTAAATCCATGTATTAAAAGTTAAATCCATGTTTCCGAAGAATAAGCTGTTCTTTTAAGACCATCCTGAGTCAGAAACTGGCAGCAGCAACCATCAGATAAGCTGTCTGCGGTCTGCTGCCTGCTTCCCCTCCTGCACTCCGTCTGTAAGTATGTAGAGAGAGAACGACGATCACTCCCCAAATTAATCAGTGTTGCCGCTGCTGCCGCCGCTGCTGCTGAGTCGCTTCAGTTGTGCCCGACTCTGTGCGACCCCATAGACGGAAGCCCACCAGGCTCCCCCGTCCCAGGGATTCTCCAGGCAAGAACACTGGAGTGGGTTGCCATTTCCTTCTCCAATGTGTGAAAGTGAAAAGGGAAAGTGAAGTCGCTCAGTCGTGTCCGACCCCAGCGACCCCACGGACTGCAGCCCACTAGGCTCCTCCGTCCCTGGGACCCTCCAGGCGAGAGCACTGGAGTGGCTTGCCACTGTGTTGGCGCAGTCTGCTATTATTTACCACAGAATTCTCTCTTAAGAACACTCCTCTATCCACTCTGCCCCTCAAATGCAAAATAAAAATTAAACTCGCATCTATTCAAGCATCAAACATCCATTGAGCCTTATTCTATGTTATATCTGGGTACACAGCTGAAAACATGAATAATTTGAAAATCTTAAAATCATACCAGAGGATATTTATCACTTGTGAACCTTGTGTTGTTCACCTTCTGCAATGCAGCTTTAATACTTCCATAAAGAAAAGATAATATACTTTAAAAAACTTTAATTTTATATGCTAACATTCACACATTTCTCCAGAATTCATATAGCTCTCACAGTAAAATTTAACATAAAATGAAATAAACCTAGTAAATAAGCTGATAGTATAATAAGAAGCTGTTCTCTTTTTGAATTTGAATAAATATTTAAAGATAATTAGCATCTTGGTCACCATCAAGGCAAACCTCAAACATGAGTAGAAATGGGCACTGCTGTTCAGAAATCGTGGGTAAAAATGAAAGTTCAGGTAAGTACAACATCTTCGAAAACCAAATAACAGCTATCAATCTGTTAGCATCTGCTGTTTAACTACCCAAGTATCCGAAGTGTTTTGTGCCAACTACTATAAATCAAGACTTTCTTGCTCAAGGATGTTTGAGTCAGATGTTCAAATAAGCTGACAAATTATTCTCACTTCATGATAAAACAGTACTATTCAAGAACTGGGAGAAACCTAAGAGCTTACCTACTCAGAGCCATGTTAATTGGACGTAATTGGTAAGACTTCGCCACTGTTAAGCACAAATATGGTCATATGCATTCTTATCTGTTATATTAGTCTCTTGATCCAAATCTTATTACGGAGTCAGTACCTTTTTTTCATAAATGGAATGCATATGAACTAAAACCGTAACGACAAGAGGGTTCTGTGTGTGTTGAACTCTGATCTTGGGACCCTGGTTTGGTCATCTTCACGTGCTCAGCGCTTGTTCCCCAAACCTGTGTCTTGTTAGGGCAGCTGACTTCTGCCAGCAGGAGCCTCTGCGGCTCTCCATGCCGGAACTACCACCTCCAGGCTTCTCAGCTCTCACCGTTTGCCTGACTCCCTTTTCCATCATGATGAGATCCTCTTTAGAGTTCTTGGTGTCTGCTTTTGACAGTGACCTCAGAGAGTAACTCAGGGCTTCCCTCATAGCTCAGCAAGAATCTGCCTCAATGCGGGAGACCCCAGTTTGATTCCTGGGTCAGGAAGATCCCCTGGAGAAGACATAGGCTACCCACTCCAGTATTCTTGGGCTTCCCTGGTGGCTCAGATGGTAAAGAATCCACCTGCAATGCGGGAGACCTGGGTTCGATGCCTGGGTTGGGAAGATCCCCTGGAGAAGGGAAAGTCTACCCACTCCGGTATTCTGGCCTGGAGAATTCCATGGACTGTAGAGTCCATGGGGTCACAAAGAGTCAGACACAACTGAGCGGCTCTCACTTTCACTTTCGGAGAGTACCATTTCAATCTAGGGGGCCTAATAGCATTTAACTTGGATTTTTTTTCTCAAGGAAGTAATTGCACCCATCGATGCTACCCAAGTGTAATAACAAGTTTCCTCCCCCAGGTCATCAGTTCTACTCATCAGTAATCCATGAGGGCTCCCCTTTCTGGAGTCTGAAATACCCCTTTGCAGTTTCCCTTCAGGGCAATCAAACAGAGTGGCCTCCCCACTATATTGTTCAACTAGTCCATCCAAGGGAGAAGGCAATGGCAACCCACTCCAGTACTCTTGCCTGGAGAATCCCAGGGACGGGGGAGCCTCGTGGGCTGCCATCTATAGGGTCGCACAGAATCGGACACTACTGAAGCGACTTAGCAGCAGCAGCAGTCCATCCAAGGTTATTTTTTATTGTAATGATGAAAACCTGTTGCAAGGATATTGGCTGTCTCCTTCAATAGAAAGCAAAGCCAGGAGCACCAATTAAAGAGGAAACCCAGGCGTCGAGAATCTAAGGGATGCGGTCAAATGGCCAGCAGAGCGCGGCGCTTAGCTCAGTCTCCTTTCTGGTCTGCACTGCGCTGCCCTTCTCCTGTGAGTCAGACGTCCACCTTCTCTTCTTTTCCGTTATGGTTTATCACAACTTATTGAATACAGTCCCTCGTATCTACACAGGAGGACCCTAGTGTTTATCCGTCCCGTCCAACTGTGTGTGCCCACGTCTGTGTGTCCGAGGCTCCCCCGTGCAGTCTGGCACAAGGCAAAGCAGGGCTCCGCTTGGCTGCTGCCCGTGAAGGGTCACCACTGCAGCAGGACCTCCGCAGAGGCAGGCCACGCTGCTGCCGCTGCGACAGCACGCGGCGCCATCGCTGCACCGCCCACCGCCAACGTTTCCCTCTGTTCCGTGGTTGCCAGCTTGTCTGCAGGTAAGATTCTCGAGGTTCTCTGCCCTCGAGAAGTCCAGGTTCTAATATGAGGATCTTGACTCAACACAGGATATTCCCTGCATGTGCCCTAGATTCATTAGCTGGTCTGTGAGGACCACATGATATACTGGCCTGCGTTACTGTTAATGGGAGCATCCCCCACGCAAACAGGTCATGGGCAGCTCTCACACACTCTCTTTCCTAGTGACCAGGACTGAAGCATCTGGGACTCCTTCAGATTTTCTTCCATCTCCTGTGTCCACACACTAATTCACCTTAGAGAACTAGAGCCGTCAGTTATATAATGTAGACCAAAGGTGGAAGATACTTCAATTCCCATGACACTGCAACATCTGTTTTCATAATGCAGAAGATTTTAACAAAAAGCAAGAATGTCTATGTAGTAAAGTAAAAGAGGAAAGCTATGACAATTTTGCATCTTTAATATACATTTCATAGAGCAAAAACAATTAGCTTTTACATAGCAACACATTTCTGGAAAGGGAAAGGTAAGGAACAGAAATTGATAGAAAAAATTATTTTTAAAAAAGGAAAAAATTATTTTAAAAAGAGAAATTGATAGAATGGAGTTGATACTGGATGTTTAAATATATTTAACATATTCCTAAGAAGTATCTGAGAAATATATTGTTGACCTTTCTTCTAGACAAGTGTTTTGAACTAGCCCAGCATTCCATAACACAGAGGTATCTTGTTGGGACATTGTTCTTGGTGATGCTGTTGCTGCTAAGTCGCGTCAGTGGTGTCCGACTCTGTGCGACCCCATAGACAGCAGCCCACCAGGCTCCCCCGTCCCTGGGATTCTCCAGGCAAGAACACTGGAGTGGGTTGCCATTTCCTTCTCCAATGCATGAAAGTGAAAAGTGAAAGTGAAGTCGCTCAGTCGTGTCCGACTCTTAGCGACCCCATGGACTGCAGCCTACCAGGCTCCTCCGTCCATGGGATTTTCCAGGCAAGAGTACTGGAGTGGGCTGCCATTGCCTTCTCCAGTTTTTGGTGATATTCTCTTCTAATTTCCCTGAGACACCCTATTTACGACCAGGAAATTGACTTCCATACAGGATCAAACATGTAGCTTTAACTCTATACTCAAGTTTATGTCTTGTAAATGATAGCCAATTTAGGTAACATAAGCCAGCTTAGATAAATAAGTCATAAGAAACAAAGCCCTCTCTCAAAATTTAGGATTCAGTTGTTCCCACCCCCTCCTTGTTTTGGTAAAAATCACCAACGAAATTTCCTTACCAACCTCACTGCCCTCTACCAGTCAGGGAGCATTGCAGGACGCCACCCATGTTTCCTGCCCATGTGGTTCAGTGATCTATTTGTAAGACTAGCAACACAGATGGTGGAAGGTCAAGTTCTTTTCAATGTTCAAGAGATCCAGGCAAATGTCTAATTAGATGTGGAAAGAAGAAAAATAATAGCACCATGAAATTAAAAGACGCGTACTCCTTGGAAGGAAAGTTATGACCAACCTTGATAGTATATTAAAAAGCAGAGACATTACTTTGCCAACAAAGGTCCGTCTAGTCAAAGCTATGATTTTTCCCGTGGTCATGTATGGATGTGAGAGTTGGACTGTGAAGAAGGCTGATCGCCGAAGAATTGATGCTTTTGAACTGTGGTGTTGGAGAAGACTCTTGAGAGTCCCTTGGACTGCAAGGAGATCCACCCAGTCCATTCTAAAGGAGATCAATCCTGGGTGTTCATTGGAAGGACTGATGCTAAAGCTGAAACTGCAATACTTTGGCCACCTCATGCAACGAGTTGACTCACTGGAAAAGACTCTGATGCTAGGAAAGATTGGGGGCGGGAGGAGAAGGGGACGACAGAGAATGAGATGGCCGAATGGCATCACCAACTCTGTGGACATGAGTTTGAGTGAACTCCAGGAGTTGGTGATGGACAGGGAGGCCTGGCGTGCTGTGATTCATGGGGTCAAGGAGAGTCGGACATGACTGAGTGACTGCACTGAACTGAACTGAACTGATACCTCAATACTCATTGTAGGATAAGACTGGAAAACGGAAATTAAAATAAAAAGGATTTTACTCTCAATTATGAAATCTATGTAAGTTTTTTTTATTTTTTTGCATTTGCTACAATTTTCTGAAAACTTTGGAAATGTATTATGATTTTTCTTGTCACTTCAGTTGAATTAATTTTTGTAAATGTTCAAAGGCATTTAGCAAATATGTATTCTGTGTATAACTATCTTAAGCTCAGTATTTTTGTTAAAATTCCCCAAATTTTTGCTTCTCTTCTTTAGAATTCAAAATCAACACTAAAATTTTTCATCATAGTTGGGCTCATCAGTTTCCTCATTAACATGTATCCCCTTTTTATCTATTTTAATGCTATTTTTATGTTTTATACTGAACACAGGAAAGTTTATGGCGATTAAATCTTCACTCTAAACTGTAGCTTTGGTGAATATTAAATTCCTCTTTTTATTTGGTTTGTTAGTTTCTACCTTAAATTGTAATACTTGTGATAGTTAAATATAAATAGTTAGGGTTTGGTCTTTGACCCAAATTATGTTTATCATTACTGCCTTTTAACTGCACAGTCAAGCATATTCATGACAACTGTCATAAAAGTATGTCTGGTCTGCTAACATCTTCCTATATGCTTATCTGTTCATGCTTCATCCTTTCCTACTCCTATATTCCAAAGAAAAAGAAAATGAGAAGAAATAATATATCTCATTTTCTTAATCTTTGGCTGAGAAATTCTCCTAAAATATCTCTGGACTGAGAACCAAGGCATTTTGTAGAAACTACTTATAAAGTCAAAGGATAGGATAGGATAGGTGTGTCATTTTGAATACTCAAAATAATAAGTGCCAAACTGTATTGGATAGTTATCATTTGACACCTGTCTTTCCTCAGTTCCTTGCAAGGCACAACACACATTTACAGTTTTTCAAGTAAATTAAAAAAGAAAAGAGAAGAAAGTACTGTCATCATAAATACAGCAATATAAATCTGCACTAACCTAATCAATTGTACAAAATATTGCAAGCTCCAAAAAATTAAAATGCAGAAAAATTAGCAACTTAGAATTGAGAAATTATGGTACTACAAATTTAAATGTAGTTACTTTAAGTGATTATTGTAATTATTATGACTAAAGCCTATCCCCAATTTTTCTACTATGTTGTTATTCAATTTTCTTTCTAAACTGGCTGCTGCTGCTGCTAAGTCACTTCAGTCGTGTCCGACTCTGTGTGACCCCATAGACGGAAGCCCATCAGTCTTCCCCATCCCTGGGATTCTCCAGGCAAGAACACTGGAGTGGGTTGCCATTTCCTTCTCCAATGTGTGAAAGCGAAAAGTGAAAGTGAAGCCGCTCCGTCGTGTCCGACCCTTACCGACCCCATGGACTGCAGCCCACCAGGCTCCTCCATCCAGGGGATTTTCTAGGCAGTAGTACTGGAGTGGTTTGCCATTGCCTTCTCCTCTAAACTGGCAGAAAGGAAAAAAACCCAGAAAGTTGTTTAAGTGGCCTTGGTATGAAGAGTTTTAAAAATGCAAAGTTCTTGCTCCTATAGAGATACATTTTTATTTAAATTAAGATACAGAGCTGACCATGCTTATCATTTTTCTTATAGTTATCTCAAGCCTGCAGTTTAAAATGATTAGTAGTGCTAGTGAACGAAGACTAACATTGTCAATGAAATTTGTGTTTACAAATAATGTTGCTTTAATAGGTAATGATGCTTTCTTAGTACTGTGAGTCAGAACTGAACCCCAAATCTTCAAAATAAAGTAATGTCTTGTTCTTTATTTAATTTTTGGTGTGAAAAAGAAGGCCAGCTGGAAAGTATTTTTCACTTTCCACAGGCAGAGTTAATATAACATTTTTTTCCAAACTCTCCATTTCTGCAAGTGAAATTCAGTTGCATAAAGTATCTTTGTGCTGCTAATGCTGACAAATGAGATTTCAGTTGTCAGCTGTTTAGTGACTAAATCATGTCTGACTCTTTACCAATCCATGGACTTCAGTTCATCCACCCACTGCAGCTCACCAGGCCCCTCTGTCCAGGGGATTTCCCAGGCAAGAATACTGGAGTGGGTTGCCATTCCCATCTCCAGGAGGATTCCAACCCAAGGATCAAACTGGTGTCTTTTGTGTCTCCTTCACGGCAGGCAGATTCTTTACCAATGAACCCCTTGGGAAACCCATGAAATCTCAGAGTCTAGCTTTAAAATGTTGGAGAAGGAAATGGCAACCCACTCCAGTGTTCTTGCCTGGAGAATCCCAGGGACAGGGGAACCTGGTGGACTGCTGTCTATGGGGTCGCAGAGTCAGACACAACTGAAGTGACTTAGCAGCAGCAGCCTTAAAATGCAATTTTTATATTATCAAAAGGAGTTTTGGAAAAACATCAAGGAGCTCTTTCACTCCTGCACCCATAGAGGAAGAGAGATCACTCTTGGTCATAAGGTATTCCAAAGAATGTGATTTGATAAAACATCACATTGCAAATTTTCACAAATATAATCTGGTTTTCCTAGGAAATCTTTGAACTTAAACAGTCACAGATTTTATCAATTCCTTTTTTTGTCTCTTACTATAATTCTGATTTTGGAATAGTTTTTTGGTCTGAGGGTTCTTGTAAGGTTTTAGATACTGTTGCCAATTCTATGGTTATAATTTCTGCAAGTAACCTGTAATTCTGACTGGTGCCATTTTGATGAAAAAGGAATAGCAGATACCAGGAAGGAAAATCAATTAATGTTCATTAAGGTTTTGATAGAACAACACATGGAAAAATTTAGGGGGGTTTTAAATTAGTTATTGTTAAAGTATTGTAATTTGGCATTTCAGTTTTAATTTCCTAAGAGGAGAAAGTAGGAAAACAGAACAAAAAGATTCTTCTCCTAAGAATCCTGTAAACGATACACAGCTTGACTTCCATGTTCACCTATTATGAATGGCAACTCTAAGTTGGAAATTTTTAGGCTCTTTGGACTCAAATTTGCCATAATACAGGAAAACAATCTTATTTATGCTTCAAGGCTGCTGGTGTAGCTGGTGGAAGAGACTGCCTCCCTCGACAGATGTTGAAAAATGCCAAATAGTTGTTTTCTCAGCCTCCCCTGACACTAAAACTTGAGTGTAAATTGTAGTTTTAGTCAATAGCACCTGAGGCAAGTCTGCTGTGGGGCTTCTGGAAAAGCCTTCCTTTTTTATTCTTAGGGCTTCCCTGGTGGCTCAGATGGTGAAGAATCCACCCACAATGATCCTGGGTTTGATCCCTGGGTTGGGAAGATCCCCTGGAGAAGGGAAAGGCTGCCCACTCCAGTATTCTGGCCTGGAGAATTCCATGGACAGAGGAACTTGGTGGGCTACAGTCCACGGGGTCGCAGAGTCGGACACGGCTGAGCGACTGACACTTATTGCGTTTACAATGACTGCATCTGCCTTGTAACCATGAGAGGACAGTATCACTGACTTACTGACAATAGCAAAGGAGGAAGCTGAAAGTATCTTGGTCAGCTTTGAGATCGTTGAGTTAGTAAACCAACTTTGGAGTCATAGGACCTGTAAATTTCTTGAAACACGATATTATAAATAGCTTTATTGTTTAAGCCACATTTAACTGAGTGCTCTAACACTTTCAGGAGAAAACAGAATCCACCTTGGAAAGAGAATTTCCATTCAGCGGGCTTAAATAACTAGAAAAAAATGTACTACCTCATATAATAGTATGAGAGAAAAGATGGTTTCAGGGTTTGGTGATTTAGTAGTTTAAATATATCATCAAAGATTCAGATTCTTTTTGTCTTCTGCTCTGCTTTTTCATCATGTTGTCTTTTCTCAGGATTTTCTCTCCATGGTTTTAAGGTGATTGCAGAAGTTTTAGGTTTTATATGCAGTTGCAATAACTTTAAGCAGAAGAAAGCCATTTCAAATTATGTCTCCTCCCCATTTTTTTTTTTTTAACAGACAGACCTTTCCCTAAAAACCTCCCCGAAACTTCTCTTCAAATTTCATTGAGTCCTAGAATTTGGACTCAAGCCATTACCTGACCTAATCTCTGGTGAGAAAAATATTAATTACCATAATTATATTAGACAAATTAATATTCACCTACAGGAGGGGATTAATCCCTCCTGAGCCATAAGACCCTCTGCTGTGTGAACAAAATGGGAATTCTGTTAATTAGCAATGAAAGGAGAGTGGATGCACCACGGAAGACATCCAGGAAGTGAAGTGATGCTCAGGAATTCAGGGCAGAGACAGCGCCTGTGGGCTGGAAAAGTCAGAGGAGGGTTTGTAGAGGAGAGAGAACATGAATTGGCTTCCCTGGTGCACAAAGGTAGAGAATCTGCCTACCAGTGCAGGAGATGGGGGTTCGATCCCTGGCTCAGGAAGATCCCCTGGAGGAGGAAATGGCAACCCACTCCAGTACTCTTGCCTGGAGGATCCAAGGACAGAGGAACCTGGTGGGGGCAATCCATGGAGTGGCAGAGTCGCACATGACTTAGCGACTGAACAGCAGCAGCAGCAGAACTTGAACTGGGCCAGGGGTGAAAGAAAGAATGTTTGTTAGCCAGAAGGGACCTTTGAGGACACGGTGCAGAGGAAAGAGTTTTAGTAATGGCATAACTATTATAGGAAGATATTTAGTTGTTGAAGTTGCTGTGCAATAAACTGCTGAAAACTTAAATCACCTAAAATAAACACTGTACTGTGCTATGGGTTCTCTTGGTCTAGGATTCAGGAAGGGCCCAGCTGAGATAGAGTGTCAGTTGTCAGAATGAAATCTGGGAGTGACTCAACAGCTGAGGGCTGAAACGTTCTAGAGGCATTTGTACCTCATGCCCGGTGCCTCATGCTGGCTGTCAGCCGAGACCACAGCTGACTGACAGGTTGAAATACTCCACAAGGTCTCCCCACAGGAACTATTCTGGACTTTCTCTCTGAATGGAGGCTGACTCCCAACAGTTAGCTTTCCCAGAAAGCAAGGTGGCAATGCCAGTAATTTTTATGATCCTGTCTTGAGAATCACGTAGCACCGTGCTCACCGTACTTCCCTTTCTGAAGCAGTCAAGGGTCCTGCCAGGTTCAAGAGGAGGAGAGAGCGATCTCAAGACTCAACGGTAGCAAGGTCAAGGTCACCTGATGCCAAGAACATGTGGGATGGGCAATATTGTCATGACTATTTTTTTAAAACAGTCTACTACAGAATGAAACTTTGTCTAAAGTTGCAAAGCTGAGAATAGTAAATGATAAACAACTCTCTTCTCCTCATGAACCTTCTTAAGACAACTTGCAAGACATTCTTTCAGGACTTGCTTAAGATATTGCCAGCCTGACTATAACTGGATCACAACCAAAGTAAGAGGAATCCAGATATTAACTAGAAGACTCTTTAAAGAGAATTTGTAGATGTAGAGACAGCTATGGTTTTCCCACCAATCTCACCAAGAAGGCAGGAAATGAGTTCCCCAACACTTCTAATTCTCAAGCTAAGTTTGTGGCTCAAAAAATCCCAGTTATGGAGAGTAGGGGTAAGTACAAGCATGGCTGACCATTTACTATCAGTTTGCTGAACTGCACAATCTTGTAGACTCAACTCCATGCTCGCCTAAATGAAATACAAGCCAATCCTTGGAAGATCCTCTTATGAGTCTTTGCAGTTGAGGCAGAGTGTATTGAAAATAATGCCCTCCTCTCCCCGGGAGAAATCTGAGGTAGGGAGATTAGAATAGCCTGTAATTAGCAGGATCTTGGGAGGGATCGAGGGTCAGCCAAGCTGCCCGAGACAGAGGGCACTGGACAGTTTAAGAAGTACAACCAAGAGTACCGTCTGAATAGGACGTTTTCTTCATGTCCGCTTCCTTCCCTGACCCCAAAGGAGCAGACGCAAGATGGCAGGGGCAAGGAGAGCAAAAATACACAAATAAATAAAAATTAAAAATAGGAACTGGTCTGGCTACTGTCCTATTTGAAGCATGATTCTCTAACTTTTCCTTTAGCTCTAGAAGCTCCCATTCTTTCGCCCAAAAAACTAGGCAGACCATTTTGTTTTCCGGTTTGTTTGTTCCTTTGTGCATCCAACACAGATGTGTCTGATAAAAACAGAAATAAAGTGTGCTGGGGGAATGAAGGAGGAGGGGGAGGGGCAAAACAGGAGTTGTTTTTAAGAAAGTCAGTTTCTTAGTTTCGAAGTATTCTGATAAAAGCTTTATGTTGAACGACAATCTCTCCTATAGTATTCTGCTTTTGTTTTTTACACCTTAGCTTCTCCATCCAAGCTTTTTGGAACAGAGCTGACCTCTCTATTATTATCATTATAATTGCCCTTTTAAAAAGGAATTTTTAAGAATCTCTCATTTTCAGTCCCTTTGAGCATAGGGAGTGGAATGGTTATCACATTTTCCTCTCATCTGAATCTGATTTTTCAGGTAGTTTGAGGACTTACCACAGGATAACTTTTGTTTTGTTTCTTAAGGACCAGATATCATGTAACTTCACAACTCTTGAGATTAAAAAGATGACTTACTTGAGAATATAACCTGCTTACTGGGCTTCCCTGGTGGCTCAGACAGTAAAGACTCTACCTTCAATGCAAGAGACCCTGGGTCAGGAAGATCCCCTGGAGAAGGGAATGCAACCCACTCCAGTATTCTTGCCTGGAGGATCCCATGGACAGAGGAGCCTGGTGGGCTATACAGTCCACGGGGTTGCAAAGAGCTGGACTCACTTGAATGATTAACACACACTAATACATTTACTCACACAGCCATATATTCATTCATTACTCTCTTGGTAATTTCTTGATATGTAACGGGCACGTATCTCATTCATAGGAACCTGGAGAGTAATAGTCACCCAGAGAAACAGTAGCTTAACTAGAATTACAATCCAGGGATCCAATTTGTAACAGTAAAACATTAGTTGTATAATTGTTGTTGTTTAGTCACTAAGTCACGTCTGAATCTTTTGTGACCTCGTGGACTGTAGCCCACTAGGCACCCCTGTCTGTGGAGTTTCCCAGGCAGGAGTACTGGAGTGGGTTGCCATTTCCTTCTCCAGGGGATCTTCCTGACCCAAAGATCAAACTCGCATCTCCTGCTTGGCAGGTGGATTCCTTACCACTGAGCCACCTGGAAAGCCTGTTGTATAATAAGACCTGATTAAATAAATTATGGTATATGAATAAATTAAAAAACAGGAGATGCTTATCACAAAGATTAGGAATGACTGTTTATGAATAGGGAGCATTGGGTATGTGACATTGGAAAGTCACTTGGGAACATCTAAGTTAGTGTCACTTTGATTTTTTTTCTGGTTAATTAATTTGGCTGCATCGGGTCTTAGCTGTGGCAGGCGAGGCCTTCGCGGAGTCATGCAGGACCTGGAGTCGCTGCAGCACAAGTCTCTCCAGTTGCGGTGCCCAGGCTTAGCAGCTGCCGCTTGTGGGCCCACTTGCCCCACGGAATGTGGGATCTCAGCTCCCCCACTGGGGATCAAACACACTTCCCTGGCATTGCAGAGGGGATTCTTAACCACTAGACCACCAGGGAAGTCCAATGTTCAATTTCTTTATGTGAATGGTGATCACATGGATGTTTGTTTATTAACATTATTTGAAATCTATATATGTTATATGAAATATTAAATAATATTGTCATATTTAGTTATGAGTTTAATATATATTTGTGTCCTATATATTCATAATGTATGTAGGACACAGAAAATATATTTTGTGATTCTGATTACCTTTGGTTCAGAGATTACCATTTCTATGAGAATTTACCTGGCAAATTCTATTTAAAATTATAACTCTGTTTATTCCTCTCTATACTTCCCCCACGACATTTATCAACATACTTAAAAGTTATTATTTATTTATTTTCTTATTGTCTGTCTTTATAGAAGACAGACTTCATGAGAACAAGCTTCTGTATGTTTTGATTACATGTATTTCTGAAACAAGTTTTGTATATCTGTTTGATTACAGTGATATCAGAAGCACCTAGAAGTGCCTGGCATTTATTATCTGTTAAATAAATACTTCCTGACTAGAATGTAGCTCATTCAAGTGGCAGGCATTTTTGGCACGAGATCACCAAACAGAAGCATCTGTCAAGTCTTTTCTTTGGAACTATTCAGTTTCCCTGAGTTTTCCTGCAGTCTGCTGTGTGGAGACATATATGGGTCTGAAAGTTGACTTTCTGGGAGCTGGGTATGGAAGACATTGGGAGACCCCCTGGTCAGCCTGTGATGTTCAGCTTCACCTGCCAGTCTCAGCTGCAATGTGCTTCTGTGCTTGCCGTCATCAGGATTGCTGAGGGTTCACTTCTCTAGAAAATAAAGCTAGTCTCTAGAAGAGCAGAATAACAGCCTCATTATTCTTGAAGGGCTGCAGGTAATTCTTAAGTGAGACTCAGTTGTTCCTCATCCCTGGAACTTCCTTGAAGACTTCAGGGTGAATGTAACCAGTTTCAAGATCATATATGACTAAGGTTTTCCATCATGCAAGATCATATAATTTCAGTAAAGCCCTTCCTTAACTGGTGCCAGAGAGTTTGAAGCCTTGATAACAAGAATTAGAAGCACACACTCCATGATCTCATCTATTTGCAATATCCAACAGCATCACTTTTGTCTTAGCACTTTCTTACCAATCATTTCCTCAGTGATCAATACATTTCCAAGGGGCTTGTGGACTGGTATCAGAATCACCTGGGAAGCTTATTAAATACAGATTCCTGTAGTCTACCCCTCTCCTTCTAATCTGAATATTGGGTGGTAGGGCCTCAGTGCGGAGAAGGCAATGGCACCCCACTCCGGTACTCTTGCCTGGAAAATCCCATGGATGGAGGAGCCTGGTGGGCTGCATTCCACGGGGTCACTAAGAGTTGGACACAACTGAGTGACTTCACTTTCAATTTTCACTTTCATGCATTGGAGAAGGAAATGGCAACCCACTCCAGTGTTCTTGCCTGGAGAATCCCAGGGACGGGGGAGCCTGGTGGGCTGCTGTCTATGGGGTCGCACAGAGTCGGATATGACTGAAGCAACTTAGCAGCAGCGCAGCAGCAGGGCCTCAGTGATACTTTAATATAATGCCCACCATCAGTGACAATGATTTAGTCAGACATTCAGCCAGTTATTTAGAATTCTAAACTGCCCAGTAAATACAGTTTTATATGGGCCTACTAAGATTTATAGCAGGATAAAATTTAAAAGGTAAGGAAGAGAGCCACAAGAATCCAAAATTTCTAGCTTTGGAGAGGTCTTTGATTGGCAGGGTATTGCTTCTGAAGAGACCATTTTTGTACCCATGGATGCTGATTCTGTAACAATAAGATAAGAATGGGAAATTATGCCCTCACAATTCTCCTGAACAATTCTCTAGGTTGGTGGACACCTCATTTTGTGTTTATTCAGTTCAGTTCTGTTCAGTCGCTCAGTCATGTCCGACTCTGAGACCCCATGGACTGCAGCACACCAGGCCTCCCTGTCCATCACCAGTTCCCAGAGTTTACTCAAACCCATGTCCATTGAGTGAGTGATGCCATCGAACCATCTCATCCTCTGTCGTCCCCTTCTCCTCCTGCCCTCAATCTTTCCCAGCATCAGGGTCTTTTCAAATGAGTCAGCTCTTTGCATCAGGTGGACAAAGTATTGGAGTTTCAGCTTCAACATCAGTCCTTCCAACTGAATATTCAGGACCGATTTCCTCTAGGATTGACTGGTTGGATCTCCTTGCAGTCCAAGGGACTCTCAAGAGTCTTCTCCAACACCACAGTTCAAAAGCATCAATTCTTCACTGCTCAGCTTTCTTTATAGTCCAACTCTCACATCCATACATGACTACTATGGAAAACCATAGCCTTGACTAGACGGACCTTTGTTGGTAAAGTAATGTCTCTGCTTTTTAATTGGTCATAACTTTTTAGGTTGGTCATAATTTTCCTTCCAAGGAGTAAGCATCTTTTAATTTCATGGCTGCAGTCACCATCTGCAGTGATTGTGGAGCCCCCAAAAATAAAGTCAGCCACTGTTTCCACTGTTTCCCCATCTATTTGCCATGAAGTGATGGGACTGGATGCCATGATCTTAGTTTTCTGAATGTTGAGCTTTAAGCCAACTTTTTCACTCTCCTCTTTCACTTTCATCAAGAGTTCTTCGCTTTCTGCCATAAGGGTGGTGTCATCTGCATATCTGAGGTTATTGATATATGTTTATTATGTGCCCAACATTTGCTCAAATTGTACTTGATGGCAAAACATGCTCACAGTGCCCTCTGGATAGGATAACTATATTATGAAGAACTACTGCAAGCTAAGAACCTCTGTGGTAATTGATGGTTAATTCCTCCTAGTCACTCTTTCAGTTTTTTTTTTTCCTGGTTCTCTTAGTACCTCAGGGTCAGGAAGATCTGATAATGATGGAGAAGAAAATTCTCTATTACTATCAGTATAGCACAGGATGTTTTCAAAAATGAAGCTAAAAGAAACACAGTGACCTTACCGTGAGTGGGCCTGCTTGGGTCTAGCCTCATACCAGACATTCTATTCAGGGAAAAGACTGCATGGAATACTTAAGAAAAGCTGTTATGTGACAGGCAACGTCATTTGGGAAGGTGATCCCATAAAGTCATTGCAGAGACTGAATTCCTGGCACTCAGGTTAGAAACGCCCTCAAGAGAAAAGCAGAACATTGAAGGGTGTTTCTACAAAACTGTCATCTGATTCTGACAGTCCATGTATCCTCTTATCCCAACTTATCACTGTGGAAAACTTCAGCTTCAAGCTCCCGCTATGACTGAAAAACAAAATGGAAGAATATTTAAAATAAAGAGAACTGCTCCAGCCTAACTATGGAAGAGGAGAATGCTATGTGAGCGTATATAATGATGCCAAATCCTAACCATACTCCTTCCAGAGAGCTGACTCTTCTTGCAGGCTCAGTGCCAGCGCAGGTACAACAAAGAACCGTTTCATTTTTTATTGTCTAATTAGGCAAAGCTTGCTCCAAGCTTGGGAAAGGGAGCCACCAACCATTTCCATGGTATGCTTTCATAAATGCAGCAACACTGAGGATTCTCAGGACTGGTTCTGTGGCTGAAAAGTGAAAGTGTTAGTTGCTCAGTCATGTCCGGCCGTTTGTGATCCCATGGACAGTAGCCCCCCAGGCTCCCCTGTCCATGGGATTTTCCAGGGAAGAATCCTGGAGTGGGTTGCCATTATCTTCTCCAGGGGATCTTTCTGACCCAGGGATTGAACCCAGGTTTCCTGCACTGCAGTTCTGTGGCTAATGCAGCATTGTCAAAGAAAATGATTAGAGAAGCAGCCAGATCTGGCTACAGGCAAAACTATGACACAGCCTAAAATTCTTCATTACCTTGAAAGCAGAGTAGTACTTGATACAAAAAAAAAAAAAAAAATCTACATGAAAAGAGTAGACATAAATGGTTTGTTGCTAAAGAGGTTTTTCTATGCTGCAACTTTAAGTGACATTTCTCAAGGAGGCTGACTAAACAAATATTTCCTATCATCTCCAAGCTCCAGATCAGGATTGCCATTACAAGATTTGAGTGAAAGGTACATGCTAACCTGCGGGAAAGACAGACCTGACATATTCAGCCAATCTCTTATTTCTACGTGGCTAACAGTATCTCAGTGCAACATGTATTTTAATGGTTCTATTCAACCAGCAACAGACATGTTCCTGTACATTTTCCATGAGCAGAGGAAAACTGGGGCAGCCAGAATGAACACCTCCCCGAGGTAGAAAGTCTCAGCTTGAGAATAAAGAGGATCGATATGTGGTGCTCGTCCTTTTCACCACCTAACTCCACAGCTGCAGTGCTCAGCAGTTCACTCAGCCGTGAAGTCAGGGAGTGGACAGGCACTGTCCGACACGTCCTTGGGTTTCTGACATGGTTCTGCCAACACAGTGAAATGAACCATGCCCATCTCTAAATGTGATTAGTAAGGTAAGCATAAGTGTACTGGTTATTCATTAATGTTTAACAAGTTATCCCCAAACTAAGTGGCCTAAAACAGCGGTTAACATTTATTATGTTAAACAGCTGAGACTTAGGAGTCCAGGGGTGGCTTGAGAGTGATTCTGGCTGAAGGTCTTGGAGGAAGTTGTAGTCAAGCTGTCTGCATGGCCGCAGTCATCTGAAGACTTTACTAGGGCTTGAGAATGTGTTTTCAAGATACTTTACTCACGTCTGGGCTTCCCTGATAGCTCAGTTGGTAAAGAATCCGCCTGCAAGGCAGGAGATCCTGGTCAATTCCGGGATAGGGAAGATCCACTGGAGAAGAGATAAGCTACCCACTCCAGTACTCTTGGGCTTCCCTTGTGGTGCAGCTGGTGAAGAATCCACCTGCAATGTGGGAGACCTGGGTTCAACCTGGGTTCGGAAGATCCCCTGGAGGACTGTAGAGTCCATGGGGTCGCAAAGAGCCGGACATGACTGACTGACTTTCACTTTCCTTGTCACGTGAAACACCCCATAGGACTGCTTGAGTATCTTCCCAACGTGGCTGTTGACTTTCTGCAGGGCAAATGACCCAAGAAGGAGCAAGTAAAATCTTCAGTTTTTTAAATTATCTAGCCTTGTTACAGGTCAACCCTAATCAGTATGAGAGGGGACTACACTAGGGCATGAACACCATTGAGAGCATCTTGGAGGCTGGTAATCACAATACAAGAAGCTGGTAACAAAAAAGAAATGGTCTTTATTATATAAACTACTCAAAAAGTCATATTTAACCCTTCTTTAAAAAGTTAGAAATGACAATTTGATATAGCTACATTTATTTTTAATTTACCTGAATTTTCTGAAGCACCAATATATTGAATCAAATTGAAAATGATCATTTGTCAATGATCTACTACATCCACCTTCCCCACCCCCCACCCCCACTGTGGCCACACCTCATGGTTTGCAGGATCTTAGTTCCTCTGCTGCTGCTGCTGCTGCTGCTGCTAAGTCACTTTGGTCGTGTCCAACTCTGTGCGACCCCATAGATGGTAGCCCACCAGGCTCCACCATCTCTGGGATTCTCCAGGCAAGAACACTGGAGTGGGCTGCCATTTCCTTCTCCAATGCATGAAAGTGAAAAGTGAAAGTGAAGTCGCTCAGTCATGTCCGACTCTTCACGACCCCATGGACTACAGCCTACCAGGCTCCTCCACCCATGGGATTTTCCAGGCAAGAGTACTGGAGTGGGTTGCCATTGCCTTCTCCCTTAGTTCCTCTACCAGGGATCAAACTCGGGTTACCAGGGATCAAACTCAGGTTCCCTGAAGTGGAAGGCCACAGTTCTAAACACTGGACTGTCAGGGAATTCCCCATTTTCTCCTATATCCTAACTTGGGACTAGCATCCTTAGGGGTATCTCAAGGTAAAAAGAGCAATAACTAGGTCTTTTTTTTCCAACACATATTAGAACATCTTTCTGGCAGCTGAATAGCAAGAAACTCAGGGAGACAGCTGATGAGGAGAAATGTATTCTGACAACGTTAAAACTAGGCAACTCACAATCAGCCCAAAACAAGTGCATTTACAAGATCACAGTAAAACAGCTAAAATGCATGTGTAACTGAAACCATAAGACTAAACCTTCCATAAGTTTTAATTTTAAAATTTTTGTCTCATTGCCCAGATGTAGGTTAAAACATAAATCTAATTCTCAGATATAGCTAAATTGAAATTGTGACACTACCATTAATTGTCCCTGGATAAATTAGGTAAAAAAAGATCTTCACAACCCAGAAAATCACCATGGTGTGACCACTGACCTACAGCAAGACATCCTGGAATGTGAAGTCAAGTGAGCCTTCAGAAGCATCACGATGAACAAAGTTAGTGGAGGTGATGGAATTCCAATTAAACTACTTCAAATCCTGAAAGATGATGCTATGAAAGTGCTGCACTCAATATGCCAACAAATCGGGAAAACTCACAGTGGCCACAAGACTGGAAAAGGTCAGTTTTCATTCCAATCCCAAAGAAAGGCAATGCCAAAGAATGCTCAAACTACCGCACAATTGTGCCCATCTCACATGCTAGTAAAGTAATACTCAAAATTCTCCAAGCCAGGCTTCAGCAGTATGTGAACCATGAACTTCCACATGTTCAAGCTGGTTGTAGAAAAGGCAGAAGAACCAGACATCAAAGTGCCAACATTCACTGAATCATTGAAAAAGCAAGAGAGTCCCAGAAAAACATCTATTTCTGCTTTATGGACTATGCCAAGCCTTTGACTGTGTGGATCACAATAAACTGTGGAAAATTCTGAAAGAGATGGAAATACCAGACCACCTGACCTGCCTCTTGAGAAACCTGCCTGCAGGTCAGGAAGCAACAGTTAGAACTTGACACTGAACAACAGACTGGTTCCAAAAAGGAAAAGAGGTACGTCAAGGCTGTATATTGTCACCCTGCTTATTTAACTTATATGTAGAGTACATCATAAGAAACGCTGGGCTAGATGAAGCACAAGCTGGAATCAGGATTGCTGGGAGAAACATCAATAACCTCAGATATGCAGACGACACCACCCTTATGGCAAAAAGTGAAGAAGAACTACAGAGCCTCTTGATGAAAGTGAAAGAGGAGAGTGAAAATGTTGACTTAAACTCAACATTCAGAAAACTAAGATCATGGCATCTGGTCCCATCACTTCATGGCAAATAGATAGGGAAACAGTGGAAACAGTGGCTGACTTTATTTTGGGGGGCTCCAAAATCACTGCAGATGGTGACTGCAGCCATGAAATTAAAAGATGCTTACTCCTTGGAAAGAAAGTTATGACCAAACTAGACAACATATTAAAAAGCAGAGACATTACTGTACCAATAAAGGTCCGTCTAGTCAAGGCTATGGTTTTCCCAGTAGTCGTGTATGGACTTGAGAATTGTACTATAAAGAAAGCTGAGCACCGAAGAACTGATGCTTTTGAACTGTGGTGTTGGAGAAGACTCTTGAGAGTCCCTTGGACTGCAAGGAGATCCAAGAAGTCCATCCTAAAGGAGATCAGTCCTGAATATTCATTAGAAGGACTGATGTTGAAGCTGAAACTCCAGTACTTTGGCCACCTGATGTGAAGAGCTGACTCATTTGAAAAGACCCTGATACTGGGAAAGATTGAGAGCAGGAGGAGAAGTGGACAACAGAGGGTGAGATGGTTGGATGGCATCACTGACTCAATGAACATGAGTTTGGGTAAACTCCGGGAGTTGGTGATCAACAGGGAGGCCTGGCGTGCTGTGGTTCATGGAGTTGCAAAGAGTTGGACACGACTGAGCGACTGAACTGAACTGAACTGAAGTTAGGCAATCTTTGGGAACTTCAGGTTTCTTATCTAATGTGAATACACACGCATCATGTGGTCCAAGCTTTGGTCATGAAAATCAGATTGCTGAATGCATTACTTCTCTCACCCTCCGGCTGCCTGTTAGTGATCTCTCCTTCAATTCAGTTTAGCTGCTCAGTCCTGTCCGACTCTTCACGACACTATAGACTGCAGCTCGCCAGGCCTCCCTGTCCATCACCAACTTCCGGAGTTTACCCAAACTCATGTCTATTGAGTTGGTGATACCATCCAACCATCTCATCCTCTGCCGTCTCCTTCTCCTCCTGCCCTAAATCTTTCCCATCATCAGGGTCTTTTCAAATGAGTCAGCTCTTCGTATCAGGTGGCCAAAGTACTGGAGTTTCAGCTTCAACATCAGTCCTTCCAGTGAACACCCAGGACTGATGTTCTTTAGGATGGACTGGTTGGACCCCTTGCAGGCAGTCCAAGAGACTCTCAAGAGTCTTCTGCAACACCACAGTTCAAAAGCATCAATTCTTCAGTGCTCAGCTTTCTTTATAGTCCAACTCTCACATCTATACATGACCATTGGAAAAACCATAGCCTTGACTAGACAGACCTTTGTTGGCAAAGTAATGTCTCTGCTTTTAAATATGCTGTCTAGGTTGGTCATAACTTTCCTTCTAAGGAGTAAGCATCTTATAATATCATGGCTGCAGTCACCATCTGCTGTGATTTTGGAGCCCCCAAAAATAAAGTCAGCCACTGTTTCCACTGTTTCCCCATCTATTTCCCATGAAGTGATGGGACCAGATGCCATGATCTTAGTTTTCTGAATGTTCAGCTTTAAGCCAACTTTTTCACTCTCCTCTTTCACTTTCCTCAAGAGGCTCTTTAGTTATTGTTCACTTTCTGCCATAAGGGTGGTGTCATCTGCATATCTGAGGTTATTGATATTTCTCCCAGCAATCCTGATTCCAGCTTGTGCTTCATCCAACCCAGTGTTTTTCATGATGTACTCTGCATAAAAGTTAAATAAGCAGGGTGACAATATACAGCCTTGACGTACTCCTTTTCCTTTTTGGAACAAGTCTGTTGTTCCATGTCACATTCTAACTGATACTTCCTGACCTGCATAGAAGTTTCTCAAAAGTCAGGTCAGGTGGTCTGGTATTCCCATCTCTTTCAGAATTTTCCACAGTTTATTGTGATCCACACAGTCAAGGGCTTTGGCATAGTCAATGAAGCAGAAATAGATGTTTTCCTGGAAGCCTCTTGCTTTTTCGATGATCCAGCAGATGTTGGCAATTTGATCTCTGGTTCCTCTGCCTTTTCTAAATCCACCTTGAACATCTGGAAGTTCATGGTTCACATATTGCTGAAGCCTGGCTTGGAGGATTTTGAGCGTGACTTTGCTAGTGTGTGAGGCACTGGAGCAGCTAGCGGCCAAGAGGAAATACCCCACGTCCGTGGTAAGAGAAACCCCACTAAACCGGCAGGCGCTGAGAGGGGGCATCAGAGGGCAGACAGACTGAAACCACAATCACAGAAAACTAGCCAATCTGATCACACGGACCACAGTCATGTCTAACTCAATGAAACGATGAGCCATGGTGTGTAGGGCCACCCAAGATGGACGGGTCATGGCGGAGAGCTCAGACAAAATGTGGTCCACTGGAGAAGGGAATGGCAAACCACTTCAGGATTCTTGCCTTGAGAATCCCATGAACAGTATGAAAAGGCAAAAAGATAGGACCCTGAAAGATGAACTCCCCAGGTAGGTAAGTGCCCAATAAGCTACTGGAGATCAGTAGAGAAGTTAACTCCAGAAAGAATGAGGGGATGGCGCCAAACCAAAAACACCACCTGGTTGTGAACCCTACTGGTGATAGAAGCAAGGCCCAATGTTGTAAAGAGCAATATTGCACAGGAACCTAGAATGCTATGTCCATGAATCAAAGCAAATTGGAAGTGGTCAAACAGGAGAAGGCAAGAGTGAACGCCGACATTTTAGAAATCAGAGAACTAACATGGACTGGAATGAGTGAATTTAACGACCATTAGATCTCTACTGTGGGCAGGAATCCCTTAGAAGAAATAGACTAGTCATCATAGTCAACAAAAGAGTCCAAAATGCAGTACTTGGATGCAATCTCAAAAATGACAGAATGATCTCTGTTCGTTTCCAAGGCAAACCATTCAATATCACAGTAATCCAAGTCTATGCCCCGACCAGTAATGCTGAAGAAGCTGAAGTTGAATGGTTCTATGAAGACCTACAAGAGCTTTTAGAACTAACACCCAAAAAAGATGTCCTTTTCATTATAGGGGACTGGAATGAAAAAGTAGGAAATCAAGAAACACCAGGAGCAACAGGCAAATTTGGCCCTGGAGTGCAGAATGAAGCAGGGCAAAGGTTAACAGAGTTTTGCCAAGAGAACGCACTGGTCAAAGCAAACACCCTCTTCTAACAACACAATAGAAGACTCTACACAAGGACATCACCAGATGGACAACACCGAAATCAGATTGATTATATTCTTTGCAGCCAAAGATGGAGAAGCTCTATACAATTAGCAAAAACAAGACTGGGACATGACTGTGGCTTCGATTATGAACTCCTTATTGGCAAATTCAGACTTAAATTGAAGAAAGTAGGGAAAACCACTAGACCATTCAGGTATGACCTAAATCAAATCCTTTATGATTATATAGTGGAAGTGAGAAATAGATTTAAGGGACTAGATCTGATAGACAGAGTGCCTGATGAACTATGGATGGAGGTTTGTGACATTGTACAGGAGACAGGGACCAAGACCATCCCCATGGAAAAGAAATGCAAAAAAGCAAAATGGCTGTCTGAGGAGGTCTTACAAATAGCTGTGAAAGGAAGAGAAGCGAAAAGCAAAGGAGAAAAGGAAACATAAAAACATCTGAATGCAGAGTTCCAAAGAATAGCAAGGAGAGATAAGAAAGCCTTCCTCAGCGATCAATGCAAAGAAATAGAGGAAAACAATAGAAAGGGAAAGACTAGAGATCTCATAAAGAAAATTAGAGACACCAAGGGAACATTTCATGCAAAGATGGGATCGATAAAGGACAGAAATGATATGGACCTAACAGAAGCAGAAGATGTTAAGAAGAGGTGGCAAGAATACACAGAAAACCTGTACAAAAAAAGATCTTCATGACCCGGATAATCACAACGGTGTGATCACTCACTTAGAGCCAGACATGCTGGAATAGGAAGTCAAGTGGGCCTTAGAAAGCATCACTATGAACAAAGCTAGTGGAGGTGATGGAATTCCAGTTGAGCTATTTCAAATCCTGAAAGATGATGCTGTGAAAGTGCTGCACTCAATAGGCCAGCAAATTTGGAAAACTGAGCAGTGGCCACAGGACTGGAAAAGGTCAGTTTTCATTCCAATCCCAAAGAAAAGCAATGCCAAAGGTCTTTCCTTAACCTTTCATAAAACTTGTTCTAGCCTGGATTTGGCACTAAATAAACTTGGAACTTCACTTTCACTTTCCTGCATTCGAGAAGGAAATGGCCACCCACTCGTGTTCTTGCTTGAGAATCCCAGGGACGGGGGAGCCTGGTGGGCTGCCGCCTGTGGGGTCGCACAGAGTCGGACACGACTGAAGCGACTTAACAGCAGCAGCAGCAAACTTGGAACTGGACAAATCATTTAACACCAATGAGTTGATTTCCTCATTTGTAAAACAATAATTTTTGCCATAAATATCTATTTGAGGACTATATAAAGATGATTGTTGTTCAGTTGCTCAGTCGTGTCTGACTGTTTGCAACCTCATGGACTGCAGTTCGCCAGGCCTCCCTGTCCATCACCATCACCGGAGCCTGCTCAAGCTCATGTCCATCGAGTCCGTGATGCCGTCCAACCTTCTCACCCTCTGTCGTCCCCTTCTCCTCCCGCCGTCACTCTTTCCCAGCATCAGGGTCTTTCCCAATGAGTCGGCTCTTCGCATTACGAGTATTGCAGCTTCAGCATCAGTCCTTCTGATGAATATTCAGGGGTGATCTCCTTTAGAATGGACTGATTGGATCTCCCGGAAGTCCAAGGGGCTCTCAAGAGTCTTCTCCAACAGCACAGTTCACAAGCATCAATTCCGCCTTCAAATCATCATCCGTGGGTATTATCAAAGCCTTTGTGAACTGTAAAGTCCTGACCAGGAAACTTTTTCAATTTTCCCCCAAAATTGACAATATGGACAGAAGACTTTTTTTTGCAATGATAAACACAGTATCTGTATTATGCACAATTTAGAACATTCTTAATGTTTACCTGATAATTAAAACCATTTGTACATATTTCTATGGCTTATAGGTTAAAAATTAATAATCCATGAATATTCCAATCTATATTTTATCTTAAACATATTCTGCAAAATACAAACAAAAACATTTTTACTATGGCAAATTTCAATTTTATAAGGAAGCCTAAGAGCAGTATTATGATCTTTCACACAGCCATTCCCCAGATTCAACAATTATCAATCTTTAATACAAACGTATAGAAAAATGCAGGTCATATAAACCCTGCACGTCATCTCCGATTATTTTGCAAGGCAATTCCCAGTAATATAATTTCATCCATAAACACGTATCTCCAGAAGATAAGGGCGTTTAAAACAGTGAGCGTCCCTCAGTCACGCGCGCCTCTTTGCGACCCTACGGCCGACAGTCACTGGAACGCTCCAGAACACGCGCGCGGGTAGCCGGTCCCTCCGCCAGCGGATCTTCCACACCCGGGATCGAACCCGGGGCTCCGCGCTGCAGGCGGACTCGACACCGGCCGAGCCACCGGGAGGCCCGGGCCTTTCGAAGCGTCCCCAGCCCCATTCGGATTAGACGTGTCCGCGCGGAACGCCCGGGCTAGGGTTTCCGCGTGCCCTCACCTCACTCTCCCGGCGGCGGGCTTCCCCTCTCGGCCCCGCCCCTCCGGGAAGGCGGCCTCGGGTCCGCTAGTCCGGGACGGCGGGGATCGCGCTCATCGTGCGCTACACTGGGGCCGCGGAACTCGGTGTTGGCTCCCCATCGCGTCCCGCGGGGAGCCACTTTTCAGCTGCACCGAAGACCGCCTCCGCTCGCTCGATTGGCCGCGAGCACCGGAAGCGCCAGGGCGCCGGAAGCGCCGGCCGAGGGTTGTGCCGCGCGAGACGCTCTGACGGGCCCGGGCGCGCGGTCTCCCAGGACTGGAGGCGCGAGGAGGCCGTCGGCGGCCGCGATGGAGCGGGGCCCGGGCGAACGCACCGCCAGCGCCCTTTTCGCCGGGTTCCGGGCCTTGGGGCTCTTCAGCAGCGACATTCCCCACGCGGTGCGGTTCAGCGCGCTGAAGCGCCGGTTCTACGTGACCACGTGCGTGGGCAAGAGCTTCCACACCTACGACGTGAGTGCCCCGGGGTCGCGCCGCCCTCCGCCCGGGCCGTGCGCCTGCGACGAGCCCCGGCAGCGGTCCGGCTGGGGGGTTGCGGGGGACGTCGCGGCTCCGCGACAGTGCTGGTTGGAAATAAACGCGGTGAAGGAAACCGCTCCCCCGGCCCTATTTACTTAGAAGGAGCTGCGAGGCATCTCACTGTGCAGTCCCTGACGGGAACCGCGTTAGAGACGCGGGCCGGAGTACGCTGGGGTAGCTGGGGAGGGTGAGGTTAGGCTCAGCCACCACGAGAAAGTTCAGAGGTGCCACATGCTCCAAACCTTGCAGCGTTTCTTTCCAAGAAGGATGTTCATTGTTTTGTAGCACCCTTACATGCACTAGGAAACCAGATCTCAGAAAAAGCTGTTATTTGCCCAACGGCCTTCCTGCTTGTTACTGATGGTTTTTTCTCTAAAATGTATCATCAGTCTTTGAAATAGCCTTTTGTTACTGTTTCCTTCTTTCGTCTTCTCCAGATGAAGGTATGCTCTGTGAAAGGTGGGGCCTTACTTGAGGAGGAGGTTAAAACTACTCAGTGTTAATCAAGCACTTTTCCTGGAACCTGATGTAAAGTTGTACTCCTAGAAAATATAAGCTTTCCTTGAAGGATTGTGAAAATCAGGTGGATTGTTAGCAAGAAGACTGGTTGTTGGTAACAAGTATAATTAGTGGAAGAGCAAGTGAGGTATGGAAAGGGAAGGCCATCTCCGAGATAGAGACGGTGTTGGTGATAGCACCTAACACTTATTGAACATTTACTGTATGACTGACTCCATTCTAACTCTTCACACACATTTTACTCATTGAATCCTCACAATAATCCTTTAAAATTAGGGACCCGTTTTAATCCTTAATTTATAAGTGAGGAATTTGAGGCACAGAGCGGTTTCTCAAAGTCACGTAGCTGGATCAGTAACCATAGGCTGGGGCCCACAAACAACAGCCTGCAAGCCAATTCTGCCAACATTTTGTTTTTGTATGACCTGTGACATTTTTATTTGTTTTATTCTGTCTGTGTTTATTCTAATAGTAGCATAATCTCCAAGTAAAATTTGCATAGTCGCAGGATGCAGTACAGTCAGATTTCGAGTGGGATGGAGATATCCATCTACTCTCAATTAAGAAACATAGATTATTTAATTCATCTTCAAGGGCACTTTTAGTCTTACACTGTCACATTCTTGAATTACTCCTTATACCCTTCTGTGCTCTATCCTTCTGAGCTAGATGGTTTTGACGTTTTTAAATGGCCGGGAAATAATCAAAAGAAGAATAATATTTCACAGCATATGATAGTTTTAAAGATTATATATCCATAAATCAAATTTATTGGAATACAGTCATGCACTTTTTTTTTTACCATATGTGGCTGCTTCTGTGATATGTTATCAGTTGAATGATTGCAACAAAGACCTCACAGATTGCAAAGCCTTAAAATATTTATTACATGACCCATATACTTAAAACTATATGTGATGCCTACTCTTCCATCACTGATGAAATAGTAGAAAATATAAGCTTTCCTAATAATGAGAATGGGCTTCCCTGGAGGCTCAGACTGTAAAAGAATCTGCCTGCAATGCAGGACCCGAGTTCAAGCCCTGGGTCAGGAAAATCCCCTGGAGAAAGGAATGGCTACCCACTCCAGTATTCTTGCCTGGAGAATTCCATGGACAGAGGAGCCTTGTGGACTACAGTGTATGGGGCCTCAAAGAGTTGGACACGACTGAGCGACTGAACTGAACTGAGTGACTAATCGGCTAGTAATGAAAATTAGTATCATCAGTGTCTTTTTAAGGAAGGACCGCATAGCAAATTTATGTATGAGGTTAGAGCTTAATCTTTAAGTACTAGATTATTATAATAATTTTTTGGTTAGTAAAAATTTAATCATTTGTTCTTTTTTTTAAAAACAGGTTCAGAAACTTAGTCTGGTTGCAGTAAGTAAGTATAGACTTTATCCTGAATTTGTGCGTGTTTAGTATCTTTTAACATTCTTTTAAAATTTTGACTTAAATTTAAGACTTTTTCACATATAAAATTTGACTTTTATATGTGAAACTTATAAAGATTTAGGCGTGTATTTATGGTAAATGTACATAGCTAACAAAAATGTCCAGGACAGGATTGTTTGTTACTTTCAGTTGTCATTTCTCTTTGGTCTTCTTTAAACTAATTCATCTCTCTTCGTGGTTTACAACATTGATAATTTTTAGAGTAGTGTAGGCTAGTCTTTTTTAAAGAATATTCTTCAATTTGACTATTTCTGATACTTCCTCATGATTAGATTCACGTTCTGCAGTGTTGCAAGAGTAGCAAAGAAATGATGCTGAATTCTCAGTGAAACATATCAGGAGGCACATGCTATTGGTTAGTCTTTTTCCTGGCAGTGAAAATTTTGATCATTTGATTAAGGTGACATTTATCAAGCAGCTCCTTTTAAAGACTTGCCCTTTGTAGCTAATCAGTGTAGTGAGTGCATGTGGTAAGACACATTGAAAGCGAAAGTGAAGTCGCTCAGTTGAGTCCAACTCTCTGCGACCCCATGGACTGGAGCCCACCACGTTCCTTCGTCCATGGGATCTCCCAAGCGAGAGTACTGCAGTGGATTGCCATCTCCTTCTCCAGGGGATCTTCACGACCCAGGGATCGAACCCGGGTTTTCCTCATTGTAGGCAGACACTTTACCGTCTCACTCTCAGACATCTCAGTCTTCTCAGACAGTAAAGTGTCTGCTTACAATGCTTACTCCTTGCAAGGAAAGTTATCACCAACCTAGACAGCATATTAAAAAGAAAAGACATTACTTTGCCAACAGAGGTCCGTCTAGTCAAGACTATGGTTTTTCCAGTGGTCATGTGAGAGTTGGACTATAAAGAAAGCTGAGCACTGAAGAATTGATGCTTTTGAACTGTGGTGCTGGAGAAGACTCTTGAGAGTCCCTTGGACTGCAAGGAGATCCAACCAGTCCATCCTAAAGGAGATCAGTCCTGAATATTCATTGGAAGAACTGATGCTGAGGCTGAAGTTCCAATACTTTGGCCACCTGATGCAGAGAGCTGACTCATTTGAAAAGACCCTGATGCTGGGAAAGATTTAGGGCAGGAGAAGGGGATGACAGAGGATGAGATGGTTGGATGGCATCACTGACTCGAGGAACATAGGTTTGGGTGAACTCTGGGAATTGGTGATGGACAGGGAGGCCTGGCGTGCTGCAATTCATGGGGTCGCAGAGAGTTGGACACGACTGAGCGACTGAACTGAACAATGAGGAAGACCCGGGTTCGATCCCTGGGTCGTGAAGATCCCCTGGAGAAGGAAATGGCAATCCACTCCAGTAATCTTGCTTGGGAGATCCCATGGACGGAGGAGCGTGGTAGGCTACAGTCCATGGGGTCGCAAAGAGTAGGACACGACTGAGCAACTTCACTTTCACTTTATATAGTCTTTACTGTTCAAAGTTTCATGTACTGCTGACTATCATTTAGTGGTGATTCTCACCTGAGTTATTAATAGGATGATTATCAAATAGTGATTTTCTGATTCTATCATTCCATTGTAAGAAAGAGTTTTCCTTTTTCCCACATTTTGATATTTTTTTGCAATGGAAGAATTTTTTTTCTTTTTAAAACTCTTTTATAGAATGAAGAGCTTGCCAGGACTGAGAGATTCTAGTTTCACCATCAAATGTGATCTTTGTAAGAGAAACAGAGCTATATGGATTTAGAGTGTATGTCTGATAAATTTAATTTTTTAAAAAGGTTATAGAAGGCGGTAGAAGGGCAATACTAAAATGATAAACCTATAAAAGTAGTATTTGGAAATGGAATAACAGCGTGAACGATACTTAAAACAATTCTCTATATTTTAACGGCCCTGCCCCCAAAATGGGAAATAAAAAGTAAAAGCCCATGTGACCATGGTAGTGAAAGAGGAATCAGGAAATCCTGATGAGGAATGGCTGGAGGTGATAGGCATGTTTACCTTGGAGAAGACTAAGTGGAAACCATACTATTCACTTGAAAGGGTCAGCGTGTAGAATATCATATGGATTTTTTTTTTAAGTTACTCCAAACGGTGGAGTTAAGAGTTCTCAGTTTTGACCTACTTTTAAAATATTCTGAAGTTGTTAGGAGCTTGATGTTGCTGAAGGCATTCACGTGGAGATTAGATGACCATCTGCCAGAGTTTTGTGTATTGAGTGAGGATTTTTTTCCCCAAATAACCTCAAAAAGCTTCTCAGTTCTTTAGGATTATGTTCTTGTGTCCGCAGATACTGGACATTAATTCTCTTAGGGAAAGTCAAGGTGATGCCATATTTTCAGTGTGATTGTTATTATTAGATGTCTAAAATAACACTGAAGTCTAAATTTTATGCTCTGTCATACATACATATTTTTAAATTATAAGAAATTAAAGATGTTATATGCATAATTGAAGTCTGTATTTGTTCCACAATCTTAAATATCTTTATTTCTTAAAAAATATGTTTACTTTTTTCATTTTATATTTCTTTTTTTCCAGGTAACTCTCTCCCACAGGACATCTGCTGTATGGCAGCTGATGGGAGGTTAGTCTTTGCTGCTTATGGGAATGTTTTCTCTGCATTTGCCCGTAATAAAGAGGTTTGTATCGTTGAACTGTTTTTCGTTTTTTTTTTGCAGTCAGTGATTGATTGTCATGGTAGTGGGAGGGAACTTTAATGTTGCTCTTCTTCATCTGAGACACTCTCAATGTATTATTTTTGTTTGTTTTTTAATGTATATTCACTTTGCTGGAGAAAGAGAAAGTTGATTTCATCAAATTTTCATAATCAGTTAAAAGTGATGCTTTAGTTCAATTTTCTTTGCCTGGGATCAGCCTTAGAATCATTTGAGCACCTAGCTGCTACAGCTTGTTTGTTTCCAACCAGGTCGCATCTCTGGAATTTTCTACTTTGTTTATTTGGTTGGGGTAGGATTCAGTCAAGAGTATTTAAAAAATATTTTCCTAAGAGATTGACATCTGTACCACTGCTTTATGTGGATTGATTTTTTCTTTATGAATATCATAGCCCATGACTCATTTTCTAAGGCCCAGGTGCTTGTTGCCTACATAGAAAAAGCTAGATCCTCTGCTCTCTCTACTAAGGGAGTATCTTTTCTTGTCTTAATCTACTTGTTGGTTTCTGAGTTTGTCCTGGGATGACTAATTTGAGAGATGACCTGCCGCTCGTGGTCCAGAATGAAAGGGAATGTGGCCATGGGGGTAGCTAGATAGCCAGGTGATGGAATTACTGTGCTTCTCGAAGGCTGACTCAGACTAACGATGTTTGTCACCAGCGTTTTCCATCATCTCTACCTGTGGCAGAGGAAGGCAACTTAAAGTTCTTTAATGGGAGTTTTTGTTTTGAAAGTCAGTAAAAGTTTTTTTAGAGAGTCAGGGTCCTTTTTTTGTTCAAAATATTGCAGTGTGCAGTTTTTCCCGGGAGATAAATGTACAGATTAGGAGTAGAAAGGTATCAGAGACTATGAACTGTAGGAAACTATTACCATCCATAGGGCCAGAGGGAGAAGGAGAAGAAAGAGCATTCCTGGAGCCTGGTGAGGACTGAAACCGGGGGGGAAGGGACTGTAATTAGTGAGGGTATAGCTGCTGCTGTCAGGGTAAGAGCGTCTGTGTCCAGACAGAAAGCTGGAGGCGAGAAGTATCCTATATCACCGTCCCTTGTCTTCTGTGGGAGCCAGCTGGTGGTGGCTGTAGAGGTCAGCCTTCTAGAACAGCCCGCTTTTCTAGAATGCATGGAGTTGTGCTGGTTGGCTTGGCTGAGGGACCCAGCTGTTTGCATTCCTTCTCCCTAAGCTTGTTTGAAAAGCTGAGCCTTGAAGATTTCATTTCTGTGTTCCTAGCCCATGTTTCATAATTGTACTCTCTGGGGGAGCAGGTGAAAACATGTGATTCCTTGCTGTTTGTTGATCTAACCTTGGGTAATGGAAAATTGGACATGTCTTAATGTGAGCATCTTCAGGATTTGCGTGGGTGTTTTTTTGTTGTTAATACAAATAATATTACATGATGAATGAATAATATGAAATTCTTTTGAATTTTGACATTGCAGGTAGTACATACCTTTAAGGGTCATAAGGCAGAAATCCATCTTTTGCAACCCTTTGGGGATCATGTTATCTCTGTTGATACTGACAGCGTTCTTATTATTTGGCACATATATTCAGAAGGTAAGAATTAACCAATTTATTGCTTTATCTTGGAATAGTGTGTGTGTAACTAAAATATCTCTGTAAGGATGACTTCTGTACCAGAGGTTTCACGTGTAAGCAGTAAAAACTTTTTAAGAATCTTTAATGTGTATAAGGAAAAGGGTTCTAAGTAAAAAAAATTGCTAAGCAGTTTTAGGTAGTTGAGCTGTTTATAATGCTTTGCATTATAGTTCTCCAAGTTTAATGACTTGTGATATTTTCTCTGTGGGGTGAATTTTGGTGTATACTTCCACCTGAGTAATACTTGGTTTGTATTTTCAACTTTCATAAGTGAGATTGTAATAGTAAACTTGAAGATCCAGTCATCTGAAGGAAGATAAACATCCTTTTTCTAAGGATGAGTCAGTGTCCTTTAATTGTGATTTTCTTAAACAGTGTCACTGTGCTATGTTTATAGGGCCGTGTTACCACCAAAGGTTAGGAATTTATCACCAGAATAACCCCAGCTTTCGTCAGGTAAAAGACTGTGGGGTCTGTCATGAATTAAAGCTTTTAAGTTTTTTGATCTGTGTGCATTTTTAGCGTTTGTTACCTCTTGATTAACTCATTTTTTGAGGTAGTATGTTTATTTTTAGAAAAAGTCTTAGGGATTGCCCTCCTGGCAGTCATTCCATGTTCTTGTACAGATTAGCCACTCTTGTTTTTTCTTTGCTCAAGTGGAGGGAACAGAATTTCAAACATAGTCCCTATGCAGGTAGATATAAAAAGGCCTTTTATGAAGTTAGAGAATCTGACTCTTAAGAGTTCAGCCAGCTTTCTGTTGAGACTGATGGCCAGCTTTTTGTTCCTCTTGCAGCAGCACAGTGTTTTTAGGGAGCTGTTTGTAGTGATCTTAAGTAAGACTGCTAGTTACAAATAGAGGCAAGAATCTTTTAAAATAATATTTAAGTAAAAGATTCTATAATTCTTGTCTGTTATCTATGCTCCTTAAACTGGGGTACACATACTCCTGGAGTATGCAGCAGCAACCAGAGAGAATGAAACTAAAGTTTAAGAGAAGTGTTCGTTCTCTGATACTCAAGTTCATTGGGAAATTAAGTGAGAAAGTGTTTTCATCATGGATGAACTGTAGAGTAGAAAACAAAATTCACACGCAGGAATTTTAAGCATGTGATGTTTCAAAAAACGTTTTGATCTTGTGACAAAAGACAGCAGGTTGTGCCATTTTCCACTCAGCAGGACTGCAGGTTCTTTTCCTCTCCTCCGTTACTCCTCCGTGTAACTGAGAAGGCCTGCTTTTAGTTTCATTTTAAGTTTGCCTCTGACTTTTTATATATTTGAGGAGCTGATCAGGCTCTTTAGATGGTTGAACCTTCCTTCCCATGCACTTCATTCAGAACATTAGCTGCCTCTTGATCAAATTATAAAAATACTAAGTCTGATCCCTTAGTGTCATTTTTTTTTTTGAACTCTTATTTTCATCCTGTAAACCAGTTTGGCAGTGACTAACATTTTAAGTAGGATTGATATTAGAACTTTTAGAAAATTCTTGACAATCTAAGTAAATTTACAAGTTGTCCCTTATCACATATATTTAATTTCTCAGGGAATGTTTCTAAGTTAGTATATGTCTTTGCTTTATATTAGTATATAAATCTTTGATATGGTAGATTTTAAGTGCTAAATATATAGGTGTATGAAAAATATTTTAAACTGTTTTATTTTGTGTACTATTTATAACCTTTACTTTTGTAGAAGAATACCTGCAATTGTCTTTCGATAAATCAGTATTTAAAATTTCTGCAATTTTGCACCCAAGTACCTACTTGAATAAAATACTTCTTGGCAGTGAACAAGGAAGCCTCCAGTTATGGAATGTAAAATCCAAGTAAGCTCTGTATTTACAACATAAGTTATTCCTTCCTTATCCTCATCTATTACTCCCTAAAGCATTCTTGAAGTCTGTCAATTCTCCTTTCTTTTATATCTTTTTTGGCGAGTTTTCAGTAAATATACCTGTTCCTGGGGTTGTTACTCATGGAATCACATATCTGAAAGCTGGGATATGGTTCTGGAACATGGTAGGCAGCTTCATAAATGCTCATTAAAAACTATATACTAATATCTTTAGTCACTGTAAAGAATTCATAAAACTGTAATGAAGGCTTTAGTACACAAGATCAGAAAAATAATTGAGATTGTCACTGAATAGCTTCTCAATAAACTAAAACATTAGATGGCGACACAAGTCAGTGTTTATTTAGTGCTAGCATTTAGGTATGGTTTTCATGGTAGAAGCATATTCATCTTCAAGCATGAACATGATGAATGTCTATAATATTGTTAGTATAGCTAGGGGGATAGATAAATGACAGTGAACATCTCTGCCTGTTATTTGTATTTTATCCAGAGAATAGAGTGGCAGCTCAGTTTTCTTTGTGTAATCATTAAAAGAGCAGTCAGAAATATTTGATCATCCAGATTTTCCTTTCCAAAGCCCTTACAAATTCGAAAGGGAAAATAAGTTTTTCAGAGGTTTAGTTTAGTTCAGTCTCTCAGTCGTGTCCGACTCTTTGTGACCCCATGAATCACAGCATGACAGGCCTCCCTGTCCATCACCAACTCCCAGAGTTCACTCAAACTCATGTCCATAGAGTCGGTGATGCCATCCAGCCATCTCATTCTCTGTCTTCCCCTTCTCCTGCCCGCAATCCCTCCCAGCATCAGAGTCTTTTCCAGTGAGTCAACTCGTCGCATGAGGTGGCCAAAGTATTGCAGTTTCAGCTTTAGCATCAGTCCTTTGAGTGAACACCCAGGACTGATCTCCTTTAGAATGGACTGGTTGGATCTCCTTGCAGTCGAAGGGCCTCTCAAGAGTCTTCTCCAACACCACATTTCAAAAGCATCAATTCTTTGGCGATCAGCTTTCTTCACAGTCCAACTGTCACATCCATACATGATCATTGGAAAAGCCATAGCCTTCAGTAGACGGATCTTTGTTGGCAAAGTAATGTCTCTGCTTTTTAACATGCTATCTAGGTTGATCATAACTTTTCTTCCAAGGAGTAAGTGTCTTTTAATTTCATGGCTGCAGTCAGCATCCACAGTGATTTTGGAGCCCAAAAAAATAAAGTCTGACACTGTTTCCACTGTTTCCCCATCTATTTCCCATGAAGTGATGGGACCAGATACCATGATCTTCGTTTTCTGAATGTTGAGCTTCAAGCCAACTTTTTCACTCTCCTCTTTCACTTTCATCAATGTTTATCCTATTAGTTATTAGTTTTAAATCAGTATTTCTGTTCAGCTTAACAAATATCATTGACTACCTGTTCTGTAATAGGCTAGGAAATAATGATGGAAATATTCTCTGCCCCAAGGTTATCTCTTTAGGTTTTGTGTGAGAGTGACCTAATCTGTGCCTAAAGAATTTAGTATATGGATAAATATTTTATTGTCATTATAAGAATCACAGGTGTCTCTGCTCTATAAGCTGTCATTCATGGCTTGATTGTGAAATTCAGAGCAGCGTCACTGTTGTCATATAACAGTCGTGTAGCATACACGTGGCATTGTCAATTCAGTCACCCAGTCGTGTCCGACTCTGCGACCCCATTGGCCGCAGCGCTCCAGGCCTCCCTGTCCGTCACCAGGTAGTAGTCCTGTTCGTGTCAGGGTTCCGGTATCATGTTGCAGTAAACAGTGAGGTCTGCCTGTATGCTAAGATTTTATTTTAAATTGTATCTGTCACATAAAATAGTTTTTACTCATGTGTTTGTTTTTCTTTCTCTTTTTAATTTCTCCAAGAGGCTGCATGGTATCGTAGTTCTTAGCAGCTTAGGATCTGAGTCTCTCTGGGCTCTGTCAGTATTAGCCTTGTAATCTTAAGCTTAATTTTTTCATGTGATTAAGTTTCTTCATTTCTTCATCTGAAAAATGGTGCTGTTTACGTCATAGCATTACTTTGAGTGTTAGATAGATTAATATACCTACTTAGAACAGTGTGGGGCAGAGTAAGAACTTAATAAATAGTTACTATATCATTTTTTAATATGTAATTAATTTTGTTTTTCTCCCCTCCAAAAAATAGCTTTCAACTATTTTTCCTTTTGTAGTAAACTTCTGTATACATTTGCGGGATGGAAAGTTGGAGTGACAGCGCTTCAGCAGGTTAGTATTTTTCTGTTAAGTTAGATAAGAAATGAAGGCAATAGTAGGATCTTTAAGTTTCAGGGGCCAACCATATGTGTGGACCTAAAGACAAAATAATGTATAGACTAGTTTTTTATAAATATTACCCCACAAAACAGTGTTTTGGAAATAGAATTGAAAACAATGCCTTTGTTTATAAATATTTGTGAAAACCTTTTTGCCTGGAATTAGTCTCTTAATCCTGTGGTTGGTGTGGATCCGTGTTTACCCATCATTTTGTATGCATATAGAGTCCAGTGCCTTGGTCAGTGTGGAGATGAGGTTTTTCAGTGAAGCAGGTGAGTTTGTAGGTCGTACAGAGAACTTTGTCAGTGTGTTGAGGGATTTGTGACTTGAGCTAATTGGTCTGTTCAGTTCAGTCTCTCAGTCGTGTCTGAGCCTTCGTGACCCCATGGACCACAGCACGCCGGGCCTCCCTGTCCATCATCAACTCCCGGAGTTTACTCAGACTCATCTCCATTGAGTCAGTGATGCCATCCAGCCATCTCATCCTCTGTCGTCCCCTTCTCCTCCTACCTTCAATCAGTGCCCAGTATTAATTGTTCATTAGATGCTGGACTCTTCCAGATATAACTGCTTTTTGTCTTTATGAGTTTGTAGAACTGTATGTCTGAATGGCTGTATTGCTGCAGAGAACCTTACATGTTGGACATGTATACGGGCCGTGCACCTTATCTTTCCAAATACCCCTTGCTTACACCTGCTCGGTTTATATTCAGTCCTCATTCTCTGACTTCCGTCACCTTGCTTTGCTTTCACCTGCCCAGAAGATCCCAAAGGTGATGATTAGGTTCTTTGAGGGCCAGCCGTCGTATTTGTTTTCATATCCTCAGCTTCTACACAGGGTCTCATGCATAGTAATTACTTGATGGCAAATTAATCACATGTTTAGCCTGATTTCATTTTGTAATGGTATTGGACATTGATCTTCTGTTCTTAAATACAGAAACGTAATATAGAGTCTGTATGTAATACTACTGTATAAAATGAAGATTAAAGTCATAGACTGTTAGAGCTGGAACAGACTAATTGTATAACCTATTTGCCTTTTAACATGGGTTATAGGTTTTTCTTGCATTCTTTGGGTAGACAATTCTTCACTTCCTTTGTAGTTGGCCTTTTATGTTGCCGTGCATATGGCGAGCCTTTACATGTTTTCTAAGGGTTGTCTTTTTTTGGTTTCCATTTAGGCAATAATGATCTGTATTGATTTCACATATCAGTTCCTTTTGTATTATGGCTGTTTTCTTAATGAGTTAACTATGTTTGTGGGTGGGGAAATGATGACGACTACCAGACTGAAGCTGGGAAGTAATTTGGAAAAACCATTCCTAAACACTTCTATGCCAGATATCAATTAAAGTATGCCAGAATGACAATATTCGTTGTTTTTGCCATCTCCAGAAATATATTCCATTATTAATACTTATTTTGGTAACACATAAATAATGATGTGATCATCAGTATTATTAAAGCTATTTGATTAAGAAAATAAGTTGAATCATTTAATTTTCAGGCACCAGCTGTAGATATTGTGGCTGTTGGTCTCATGTCAGGTCAGGTTATCATTCACAACATTAAATTTGATGAAACGTTAATGAAGTTTTGTCAAGACTGGGGACCTATTACTTCGATTTCATTTCGCACAGGTAACTCTTAACTTGTTTATGGATGAAAATTAAGAACACTTCAGATGTATTACTTTGAAGTTCATAGAAGTTTTCTTAATATTTGTTTATAATTTAATCTAATGGAAATGAATGAAATACTGGAAGATAAAGAGCCAAAGGAGTATTGGTAGATGATTGGTTTATAGTCTTTTATTTTAAATCTATATTTATGGATTAAAAGAGTGGAGAGAAGCATTGTTAAGTTGTTTGATGGTGCATGTTTTTCTTAGTGTATTCTATCTTAACAACAGATGGTCACCCGGTAATGGCAGCTGGAAGCCCATGTGGCCATATTGGACTCTGGGATCTAGAAGACAAAAAGTTAATCAATCAAATGAGAAATGCACATTCTACAGCGATTGCTGGACTGACATTTCTCCACAGAGAGCCGCTTCTGGTCACAAACGGTGCTGACAACGCTCTCAGGGTACTGTGGTTATTGCCACCTTCCTTTGGGTTATTACAAGCCTGCTTTGATGTATCAGCCTGAAACCTAGCGGGTAAAAGGAATATGGGATAAGACAGTGATATAGATGAAATAAAAGGCATAGCAGACTGCCTGATTTTCATGAAGTGAGAGAGTTGTGCTGTGCTCAGTTGCTCAGTCATGTCTGACTCTTTGTGACCCTGTGAACTGTCTCTCGCCAGGCTGTGTCCATGGGATTTTCCAGGCAAGGTTATTGGAGTTGGAGAGAGTTAGCTTATCTTTTCCCTAACCTGTACTGCAGGATCAGTGATCTGCAGGCATTACCCAATGCCAGTAGATTTATGTAGAAGATGGTTTGACTGCTTGCAGATCTCTTGTAGGAAAAGCCTTACTTTTTTTCATTTCTTGGCAGATATGGATATTTGATGGTCCTGCAGGTGAAGGCCGGCTTCTGAGATTCAGAATGGGACATAGTGCCCCTCTTACCAAAATAAGATATTATGGACAAAATGGACAACAGATTCTTAGTGCAAGTGAGTTTCTGCTTTGTGCTGTTAGTTTAATTCAGCAGGTAATGAGAACAAAGTGTTTGATATTTACTAGGTTTGATATTTATACATTTTTAGATTCAGATGTCCCTTTGAGAGACTTGAAAATCTGGGTAAAATGAGGTGATTGTTTTTGAATACTTCAGTAAACACTAGCTGATAATACTTTTATTTGGAATGTCATTCTGTTTCGTAATCGTTGGAGTCAGAATGGACAAATTCCAGAAATGTGGCCCTTGCCTGTTCAGATAATCTGCTGGCATTTATTAGCACCTCATTTTATCCTTTGTTTTTACTAAATGGCATTCCATGGGCAGTTGAATATTATAAATGAGGTAGTTAAAATCAGCTTCCTTTTAAAGCGCTGCCAACTAACTTCAAACTTTTTATAGAATCTAATTTTATAAGTGTCATGATTCAAATGGTCCATTGTTTTGATGAAGCTTGATTAGACATTTTCTGTGTATATCAACAGGTCAGGATGGAACACTCCAGTCATTTTCCACAGTACATGAAAAATTTAACAAGAGCTTGGGACATGGTAGGTCTTTGCAAAATGGAAAAAAAGCTACTGGTCATAAAAAAATTCATCTCACAGAGTCTGGGAGATAACCAGAGGAGGTTTCATTATTAAATTTCCTCTTTCTTAGGATAAAATAGAATTCCCTTATATGAAAGAGCAGTAATAAGATCTGTAAGTCAGTATTGCTGTAGAAGTGGTTGAGGTGCTACTGTAAGATTGAAGAGTTAGGTATCTTAGGTGGTAAAAACATAATGCTACCACCAGAAGACAGTGATAATGCAATTGGAGCCATCTGCTCAGTTCAGTTCAGTCACTCAGTCGTGTCTGACTCTTTGCGACCCCACAGACGGCAGCACGCCAGGCCTCCCTGTCCATCACCAACTCCTAGAGTTTACCCAAACCCATGTCCATTGAGTTGGTTATGCCATCCAACCATCTCATCCTCTCTCGTCCCCTTCTCCTCCTGCCCGCAATCTTTCCCAGCATCAGGGTCTTTTCAAATGAGTCAGTTCTTCGCATCAGGTGGCCAAAGTATTGGAGTTTCAGCTTCAACATCAGTCCTTCTAGTGAACACTCAGGACTGATCTCCTTTAGGATGGACTGGTTGGATCTCTTGCAGTCCAAGGGACTCTCAAGAGTCTTCTCCAACACCACAGTTCAAAAGCATCAGTTCTTTGGCGCTCAGCTTTCTTTATGGTCCAACTGTCACATCCATACATGACCACTGGAAAAACCATAGCCTTGACTAGACGGACCTTTGTTGGCAAAATAATGTCTCTTGCTTTTTTTTAATATGCTGTCTAGGTTGGTCATAACTTTCCTCCCAAGGAGTAAGTGTCTTTTAATTTCATGTTGCAGTTACCATCTGCAATGATTTTGGAGCCCCCCAAAATAAAGTCAGCCATTGTTTCCCCATCTATTTGCCGTGAAGTGATGGGACCGCCTACCATGATCTTAGTTTTCTGAATGTTGAGCTTTAAGCCAGCTTTTTTCACTCTCCTCTTTCACTTTCATCAAGAGATTCTTTAGTTCTTCTTCACTTTCTGCCATAAGGGTGGTGTCATCTGTGGAATGCAGAATCTAAAGATGGAAAAGAGCTTACAGAAAGCCTCAAAGTGGGAAGGGTCCCATCTTTCTGCCAGAAGGGATTTTTAAATTTTCTATTCATGCCCACGTTTTTTATCATTTTTGTTAAAAATATTCAGGCTTATTTATAATTAAACTTCTTTGTAAGTTGATATCCTGGCTATTCATACATGTACATACTTCCAGATGAATTTCAGAATTAATTTTACATCAACATCCACAGTTATAATTCTTAGAATCAAATTGGAGAGATTTGATATCTTTTAAGAATTGTCTCATCTAGGAATATGATATATCCCCATTCAAGTCGTCTTTAATGTTCCTCAGTAAAGGTTTTTAGTTTTTCTCTTACTGGTCCTGCATATTTAAGATTCAGTTCAGTTCAGTCTCTCAGTCGTGTCCGACTCGGTGGTATTTTATATATTTTAATATAATTTGCTATTTTTTTTTGCTAATATTGTAAATGCAGTCTCTTCATTTATATTCTAATGCAATTTTTAATACCACTAAGATAGTAGTAATAACATAATCTTTATTTTAAAGGTTTTTAAATTTTTAAATGGGAATGTCTTGAACTTTACATATAAAGTACAATGAATTAGCTTTTCTCTTACATACATTTTTCATCAAGAAGAATTCATAGCTATATTCCCCTCTCACCTAACCCCAGGATTAATAAATAAAAAGAGAGTCAAACGTAAAGGACTTCAGAATACCATGTCAGTGAGACTTCCACCCATCACAGAGTTTGCAGCTGGTAAGAAGCTTTGTGTTGTGTTTCGAATTCTGCCCTGTCATTTATTTCCTTCTGTGTGTTTCTTTATTTTCTCCATTTTAGTAAATGTTTTTACAAATACTAATAAGCATCTGGAGGGTCACTAGAATATATTTATTTCTTCCATTTTAACAAATGTTTTAGCAAACAATAGTAAGAATCCAGGATGCATCCCAAATGCATGGAAGTCTTGTGTGAAGACTGAAAATGACTTATTTATAATTGGAACTTGTTATCTATTAATTCTAGGCTTTGTTCTCTCTAAACTAATAAACAATATTTGCTATATTATTTTGTAACTCTTCTAATTTATTCTATCATAAGCCTGGTATAAGAAAGACACTAATGTAAAAAGGTGAGAACTGATAATATAGAGCTTTGGCTAACTTATTTAAGATCTGAACACACGGCGGTCTTAGTGAACTGTGTCATCGGAGCAGTGCATCATTCCAAGAAACAATTTTAAGGAAAATGTAGATAGATGATAAGACTGTTGAGTGAAAGCTATCGTAGAAATAATTGTTTATGCACCATTTCCATTTATAACAACCTGAGTAATATTTTTTTTTTAACTCTAAGTATCCTCCTGTCATATGCTGAAACTCTTTCGGCGACCCCTTAATTGCCTTTTTGGGTGGGATTTCTCCCCTTAACACGGCTTTTAAGACTGTCGGTCGCGCGGCTCAGTCAGTGGCTTTGCCCTCCTCCCACCCCTCAGGAAAATGCTGCACTTACTGTTGTGCTTAATTGTGTTTGAGTTATGCTTGGGCCCATCTGTGTGTGTCTCAATCCCTCTCCTCTGCACACCCCCAATCCGTTAATTTCTACCTGCTTTACTTCTTTCAAGGAGACATTTATTACTCTCCCCAGATCTCTTAGTAAACTCCTCCTGAATGCTCTTAAAAGACACTTAATCTTACTGTAATTTCTTCTAATCAGAATTTCTTGTTCGATTGGAAACTCATTGTTAGCAGGAATTACCTGTTTACCATACTGTATCTTAGTGCTGAATTATAACATAGAAGATTAAATGCTTATTAAATAGGTGAATGAGTGAGTGATTTTAATTATGTTTTAGAGGAAGCTCGTGAAAGTGACTGGGATGGTATCATTGCTTGCCATCAGGGTAAGCTCTCTTGCTCCACCTGGAACTACCAGAGATCTACCATAGGCGCCCACTTCCTCCGGCCGGAAGGGCTGGAGACGGACAGCACAACTGCGACAGTAAGTGGCGTGTTTGCAAGGGCGCTTGCTCCTGTAAACCTGTCCTGTGGTGTCTCATTAAACAGGAGCAGAGAACACAGTTTAACAGTTGACACTATTCCCTAAGAGTGTTAAAGTTTTCCAGCTTGGTTGTCTCATTAAACAGGAACAGAGAACACACTTTAACGTTTGAAACTATTCCCTAAGAGTGTTAAAGTTTTCCAGCTTGGAGAGAAGCTGGAAATTATATATATAGATTTTTTTATATGTATATATATTTTTTATAGATTTTAAGATTTAAAATTGTTACAATTTCAATAAAATTTTATCATGATTTTATTAAAATCTTTAAGGTTTTAACTTATATTTTATTTATTTTAAAATGTATTTTATTTAAAACTTATTTTAAAATCTTTAAGATTTTAACTTATTGTAGATTTAAGTTAAGCTTTGCTAGACTAGATGTGGTATATTGGTTATTTAAATTTTCTGTTTAATATAGGATTACTCAGAATACCCTTTGAGGGGGGTTTCGGCATTTATCAATATACTTTCTTACCTGAATTATGTTTTCTTCCTTCCTTTTCTCTTTCAATGTAGGAGTAAGATTCAGCTAAATCTTTAGTGAGTTAAAGGTGTAGAAGTTATTTAAATTCTTTATTTCTTATATTTGTCTGATTGAGTACTGTCTAAGCCTTTTTTAAATATAGTTTTCTAAATGCCACTGTTAACTTATAACTTCTTACTCTATTAATATTTTATTTTGTTTTCTCTTGATAATAATGTAAATCTTCTGTTGAGTTCAGATTTTAAGGTATACAGAAATGATGTCAAATTTGATTTGCAGAAATGTTGCCTCTGCTTTTACTGATATAAAATTTACTTACCATGAAATTCATTCATTTAAAATGTATACTTTAGTGGGTTTTAGTGTATTCATAGAATTTTGCTGTTATCACCAAAATCTAATCAATCTAATTTTAGAATATTCTCATCACTAAAAAGAAACCCTATACCCACTGACAATTATCCTCGTTCTCTCACGTTTCCCCCCATCTCCCCAATCCAGGCAACCTCAGTGCCTGTTCTGGGCATTTCACATGGATAGAGTCATAGAACACATGGCCTTCGTGACTGTCTTCTGTTTTAAGGTTCATCCATGTTGTAGGATGTATCAGTACTTTATTCCTTTGATGAATAATATTTTATAGATAAAACCACATTTTGTTTAGCCATTGATAGTTGATAGACATTTGTATTGTTTCTCGTTTTGGGGTATTATAAATAATGCTCCTGCACAAGCTCTTGTGTGGACGTATGTTTTTGTTGTCTCTGTGTTTATACCTTGTTAGATCACCTAACATAATGTAACTCTTTAATGTTTTTGAGGAACTGACAACCTGTTTTCCAAAGTGGCTGCACAATTTTATATTCCCACCAGCAATAAACATGAGATGGCTTTGCTTTTAATTAGATTTTAAATTTCTGTTACCAGTGTTTTATAGTTGTCAGTACGCAATGTATAAGAGTTCCAATTCCTGTGTGTCTGTTCCTTTTGATTATTGCTGTCCTTATCGTTCAGTCACTTAAGTTGTGTCCAACTCTTTGCAACCCCATGGACGGCAGCATGCCAGGCTTCCCCTGTCCATCACCAACTCCCAGAGTTTACTCAGACTCATGTCCATCAAGTTGGTGATGCCATCCAACCATCTCATCCCCTGTCATCCCCTTCTCCTCCTGCCCTCAATCTTTCCCAGCATCAGGGTCTTTTCCAATGAGTCAGCTCTTCACATCCAGTGGCAAAAGTTATTGGAGCTTTAGTTTTGGCATCAGCCCTTCCAATGAATATTCAGGACTGATTTCCTTTAGGATGGACTGGTTGGATCTCTTTGCAGTTCAAGGAACTTTCAAGAGTCTTCAACACCACAGTTCAAAAGCATCATTTCTTCGGTGCTCAGCTTTCTTCACAGTCCAACTCTCACATCCATACATGACCACTGGAAAACCATAGTTTTGACTATACAGACCTTTGTTGGCAAAGTGATGTCTCTGCTTTTGAATATGCTGTCTAGATTGTTCATAGCTTTTCTTCCAAGGAGCAAGCGTCTTAATTTCATGGCTGCAGTCAGCATCTACAGTGATTTTGGAGTTGTCCTAGTAGGTATAAAGTAGTTTATCACTGTGGCTTCTGTTTCATATTTTCCCAATGATTTAACAGTGTTGAACATCTTTTCATATGCATTGAGTCGGTGATGCCATCCAACTGTCTCATCCTCTGTCACCCCTTTCTCCTCCTGCCCTCAATCTTTCCCAGTATCAGGGTCTTTTCTCTCACAGTGGCTTACTGGCCACTTCTATGTCTTCGGAGAAACGTCTGTTCATGTTACTTGCCCATTGTCTAGTGGAGTTATTTAGTTTTTTACTCTTGAATTATAATAGCTCCTTATATGTTTTGGATACAGGTCCCTTATCGGATCTGTGATTTGCAAATAGTTTTTCCTGTTCTGTGGGCTGATGCTCAGTGGGTAGAGAATCCACTTGCAGTGCAGGGGATGGAGGAGATGCGGGTTCGAAACCAGGGTCGGGAAAATCCCCTGGAGAAGGAAATGGCAGCCCACTCCAGTATTCTTACCTGGAAAATCCCATGGACAGAGAAGCCTGGCGGACTACAGTCCAAAGGGTCGGATACGACTGAGCGACTAAGCACACAGGTTCTATGGGCTCTCATTTCCTTTTCTTATTGGTGTCATTTCAGCATAAAGGGGTTTTAATTTTGAAGTCCAGCCATTTTTGTGGTTTTTTGAAAAACATTGCCTTACCCAAGGTCATGAAGACTTACTCTTGTAATTTCTTCTGAGAGTTTCATAATTTTAGATCTGTAACCCTTCTAAGGTTAATTTTTGTGTATGATATCATATAGGGGTCCAAGTTCATTCTTTTGCCTTTGGATATCTACTTATGTCAGTGTTATTTGCCCGAAACACTATACTTTCCCCATTGAATGGTCTTGGTACCTTTGCCAAAAATTGTTTGACATGAATGAGGGCTTTTTTCTGATTCACAGTTCTCTTTGATTGTTCTGTTGAGTGAGTCTGTGTCTTTTTTATGCCAATATGACACTGTTTTTAGTATGGTCACTCTGTAGTAAAGTTTTTAAAATCAGGATAATTGAATCTTCCAAGTTTGTTCTTCTTCAAGATTGTTTTGGCTATTCTGGTCTATTGCATTTAAGTTGATCAGGTTGTCAGTTTTTGCAAAGAAGGAAGCTGGGATTTTGATAGAGATCTTATTGATTACACACCTCAATTTGAGGAGTATTACCGTCTTAATATTACTTCTAATCCATAAACATGAGATGGCTTTGCATTTAATTAGATTTTAAATTTCTGTTACCAGTGTTTTATAGTTGTCAGTATGCAAGTCTCATACTTTCTTGATTAAATTTTTCCTAGTATTCTTTTCAATGCTATTATAAACAGATTTCTTAATTTCATTTTGTATTGTTTTTTGCTAGTGTATGGAAATATAATTGATTTGATCCTATTTTGTACGTTTTTTTTCTTTTGTCAGTGTGTATGCTCTGTTCTCCATAGTACAAAACTCCACTCTTAAACTTTTATTTCTAAACTATAGAGGTTCTGTCTTAAACTTCTGAAGTTTACCTGAACAGTTGAGTAGCTATTATAATAGTAGTAGTGTAAATAACAATTACAGCTAACATTTTTTGTGTGCTTCCTTTGTTCCAGGCTCTCTGCCTGGCACATGCTATTTTATATTATTCTCACAGTAGTCCTATGATATGGAATATTGTTAGCCTCTTTTTATAGACAGTAAAACAGAGGCTGAGGCTTAATATAATGAGTAATATGCCCAAGATTAGTAAAACTAGTACTGAGTGGAAAACTGGGATTTGAGCCTCAGACCACTCCTTCTAGAGCCTGTATTTTTAACTCTTAGCCAGTAGAACGTTGTGTGTGTGTGTGTGTGTACACACACAATATATATACACAGACACAAACACAGTGATGCTTAGCTGGTGCTGTGTCATTTGTCTGGCAGTTAGCTGTCTGGAGCAAGGGCCGTACCCAGTGTGCAATAAGCCAGAGTTTATTAGAGAGCCAGTGCCCAGAGTGCAGTTTTTCACTCGCAGGTAACCTTCTCACCTTACTCATTTTTCCTTTGTTGTGCTGTCTTAAAAAATAGGTTAGAAGCCATTTAACAACAATAAAGCCTATTAAAATAAACTCAGGTTCCAAAAAGTATAGCTGTACCCCCATCCATGGTTTCAGTTATTCAACTTCAATCTGAAAATACTGAATAGAAAATTCCAGAAGTACACAATTTATAAATTTTAAATTGTATGCTATCTGAGTAGCACTGTCCCACTTCAATATCATCTTTTTATCTAACATGTCCATGCTGTATACATTGCTTGCCCATTAGTATAGGAAAAAGCTTGTACATATAGGACTTGGTGCTATGCACCATTAAAGGCATCCACTGAGGGTCTTGTAACGTATCCTCTGTGGATATGGGGGGCTAGTGTATAGTAATGCCTTCAGGACCGTCATTACTTACAGGCTGTGACTGAATGGTAAAGAATCTGCCTGCCTAGTGCAAGAGACGTGAATTCCTGGAGACGGAAACGGCAACCCATCCCAGTACTCTTGCCTGGAGAATCCCATGGACTGAGGAGCCTGGTGGACTACTGTCCATGGGGTCGCAAAGAGTCAGACACGACTTAGTGACTAAACAACCACAACAATATAGCTTAGTATCTTCATTAGTCCTAAGAGCATGACTATACAACGTAGCATAGATTTCTGAGTTATTCAAAATAGGTAAAATTGTTAGTTTTCTATTTAGGAAGACAATACTTTTTTAAGATTAGTCCATAATTTCTTCTATAAAAACATTTTGTAAGAAACATTCTATAATTATCTAGAAAAATATATATAAGTTGAGCACAGTTAAATGTGGGTGCTATGTACATACATCTTCACTCAGTGGGGTATCAGTCTTACTGTTTTGAACAGATATCTGATAGTAAGTATTTTCTTTTAGGTCTTAGAGGTCATTTCTTTCTTTAGGCATAAGCTCAGCAGTCTTTTGAATGAACTCCCAGGTGGGTGACGTCTTAATGCGCAGTAGCAGGAAGGATTTCTCTGGCCATGACCACCATGTAGCCAATCTCATGTTTTTAACAGAAAGAAAAGGCATCTTTTTAGTATAATATTGCTGCTTTAAGTATTAAAATAGGAGTTTATTTTACAGAAATTTTATAAACTAAATGTTTTCCATGCATTATCTTGTATGTACTGTGTGCTTAGTTGTGTCCGACTCTTTGCGACCCCATGGACTGAGGCCCACCAGGCTCCCCATCTATGGAATGTTCCAGGCAAGAATACTGGAGTGGATTGCCATTTCCTTCTCCACTTACCTTGTATATTTCCTTCTTTAAAAAAACAAAAGTTGTAATTAAAATACTTGGGACTTTTCCCTTGAACTGAAACTAATATGGTTTCACTTTTGTATCTGCTATAGAAGCAATTACAAAAGTAAAGTAAGGTAATAAGAAATTAGGCAATGGAATGCTTTGACTTTAGCACTGTTGTGGGTAAAAAATTTATTACCTTTTTTTAAAAAATGAGACAATTGATAAATACTTTGGAAACCGTAAAGTACAATAAAAATATTAGTTACTTTCTGTGTCCTTTGTATTAATTTTTATTTTCCTAAGGCAGTAGATATAACTTCCTGTGGAAACTTTGCTGTAATTGGTCTCTCATCGGGAGCTGTTGATGTGTATAACATGCAGTCTGGTATACACCGGGGAAGTTTCGGCAGAGATCAAGGTATCGGCCTTTTTTTTTTTATTTTTCTTATTTTTTTAAAAAAAGTATTATAGATAGATAAAAGGCTAATAACTGTCACTGGCATTTATTAAATTCTTGAGTTCCAGGCATTTTGCTAAAGTTGCCTATGGGTTATCGTCAACCCTATGTGGCAGAACACCATATTGAAATACTCAAAGAGAATAAAGTCATAGTTGCATTAAGGGAAGGTGGATATTATAGAAATTAAAGTGTTTGGTTCCTTCTCCTTGCATTAAACAGAATTTCTTTTTGAAACCTTCCTTGGCATCAACTTGATGGTGGATTTTGTTATTTCTCATGTAGTAGAACAATTTTCCCTCTGTTCCCTAAAATCCATATTAAAGATTTTAGGGAAGTTGAATAGTGGGAACTTAGAAATTTAAATAAAGTAATTACTCTTTGTGTAGTGTTCGGAGAGGCCATTGCAATTCTTTTTTCTTTTAACATATGCTTTAAAGCCCATAAAGGATCTGTTAGAGGTGTTGCAGTGGATGGATTAAACCAGTTGACAATTACAGCTGGTAGTGAAGGAGTACTCAAGTTCTGGAACTTTAAAAACAAAGTTTTAATTCATTCTGTGAGCCTCGATTCATCTCCAAATTTGATGCTGCTACATAGAGACAGGTAAAGTTTTTCTTTTAATGATGATGGACTTTCTTCTTGATGTTTTTAGAAAAAGTTCTTAATTTAAGTAAAGTAGAGTAGTCCCTTGAACATCCCAAGTTTGGACTCTGCGGGTCCACTTACGCACAACTTTCTTTCACTAAATTCTTCAGGATAGCACTGCATAATCCACTGATGGTTGAGTCCACAGATGCAGAACCGTGGACAGGGAGGGCCAACTGTAAAATTATATGCAGACTTTTGACTATAGAGGGTTAGTACCCTAACCCTCTTGTAAAGTGATCAGCCGTATGTAATTTAACAAAAACCAAACTTTTCATATGAAAGAACATTTTGCTTAACTTCCCCCAAAGGTATACTTGATTAGCAAAACTTAAATAACTGTGAGATTTTAGTTTCAAGAGGTTGTTTTTGTTTGTTTATTAAAACTAATGCATTTGTCTTGCTAGTGGCATTCTGGGACTTGCCTTGGACGACTTCTCCATTAGTGTTTTGGACATAGAAACTAGGAAGATTGTCAGAGAGTTTTCTGGACACCAAGGCCAAATAAATGACATGGTAAAACAGACTTTAGACATTTAAATAAAACTTGATTCATTTCTATTTCTGTTTAGGTTAAAAATGTCCTAATAATTGATACTGCTATCTTTTAATAGCATTAAACTCATCATATGAGATGTTCAAAGTAAATAATTTGGAGACTGATTTTCAAAGCAGGTTTTTTTTTAAGGAAAATTTAGAATGAAAAGAAGTTTTAATATTTCTCAGGAGGATAATGCCATTAGATTAAAGTATACATTCAAGAGTTCATTTTTTCTCTTTAACAAAACCAGAATGATTTGTTGAAAATAAGTATATTATTTTTGACTTAGTATTAAACTAAGCTGAGAGAACTCATTTCTGTTTTCTGCATGCATAATGAGTTAACAGTAGGAGACCCGGCATATCTAATACTTGGTTTATTCTAGTTTAGTGTTATTTCTAATGTTTATCTTAAGTTCAGAAGAGTTTAGTTAGTGAATGTATTTTATCTTACTGTTATGTTCTTATGGTGGGAAATATGGTAAGAAGTACTCAGTTTAAACAGTGTATGTTGAAGACTTTTCATCAGTTGCAGATATCTTGATTTACTTGAAACAGAAATAAAAATAAAATAAATTCCTAGCTATTTAGTGGCACCCCCACAAGCTGCATTTACTAATCAGTTCTCACACCAAAAATCTGAATTTGCAACGTGTACCCATTTCCTTAAAAATAGGGGTGAAATGGCCAGGAAATTATGTTGTTCTGCAGATAAGAAATTGGCATAACTACTCATCAACAGAATTTGTTGTGACAGCATCTATAGCAATGAGGGTGGGAGTGAAGTAATTTTGATGAAGTTTCATTTATGAACACATCTGTCAGGGCCAATTTGTTCTTCCTATTTCTTTCCTTTTGAGTTGTGTGTGTGGAGTTTCTCCTAGTCAAGAATAAATTACTCCTGTTCAATTAAATCTGTGAGCGTTTATAACATGACTTTAGCTATCAGAGTCGTTTTTCCATTCTTCATTATCTACACTATCCTCTGTAAATTGAGTTCTCTATACTTTAAGGTTTAAGTTTCCATAGTACCATTGCAGCCTGATGACCAAATTGGAGTTCACTTATTCCAATTATCATTTGCTGATATGAATGGTCATAATCCATAAACCGATGGTCACAATCCCTGTGGTGTGTTTAGTCTGTTGGCTGAACAATCTACTTCAATATAAACTTCAGAGTTTTTCCATTTAGGTCTTCCTTCACATTTGACCTGGTTTGAACCTAATGTTATTTTTCCATTTTTATCTATAGAGAAGATACAACTTCTTTATGGTGTCATAAGTAGTTTATTTAAATTTATTTTGAAAATATGATTATTATGTTTTTAAATTATGTTTAAAACATCATTAAGGAAGAAGAGATTTTTAACTGAATCTGCAAGTAAGAAGGACTTCTTCAGTAACTTCTCTACATTAAGAGAATTTGCATTCTTTAAAATCATTTTGGAATAGACTCTTCTTGGAAATGTAGCTTTGTTCAAAGCTTCATAGATACTTTATAAATGGAATTAGGCTAATAAAATATTTCTAATTGAATGTTGTCAGCCCAGGTTTATGTTAAAAACAGTAGTCAAACATTTGTTAATTGTCTATAAATAGATTATGTAGTAAAAATTAAAAATTATGTACTACTATTCATTTTTAAAAGTTTTATAATTCATGTAAAAGCCTAATCCTTAGCAGTATCCTCAGGGGTATATAAGAAATGATAGTTTCTTTTATATAAGATGAGGTGGTCTACATTTTATGCATCAAACATTTTTAATGAAGTGTGCATTATCTTTTCGTTTCTTACATTCTTTGTTAAATGTATAGATACAAATATACATAGATATATACATACATGTATACATACCTGTATTACTTACGTTTTTGTTTCAATTTAAAGACTTTCAGCCCTGATGGTCGTTGGTTAATAAGCGCTTCAATGGATCGCTCTGTTAGAACGTGGGACCTCCCATCTGGGTGGTGAGTTTTTACATCACTAAGCTCATCAGAAGTTCTCCCAGTCAGTGCCTTCACGTGTGACTTCTACCTGTCGTTAATAGGTTATGTACTTTTGACTATGACTATATCTGGGGAGTTTTCTAACCTGGTTTATATTTTATTCTTGAAGTGTGTTTGATCTCAAACACAGAGATTAGTGCTGAAAGAGGTAATAGTGAGGAAATTCCAATCTCTTAGGTTCGCTCTTCCTGCAAACTTGAGAAGTAGAAGTGAGTTGCATAAACTCACTTGAGAAAGCTCATTTGGCCTTGTTGACACTCCAGACTGGAGACCATACTGTAGGACTGCAGACTGTTATTCTGAGCATTGTTTTATATTTTGTTGTTGTTGATATTAAGAGGTCAGAACTCTTAACTTTGTGTATATTATATATTTTCTGTCTCTAACATAATTCTTGAAAGAAGACATTTAGATACCTTCAGTTCAGTTCATTCGCTCATTCGTGTCCGACTCTCCACGACCCCATGAATCACAGCATGCCAGGCCTCCCTGTCCATCACCAACTCCCAGAGTTCACTCAAACTCATGTCCACAGAGTCGGTGATGCCATCCAGCCATCTCATTCTCGGTTGTCCCCTTCTCCTCCCACCCCCAACCTTTCCCAGCATCAGAGTCTTTTCCAATGAGTCAACTCGTCGCATGAGGTGGCCAAAGTATTGCAGTTTCATCTTTAGCATGAGTCCTTCCAATGGAAATATGTGTCTTAAGATTTGGATAAAACCCAGCAGTGTTAGGAAACCTGTCTTAGGTTGAAACTTGCTACTAAATCAGCACTTGAAGCGAAAACATTAATTCTGTTAAATAATTTGAACAGTAGAAACCTACAAAGAGTAATTTGTTGCTAAAAATTATGTAGGAGTACACACAACTTGCAGTCATATCACTCACCAAAGAATTGCCTAGGTGGAGTGTGAAAGGAGTGATGGGAACGGAATGTACCTGTGAGCAAAGAGAGAGGTGAGACAGATGAGCGGGAAGGTCGCGCAGTCTTCAGGAATGTCGCCAAGTTAAGATCTGTCCAGTTCTGCTCCTCTTGTTTCTCAGGAATTAGATAAGCTCACACCTGAAAGCAGTTTGACCTTTAGAAAGGAAAAACCCTCATGTCCTTACTTCCCTTCCAGTTTGATTTAGGAATGAGACACAGCTGTCTATACAGCTCGTGTACAGGATTTGGAATATGCACAGCAAAAGTGCCACTGATGGTCCCGCTCTGATAACTAGGCAGCTGTGTCCACAGGTGTGTCTCTTTTTACTTAAAGTCCAGTCAAGCAAAATAAATAATTAGTTGACTATCCTCCAGCTTCAAAAAGTTCAGTCAAGTTGGTACTTTCTTAATTAAAATAAAAAACCAAAAAAAACCTTTTTTTAAGGTACCATTAGAAATTTTGATTAGTCTTTTGCTTCACATACTTCTGTTTTCTAAAAGTAAGCATAATTTGAATTGCTTTGTAGTAGGAAAGTTGTGTAGGAAATAGAGCTGACACTTTGCCCTTTTCATTTTCCGTTTTAGTTCACATCAGATGAGAGAGGGAGGTTAATGTTCAATAGTACTAAATAGAATGTTTTTTAAAAGTGGTATTTTGGGGATTGGAAAAATTAGGATCTGAAAGTAGCATTCAGAGCTACCAATCTTTGACTCAGCATAAGGCTTTTTGCTCAATTTCTTATTTTAGAAAAAAGATGAACACATTTAAATCTGACATGTTTTCAACTCTGGTATCTTATTTTTCAGTGAACACAGACAGGTTTAAGTGAATACAGAGAAACTAAGCTGGGGGAATGCAAGAGCGAGAGATGAGTCACATAGGGATTGTTAAAAGAAGAGATAACAATATCTACACTGATTGTACCAAAGTGTGTTTTTAATAAAGACGCAAATAACTACCTCTTTGGTTAAGATTTGAAGTGGAACAAATGAGAATGCTGAAAAGCAGTCTCCCACAGCTGCTGCTGCCCTGTTGCAGTCGACTTTTTCTGTGGACTTATGGGCACTTCGAGTGCTTTCAGTTTAATTTGTTTAATACAAACAACCCAGAGAAGAACCACGGTCTCAATGGACACTGATGACTAAGCCTAAACTCAGGAATTTTAGATCTCACCACCTCTTCTCTGTCTTAATCCTTGCTCACTAAAGTGTGTGTGAGGGATGGAACTCCCTGACACGCTCAGAATCTGTTAAAGAGGAATCTACTACTTGAGCAAATTTATATTACTTGATACTATAATTATTTTGGCAAATTCACCATGCAACGTGGCTTCCACAGCTGTTGTGTGTGGGTAGACTGGCCTTCCATTATGTAAAAGCATCAAATTGAGGAAGTGGTTTCCACATACACAGCATGTTTTACATGGCCACAGTTGTTCATAAAGCCTAAGTGTACAGGTTTAATCCAAGACCTAGCTACCATATTATCACCTGCTAATCCTACAAAATGAAAAGTTCCAGGTAAATTATAAGCTTTTTGAGAGAATGTTAAAAAAATCCTCAGATTTTTAAGCACGGAGTCCCATGCATACAGGTAACATTAACTCACTTCTGATTATATTCTGAACCAATGTAGACAATGTCTAGATGTTCAATCTCCAAAGTGATGGAATCCTCACTGAATAGAACAAACGGATAGTTTTGCCTCAGTGGGAAACCCAAAACAAAATTCTCTTCCAGTTATTCTCATGTAATGCCCCTCAGAAAGCAGGGGTTGGGTAGATGAGACAGAACAAAATGCAAAATTCTATTAAAACTATTTAATTTTACATGTTTCTCACCCTGAAAAGTGTTCAATCTAAACTCTTAAGAGATTAAAAGTAACCATATAAAAGGTGGTAGCAGATGACAGATAATTTCAGGGACAAAAATTTCAACCCCACTTCTCTGAGAACCCTACAAACAGAAGAAAATTTTCCGCACTTAAAGAAACCACTTTACAGGAAACAGTTCAATACCTATGCCTTTGTTTTAGATAGAAACAATTAATTCCAGATGGCTGCATCTGCATGTTGCCACACCAAAGGTCTACTTATACACGGCTTCACATTGTAGCCTTTGTAATAAGTGTATTCATTCTTTACATATTTAACATGTTATGTAAATGATAAAACTGCTTACTGAAGAAAAAACTAGGAATCCCCAAAGCTTGTCATACTAATTATGTTTAAGAAAAGGAGTGAAATAAAAAAGCCAATGATTACCTACAGCTGTATGGTCCTTACTGCATCTTCTACATCAAGAAAACCAAATCGTCCTTAGAACATACCCCAGCAAGGCTGGTACCACAGCTGCTGGGAATCAGTCTTTCTCTTATGCTAACTACAGATTTTTTTCCCATAAGTGAGGATTTAAACATCGGTCATTGTCCTGAGCCCACTTTAGTTTGTTTGTAGTGCTGCTAATTTTAGTCTTGTCCTGCTGTTTTGTATTCATTAGTTGAGGTTTATCATTGTTAATTACTCTGTGAACAGATGGAGAGAGATTTTATTATGGACAGGTCCTTTACTTGTTGCCCCGGTGTTATGCGTGAGCTGCTCAGAGTGTCTCCGTGAGTCGCCACTGTGGCCGTCCTCGGGGGTGTGTGCCCTGCCAGACTGCCGGACCTTTAGTTTCAGTAGTGGCGTTGCCGAGCTCTTGGTGATTACGTGTGCAGACTGCTTGGTCTCAGGCATGTCTCTGTTACTTTCTACTTTGAGCAAGTGTGACCGGGCCTCACGTTTCTGACGGGTATAGTAGGGATGGATCTGCCTCATGGGGTCGTGAGGATTTAATTACTAGTCACAAGTGCTCAGAATACTTCCTGGCATGGTATACTGAACTCCTGTTATTTTCTTTATTGAAATAATGCAATTACTGAAGATTCTGAACTTCAGTCATTTTGCCATGCCTCCTCATGAATAATGTAATGGCTTCAGTGAATAAAGTAGTTTTTGAAACAGCTCTTACTAAAACCAGCATACTCCTCTTAGGGTGCACAGAGTGCTTGCACTCTCAGCCAGCCTAGGAAGCCTCGTCTGCAACGTGCCCACGTGTTAGGCCTTTCTGCTTGCTCCTTAAATTCTCCTCGTTTTGCTTCCTGCTGCCACCATCCTAGTTCAGGTCTTCCCTGATTGTTAGATGACTACTGCCATAATCTCTACAGCTAGTGACTATATAGGAGAAGGCAATGGCAAGCCACTCCAGTACTCTTGCCTAGAAAATCCCATGGATGGAGGAGCCTGGTGGGCTGCAGTCCGTGGGGTCGCTAAGGGTCGGACATGACTGAGCGACTTCACTTTCACTTTTCACTTTCACACATTGGAGAAGGAAATGGCAACCCACTCCAGTGTTCTTGCCTGGAGAATCCCAGGGACGGGGGACCCTGGTGAGCTTCTGTCTATGGGGTCACACAGAGTCGGACACGACTGAAGTGACGCAGCAGCAGCAGCCAAAATCTCACTGTTCTTCCTGTTTAAATATATTCTACATTTGGCTGCCAGATTTTCTTATGAAAGTAGAAATTATACTGCTATCTGCTCAAAAGCCTGTAGTGGCTTTCCACTGATTAAAAGAACAAACTCAGATGTTTGGTATTCAAGACCAAACTGCATTCCTCACTGGACACGGTTCCCCTTGCCTTGCCTTCCACATTCCTTCTCCCAGAAGTTGCTTTCTTGACCATCAGCATCTGTTGAAGGTTCATGTTCGTCACACACACTGCTCTCTGAGGAGCCTGCTGTGCAAATGCATCTTCTTCTGGGGTGCCATCGCTCCCTTTTCCTCCCCAGCTTTTCACAGCCCCTGCTCGCAGCTGTCTGAAGTGTCCATGTGGACTAGTACCGTGGCCTGCTTTATGGTGATGCTGCATAGACTGAGTTTTCTGTTTGCTGTGTAGCACACAGTTACCTGTTTGAAAAACAGAATTGCTCGAACTTTTCTTCCCCACTACCATTCTCCCATGGCCATTTTGTTACTTTCTTCCGTTGCCTGCCCCTGCTGTTATTTTCACTGGCGTAACAAATACAGGAGAGTGCTGATAATTCATTTTAAACATATGACATCTTTAGAACTGTTTCCAAACCCACCAAAATGGCATTCCAGAAAACAGCATTGCCTCCTGTATTCTGCCTGTTATCGAAACTCTTGCCCAAATTAATTGATTTCTTTAGTGTTCTGGGTCTTTGTCATTGAGGAGATTATTTTCCCATCGTAGCTTAGTTGACAAAGCTCTTTATTAGTGATGACTTTTTGGTGTTGGTGATTTAAAAGTAAAAAGCAAAAATTTTCTGCATCTCTTACCCTTTGTTCTTTTATCAAAATGATTAGTAGAGTTGAAGGACTGTAACGTCTTGGTTCTTTTTGTAGTCTTATAGACAGTTTCTTGTTGGACTCGGCTCCTCTTAATGTCACCATGTCCCCGACTGGAGACTTTCTGGCCACCTCCCATGTCGACCACCTCGGAGTTTATCTGTGGTAAGTGCTCTCATGCAGTTCTTCCTGGGTTAAGACTTTCTGGCCACCTCCCATGTCGACCACCTCGGAGTTTATCTGTGGTAAGCGCTCTCATGCAGTCCTTTCTGGGTTAAGACTTTCTGGCCACCTCCCATGTCGACCACCTCGGAGTTTATCTGTGGTAAGCGCTCTCATGCAGTCCCTTCTGGGTCAAGAAGAAAGGGAAGATGACATTGTCAGACAGTCATAGTTGCTAGCGTTGCCCTTCAGTTTTGGGGTTTTTTTAACTCATAAAATGGAAGTGTCACATAGTTCACCTTAAGTCTACAGTTGAGTCAACTTCTGCTGGATAATTTAGGTAGCTTTGCTTAAGTGTATATTCTAAGCTACATGACTGATTTTTATCTGTTAGCCACAGATTTTTATCTGTGACTTTTATTTGCAGAAAGGATAGTAATAGGGCTTCCCTGTAGCTCAGTTGGTAAAGAATCTACCTGCAGCACAGGAGACCCTGGTTTGATTCCTGGGTCGGGAAGATCCCCTGGAGAAGGGATAGGCTACCCACTCCAGTATTTTTGGGCTTCCCTGGTGGCTGAGCTGGTAAAGAACCTGCCTGCAGCGTTGAGGAAGAGAAAAAAATGAATACCGTTTCTACTTACAAGATTTTCTAATTGACTTTTTAGGATGTGAAAATAAATTTAATATGTAATAGAAATAGACTCTGGTCACCTTAATAAGCAGAATGGAGTATCTCCTGGAGTCTTTGAGACTGGAAGAGTCAAGAGAAGAATGGTGGTGTGGTGCCTCAGCAGCAGAGTGTACAATACAACTATTAGCATAACTCAGAGCCTGCTGTTTCCAGGTGTTATTTTCCATATGATTAAGCCCACTTTGGGACAGATATCCACATCTTGATTACTCAGATGTGGATCAGATTAGTCAGTCAGATCCAAAGTCATGAATCAGGGTCAAGTAGCACTTAAAGGACCATTCTAGAGACAGGGGAACCCATGACTGTTCAGCACCCCCAAAGATCTGATCCACATAATCACCGTCTGGCTTAATGCTCTGAGTCCATCTTTCCTTCAGCTGTAATTTCCTTAGATGAAAGCTGCCATTTGTCAAAGCAGTATAAATAAATGGATGTTATGTTACCTTATAAAAATATTATCCACTACTGATCTCTCAAATACTTTTATGTGCTACCTTAAAAATAAGTCTCTGTTCATAATACTTATGGACAGCTTTCTTGTGATGACATCTGTGACATGACTCAAAGCATTTTGAAATTAATACTGTTTTTGAGTTTGTTTTTTTTTAACAAGTGATCGGTATTTATAGCCAAATTCAAGATCATGGAGATTGTTAAGAGTAATCGAAGCGTCTCTGAAAATATTTTTTATAAATTTTATAATATTGCTTATGTTTTTTATGTCTCAGGTCCAATATTTCCCTGTTTTCAGTTGTTTCATTACGGCCACTTCCCACAGATTATGTTCCTTCAGTAGTGATGCTTCCTGGCACTTGTCAAACCCAAGGTAATCAAAAACTAGTAAAGTAATTTTTGAAGTGTAATATAATAAACCTTACCTGCAGGATATTGCCACTGAAGGCAAAGTTTAATGCATTCAATCACAGTATTTTTATCTTAATGAAGTATTTTGAATGACTTCATGAATCTTTGTATAAACAAAGAGATAATTGATGGAATATTCATGTGAAACAGTGGAAAAATGTTTTGAGTCTGGCGATGGAAATTGTACTTAATATGAGAAAATAAGAAAATGAATAGAGTTTAAAGGTTATATTGAGTGAACATATTATGAAATACTAATGGATTTGCAATTAATTAAGTTGCTTTTATATGATAAAAATTTCATTCAGCCTTAATTTGTTTTACCTGAAAATTTTTTAAGATGTAGAATTATCAGAAGAAACCGTAGAACCAAGTGATGAAATGATAGAGTATGACTCCCCAGAACAGTTGAATGAGCAGTTGGTAACTCTGTCGCTCCTTCCTGAATCCCGGTGGAAAAACCTTCTTAATCTTGATGTTATTAAGGTAATACTATAGTACACTTAATATTGGCCCCTGAAGACATATTCCAAAAGTATTTTCTTTAATAAAGAAAGCTTCCCTTTCTTGGAGGTCTTTAGGTGAAGTACTTAATGCCTAAGATAGTAAAGCAAATACCGTTTAGCTGAATGCTATTTAATCTAGTGTTATTACAAGACTTTCTCCATGTATATATATCTATGAGAGCACTCAGGGACCTTCAAATATAGCAGTAGTATAGCCTGCAACTACAGAGCTATTAGACATTGGGTGTTTCAAGCCTAGCCTAATCTCACTTAACTTCTGAAATGAGGGGGAAAAGTCATCATAATGTCTGATGTTTCTGTGTCTAGACATCTGGGGACTAGAATACTTTCACTGGTCTTTTTAAAAATAAACTTCAGTCACTCTTTATCATACCACACCCTGCTCTGTCTGCTACTGGAAGGTTTGCTTTTGGGTTCAGGCCCATAAATTAATATGAACTAGGTAGTAGATAGTGTCCTTAGATAATAGCAGTGGAAAATAACTTAGCCCTTTGTCCTTGAGGAGTTTGCAGTTTTACATAAGAAATGGACAGGGTGTGAATTAATGTGTTTCAAAGCATGTTTCATGACCCCTATTTGTGAGTATCAAAAGCAGCTGAAACGTACAGACTAGAAAATTTCAGAGATTATCTTCTGAGAATTAGGGTAAGTTTTGTTTTATGAAACTCAGCTTGGTTAGATATATACTTACAGTCAGGCATCCTTGGTAGCTCAGCTGGTAAAGAAGCTCCTGTAATCCAGTTTGATTCCTGGGTTGGGAAGATCCCCTGGATGAGAGATAGGCTACCCATTTGAGTAATCATGGTCTTCCCTGATGGTTCAGGTGGTAAAGCATCCACCTGCAATGCAGGAGACCTGGGTTCAATCCCTAGGTTGGGAAGATCCCCTGGGGGAGGGCATGGCAACCCATTTGGGTATTCTTGCCTGGGGAATCTCATGGACAGAGGAGCCTGGCAGGCTGCAGTCCACAGAGTCGCAGAGTTGGACACGACTGAGTGCCAAGCACAGCACTGAGCATACATACAGTCACTAGAGTTTATGTGTGTGCTCAGTCACATTATGGGCTGGCATAAAAAAAGTGTTAGGGACACTGACAGAGATAACAGTGACACGCTGTCCTGGCTGCTTTTGTAGCTAGTAAATTAGCACCAGAAAAGACATGCATGTCTCGGGTAAGAAAAGAGAGAAGTTTTCACATGTTCATTTGACTCAAAATTTCAAAGTGCTCCTTTTTATTGCTCATCTTTTGAAAGATGGGGCTTCAGTATAAAGGTATGTTGTTTAGGTACATAGTTATATTGTCTAGTCTATCAACTGTAAAGGAAATAGTTTATGGAATGGCTTTAAAAGCAATACATTAAAAAGTACAAGTAGGTGAGTGTGAAGGGACCAGTTAGAATAATGCCCAATTAATTGAGCTAAATTTGTTGGGCACTCTTCTTGCTAAGATATAGTTTGTTCTGCATAAAAATATAGAGAAATGTCAATGAATGCTCTTTATAACACCTCAAATATTTTAATTTCCTTCTGAATGAAAGAAATTAGAATTTTTATTTTTGTCCTGTGGTTAACTTTTATACTATGGTTTCCTTTATGAAATTAGGTAATTTCCAGAGCCCTGTGGAACTTCTCCAAAGCCTTCTGTTTTTATTTACAACTCAGTGACTACCTTCTAACTCTTAACTAGTTTCCCCGTCACAAAGAAGGCTGTGCTTACATTGCTGTGGGCTGTACTTTGTTCGATTTTGTTTTATGCTGTGGCTCCAAGAGGCCACAAATATCCCTGGCTTTCTTTCAAAAATCAAATCTCCCCATGGTTACTAAAGAATGGAAGAAGAGTAGTTCAGTTCAGTTCAGTTCAGTCGCTCAGTCGTGTCCGACTCTCCGCGACCCCATGAATCACAGCACACCAGGCCTCCCTGTCCATCACCAACTCCCGGAGTTCACTCAAACTCATGTCCATCGAGTCGGTGATGCCATCCAGCCATCTCATTCTCTGTCGTCCCCGTCTCCTCCCGTCCCCAATCCCTCCCAGCATCAGAGTCTTGTGAGACTTCTTAAGAGTCCATCAAGTTCTCTTGAGATAGTGATGTGTAACCCATGTAGTCACCAAAATCGAATTCTGTCAGCGGGAATTCCAGTGGAACTTTTGTGATAGAATTTTGCTGACACTTGAAATAGTTTATGAAGGAATGATAGTATTGTCTTGCTTTCTAGAAACACAGAGTACTAAGGAAAAATAAGAATTCCAATAAGATAGAAGAATTAGGGCACACCTACACACAAAATTTACTAAATTACTTTTAATGGCAGAGACTACCTCTGGCTCCAGATTTCTTTTGGAGAAGAGAAATTTGAAAAACTGTTGAGCATTTATGTAAATTTTGCTTTCTAGCCCATCTTGTATTTCAGTGTAAAAGAAGTTCAAAATTGCTTGTTACATCTTCACCTAAATATTCATGTTTCAGGAAAATGAGCTGTTTTTGCCTCAGAGCTTCTCCTGAACCCTGTCATTTTCCTTTTGCGTTATCAGCAAGAGTACTAGAGGTTTGCGTTGGGAAGCCCAGTTTAAGGATATCTGTGGTATATTGGTTGTTTGGGATTTCATTTCAGTATCCTAATCTGAATTTCATTCTTTTCTATTTTTTTTTACTTTTGGGGCTTTTAAAAAATTAAATGGGAATTAAATGTTAGAAACTGTTGGCAAGATAATTACTAGTCTTTTTTCCTTTTCTCATTTTTCTTAATTAGAAAAAGAATAAACCAAAGGAACCACCCAAAGTACCCAAATCAGCACCATTTTTTATTCCAACTGTTCCTGGTCTTGTACCCAGATATGCTGCACCTGAACAAAACAGTGATCCTCAGCAGGTGAGAGCCAAGTTAGAGGGAGCATTGTGGGCACACGGTGTGTGCATTGTATGCTGTACATTTGTAGTTTTAAACAAGACCCAGTTTTACAAATACAGAGTAAATTAATGCTAGCTTTTAATTATAAACTATAATTTTTTTGTTATATTTGTGGGTTTTGAATAATGTGTATTTGTTTTTGTTTAAGTCTAAAGTGGTAAATCTTGGAATTTTGGCTCAAAAATCAGATTTCTGCTTGAAACTTGAGGAAGGACTGGTAAATAATAAACGTAAGTTAAATTATAAAATATTTTACCAAGTATTTCGGCTAATTATGTTACTTTATGTGAAGAGAATTGAGTAAAATATTAGCAGATTTCTCAGTAGTTGAAAGTAAAAGCCAAAAGGATTGAAATCTTGGTTTTAATCTGAAGTAATTTTTGCTTTGTTTATAGTAGATGAGTGACACTACACTCAGATGTTAAGATGATAATCTTTTGAGTACCTCTCTTTCTATATGGAAAATTGGAATTTTTTCTTTCTTGCTCCTTTTATTTACAATTGCAATTTGCAGTGTAGTTTGCAATAGACTTTTGTTTTAGGTAATTTAGATAATTACCAAATTATCACACAAAGAGGCTTTTTAACAAAATTGAGTGTTTTAATTTAAATTTTGAAAGCTACAATCTAGCTAATAATGATAATGAAAACTGTAAGCAGTTAACAGAATTACAGTCATTCTCCCGTTTGACTTAGCCTGTTGTCTTCTGACCCAGTTGCTTTGTGTTTTCATGCCAGTATCACTCCAGTGCACAATGGCCAATGTCAAAGAATGGTACTTGTCCTGATAGCTAATGAGTAGCAGGATTGTAAAAGGAGTAACTTGTTATATTTATGGGGGAACAAAGAAGAGAGGCACTAAAATTTAATATCTACTGAAAACCAAAATGTATTAGACTCTTGTCAATGGTATTGTTCTTTTGCAAAAGCTAAACGCATAGGCATTGCCGTTGTAGTGTCGAATGCCTTGTATAAGTGTATGGAGTGTGTTTTCATGGGACGCATATGAGACAAGAGTGCTTACTACTAGGGAAAAACAGATTTATGGTGAATAAGGGGGTCTTTCCCCATGTATATTTCTGCAGTATTAATGTTAATGATCAAGTGATACTTTTATAATTTTTATAAATAATACAAAAATAAATTCCCTCCCTTCATCTTATTCTTTCCCGCAAATACTGTAAATAACTTGGTGTATACTTCTATCACCTTCTTATATTGGATTTGTTCTGACTGATTTATAAGCATGTTAAAATCTCTGGTGCTAATTGTTAATTAGATTTTAACAGCCTTAATAGAAATTGCTAAAAATGCAAATTTAAATATATGTTGGGTTTGAAATGAAAGCTAGTTTCTTAAATGAAATGATTGTCAGTAATAACTGGATTCTTATTAAAATAATGTAGATGAAGCTGCTGTTAACCTTCTGAAAGAATTAGGCCCGTCAGGAATTGAAACAGAGCTTCGAAGTTTGTCTCCTGATTGTGGTGGTTCAATAGACGTTATGAAGAGCTTCTTGAAGATGATTGGGATGATGTTGGACAGAAAGCGTGATTTTGAGTTGGCCCAGGCATACCTTGCCCTGTTTCTGAAGGTAAGTCTAAGATGTGAGACAGCACTTCACAACTTGCCCTCCTCCAGAGTAGCGTTGTCTGATAAAAATGTCTGCAGAGATGGAAATATTTTGTATCCACATTTCACTGCATGTGGCTACTGAGCACTTGAATCATGGCTGATGTGACTGAGAACCTGAGTTTTTCATTTTATAGAAATTTAATTAATTTCAACAGCTTTCTGTGCCTAGTAACTACCATACTGGATAGCTGGACGGGGCGGCAGCTTGTAAATTCCTTTGTTGACTTCTGTTTTTTAGCTCAGCACAATTTTGACTCAACCCCCTGACTTCTGTGTCATCCGTTTGATCAGTATATTTACCTATTAGCTTTTTTATTTAGTTACATTTTGGCAGGTTTTTTTTTTTAATGATCATGAAAAAAGTAAGGTTTACTTCTGTCCTGCTTGAAGGAGTTTCAGACAATTTGACAATAACAGAGTTGCTTTTATGACGAATATAATGGAGAACTCATGTTTATCTCACTGCTATAACATATTGAAGGAGGTAGATGATGCTGATTTTCAGTAATAGCATATAGATTATTTATCTCATAAATATCTAAAAAAGTTTTCACTTGACTTAATTATTTGAAATTATTTAAAAAGTAAATTTATAGATGGTAGTAGTATGTAGGATAAAAAATTAGAAATGTTGCAAATTGTTCCTGTATTTTTTCCCAGATTTATCACAGTTGTAAATTTAGAACCAGGACTTTGTTTCTTGATGTGTATCAGGACTCTCCTTACATAGAGGAGAGTCGTTACTTCAATTTTACTGAGAGAGGGACAGAACCATGAAGACTCATAGTAGAGGAGAGGGAGATGAGAGACTGTAATAAACCAGCCTTTAAGAAAAAAAATCAAGAGTAGTGTCTTCTGAGGTTCCTTGTAAAACAGTTAAATACAGAATAAACAAAATTTTACTTTTCTTAAATGTTCAGCTATCATTTTTCTTTTCAGTTGCACCTGAAAATGCTTCCTTCAGAGCCAATACTTCTGGAAGAAATGACAAAGTTGTCGTCACAGTTGGAAGAAAACTGGATCCATTTACAGTCACTTTTTAATCAAAGCATGTGTGTTTTAAATTACATTAAAAGTGCTTTGTTATAAAAATAAGGTTAGGTAACTAAATCAGAGACTTTTATATTAGAGAGGTGGGATTTAACTCATCCCCTTGTTTTCCAAGTCTCAGTGTGAAAGGGAGACCAGTGCGGCACCGACTAGACTCCAGATGCTGAACACTTGCTGAAATAAAAGTATACCTGCCTTTTGTTTTAAAGATGTGAAGAGTCTTCTCAAAGGATACACTTTCCGAGTTTCTTCATCATTTACTTGGATATGACTTCTTTTGAATTGTCATCACCAAGCTTGTGTTTTTTGAATGTTTGTAACATACTCGGGCATGCTAGGTCTCTCGTGCACAGTATTGCCAAGTTAAACTGAAGTTAAAAGTGATACATAGTTTAAAAAGTGCCTTCACGTTATGAGGTGAAAAGATATGTGTCTTTCCTTGGTGGCCTTGGATGAAACATAGTTCTAACACTGACCTAGTCCTCTCTCCATTGTACCCTTTCTAAAGGAACTTATTTTTTTTTTAATATGAGAGGTGCTTTCACAAGGCAACTTGTTATAGGAGGCAGTTGAACAGATACCTGGAATGGGTGAGGGAAATTCCAAATTCCATTGAAGACAGACTTCAAAGGTCTTTCTTCCCCACTGATGACATTTTTATTTGGAAAGAAACTGCTGACTACATTTTTCTTTCATAACCATTGTGAAACCAGACAGCTCTGGCACTTTTCCCTTTTTTCATCATTGTTGTTTCTGTGGTTCAAGACTTCAGCAATATGTCAATTAATAATAAGCAATTCTTAAAAGCTTATTTTAAGAATAAAATAAGAATATAAAAAGTTCAAAGTTTTTATAGTAAGTAGTGTCATTCATAAAATTCAGCTGGTTGTATCTGAATGCCAGTACCATTCTAATTAGTATATGGCTTTACAGAATCGTCTCTGAAGGAATAATCCTCACAAGATGCTGATCAATGATAACTTTAATTATCAAAGTTTTTTTGTTTAATGGTGGTGTTTTTGTTAAACGTAGAATTATTAATAGTGAACTGCTTGAGAAATAAGCCAGTATTGTTTTGTACTATGTTCTTTTAGAAATGTATATAAACTTAGTAAAGCCATTGACTTAAATGTTAATGACTTAAGTTCTAACTTTAAAAACTGTATTTCCCCTTGCTCCAAATACTATATTCTAAAGATATGGCAAAATTTCAGTGTACAGTTATGTATAATGTGAAGATTGTACAGGTCTCCTGCTTTGCAGACGGATTCTTTATTGTCTGAGCTACCAGGGAAGCCCAAGAATACTGGAGAGGGTAACCTATCTCTTCTCCAGGGGATCTTCCTGACGCAGGGATTGAACTAGGCAGATTCTTTATCAGCTGAGCTCCCACGGAAGCCCTAATTATCACTTAAGTTCTAACTTTAAAAACTGTGTTTCCCCTTGCCCCAAATGCTATATTCTAAAGATATGGCAAAATTTCAGTATACAGTTATGTACAATGTGAAAATTGTAAATATCTAAAACAATAATAAGAGTTCTAAACTGAAATTGTATTACAATGACAAATGTTGAACTTTCTTTTTCAAATGAAAATACAGGAGTTCAGTATATTGTTTTTATTGGAGATAGCTTTAGATAGGCCTGGCGTGCTGTGATTCATGGGGTCGCAAAGAGTCGGACACGACTGAGTGACTGAACTGAACTGAACTGAAAGCATCATTTTGGCAGGTAATCTTCCAGAATTTTTCCTGTATTACAGTTTACCATCAAAGGAAAATTTTTTGTGTATGTTTTTTCTTAAAATGTATCAGTTTGTGCATGCTTCTTTTTCTTTACCTTTTAAATTGGAAATGTAGTATATGACTGCATTTTACTTGTAAAAACATAAGTCTATTTTTGATTAACACTCAATCCCAATACCTTCCCTAGAAGTGACAATTGTTAACTTTCCATTTAGTCACTTCCATGTTTTCTGTGAATGTCTGTATATGTAATTGCTACAAGAAATGTATAGCTTCAGTTTTTACATAGATATATGTATATCATTCTGCAACTTTTCTACATGGTCTCTGAGTATAATCTCACCTAATCTTACCTGTTGATTTTTGTGTAGTGTTCCACAACCTACTTAGCCTATAATGGACAGTAGGGTAGTTTACTGCTTTTTTTTTCTATTTTCAAACAATGCTAAAAGAGTATCATCCTGTACGATTGTATGGGCATGTAAGGATTTCTCTATTGTATGCTTAAGCTTTGACTTGCTGAGCCACAGTTAGGCAGTTTTTAAAGAGATACTTCATTTGGCTTCCAGAATGGCTGTTAGCAGTTTAAAGTTTCTCCTCAGCAGTGAATGAGTACCTGCTCTCTATATAATTAAGGACATTTGATTTTTGATTAATTTTTTAATTTACAGGTGAAAAATTATCATTTTTATTGTTTATGTTTAGGAAAAACCTTTACTAATAGGTAAAGGTAAAGATGGACATCTTTTCGTATATTGATGGACATCTTTTCATATGTTTGCTTTAGACATGTGAATTGCCTTGTGCCAACACTGCTCATTTTTCTGTGAATGATTTGTCTTTTTATCTCATGGATTAGTTAGGAGTTTTTCTTATAGTTTGGATATAGATATTAGTCTTTTACTTATGTTTCATTGTTTTCTCTCATTTGGTCACTTGTCTTTGGTTTTACTTTTGGTATGTTTTTTAAACATGTTTTATATTTATATATAGTTAAATTGATAAATATTTTTATGACTTTTATTTCAAAATATAGATAGAGCTGCTGCTGCTGCTAAGTCGCTTCAGTTGTGTCCAACTCTGTGCAACCCCATAGACGGCAGCCAACCAGGCTCCGCCGTCCCTGGGATTCTCCAGGCAAGAACGCTGGAGTGGGTTGCCATTTCCTCCTCCAATGAGTGAAAGTGAAGTCTCTCAGTCATGTCCGACTAGTAGCGACCCCATGGACTGCAGCCCACCAGGCTCCTCTGTCCATGCGATTTTCTAGGCAAGAGTACTGGAGTGGCTTGCCATTGCCTTCTCCAATAGATAGAGCATGTTCTGTATTTTCTTCTAAGTTAATTATGTATGCATCCAGATCTCCATTTGGAATTAATATCTGTGAAGAGTGCAAGGTACAGAGCTACTTTTATTCAAAAGTCCAAAAACTATTTGTTGAAATCCATTCTTCCTGATTTGCGGTGCTGTTTTATTATGTGTTAAATTCTCTAATTAAGACATTTATTTTTCCTAATAAATAATGCATTGTTTAAATTACAGTTTTCTGGTATGTTTTCAGAAATGGTGGGAGTGATGCATTCCTAATATTTTTCAGAAATTTCTAGGCTGTTGGTGAGCATCTTTTTGAGGTTTTGATTTTAGTCGCAGTACATTCATAGTACTGATTTAAAGAGAATTACAGTTGACTCTTAAGCAGGAGGTTAGGGGTGCCACCTTTCCTGCATCAAATCTGAGTATAATTTATAGTCGGCTCTCCATACTTGTGGTTCCTGCATGCCCGTGGTCCTGCATCGGTACTATATGATCTGAGTCCAACTAACTTCAGACTGTACGTACTTGGAAAAAAAAAAGTATAAGTGAACCACACAGTTCAAACCTGGGTTGTGTTGTTTAAGGGTCAACCCTGCAATAGAATTTCTCTACTATTTCTCTACTGTTGCAGGGTTGGCCCTTAAAAAACAGGTTTGAACTGTGTGGTTCACTTACTCTTGGGCTTCCATTGTGGCTCAACTGGTAAAGAGTCCGCCTCAGTGCAGGAGATCTGGGTTTGATCCCTGGGTTGGGAAGATCCCCAAGAGAAGGGAAAGGCTACCTACTCCAGTATTCTGACCTGGAGAATTACATGGACTGTATGTATAGTCCATGGGGTCACAAAGAGTCAGACATGACTGAGCGACTTTCATTTTACACTTGAAAACAGTCTGTATTTTCATTAAACCAGGAGTGGTATTCTCTTAATTTAATAAGATTTCTTTATATAATTATACATTTTTTGACATTTAATTCTGGGGATTTTATTTTCATTGCTATAGTGAAATATGTCTCCTTTCTAATGTATTTTATTATTGATTATTGCTGTCCTGGTAAAAGCAATTTGCTTTTTATACGGTGATCTTTTATGACACTGCAGAACTCAAAAGTTTGTCAGTACAGATTTAAGAAATCCAAGAGAATCCCATCTTCTGCAACTGACGAGCCTTTGTTTTTTTATCCAGTATTCATATTTCAGGGCTTGCCAGGTGGTACAGTGGTGAAGAATTTGCTTGATAATGCAGGAGATGCAAGAGACATGGGTTCCATCCCTGGGTCAGGAAGATCCCCTGGTGTAGGAAATGGTAGCCTGCTCCAGTATTCTTGCCTGGGAAATTTCACAGGCACAGGAGCCTGGTGCGCTACAATCCATGGGATCACAAAGAGTTTGACCTGATTGAGAACACACAAACATTCATATTTCACTAGTTTTTAGTTAGAATTGCTTTAGAAATCCAGCACAGAATGTTGGATACTACCAGTGCTTAGAGATTTTTGTGTTTGTGTAGTTATTGACAAGTGGAAATGCTTTTAGTGTTCCACCATTAAGGGTAATGTGTGCTCTGAATTTCTGGTAGATAACCTTGGTTAAGTTCTGCTACTTAAAAATATTTAGACTAGGGGTAAATATTAGATGCTGATTGCAGCCATGAAATTAAAAGACGCTTACTCCTTGGAAGGAAAGTTATGACCAACCTTGATAGTATATTAAAAAGCAGAGACATTACTTTGCCAACAAAGGTCCATCTAGTCAAGGCTATGGTTTTTCCCGTGGTCATGTATGGATGTGAGAGTTGGACTGTGAAGAAAGCTGATCATCAAAGAATTGATGCCTTTGAACTGTGGTGTTGGAGAAGACTCTTGAGAGTCCCTTATACTGCAAGGAGATCCAACCATTCCATTCTAAGGGAGATCAATCCTGGGTGTTCATTGGAAGGACTGATGCTGAAGCTGAAACTGCAATACTTTGGCCACCTCATGCGACGAGTTGACTAACTAGAAAAGACTCTAATGCTGGAAAAGGTTGGGGGCGGGAGGAGAAGGGGACGACAGAGAATGAGATGGCTGGATGCATCACCGACTCTGTGGACATGAGTTTGAGTGACCTCCGGGAGTTGGTGATGGACAGGGAGGCCTGGCGTGCTGTGATTCATGGGGTCGTGGAGAGTTGGACATGACTGAGCGACTGAACTGAACTGAAATATTATATGATTATACAGTAGAAATGACAGATTCAAGGGATTAGATACAATAGAGTGCCTGAAGAACTATGGATGGAGGTTCGTGACAATGTACCCGAGGCAGTGGTCAAGAACATCCCAAGAAAAAGAAATTCAAAAAGGCAAAATGGTTGTCTGAGGAGGCCTTACCAATAGTTAAGAGAAGTGAAAGGCAAAGGAGAAAAGGAAAGATATACCCATTTGAATGCAGAGTTCCAAAGGATAGCAAGGAGAGATAAGAAAGCCTTCTTCAGTGATCAGTGCAAAGAAATAGAGGAAAATAATAGAATAGGAAAAACTAGAGATCTCTTCAAGAAAATTAGAGATACCAAAGGAACATTTCATTTCCAAAGATGGACTCAATAAAGGACAGAAATGTTATGGACCTAACAGAAGCAGAAGATATTAAGAAGAGGTGGCAAGAATACACAGAAGAACTATACAAGAAAGATCTTCACGACCCAGGTAATCAAAATGGTGTGATCACACACCTAGAGCCAGACATCCTGGAATGTGATGTCAAGTGGGCCTTAGGAAGCATCGCTAAATACAAAGCTAGTGGAGATGATGGAATTCCAGTTGAGCTATTTCAAATCATAAAAGATGAAGCTGTGAAAGTGCTGTACTCAATGTGCCAGCAAATTGGGAAAATTCAGCAGTGGCCACAGGACTGGAAAAGGACAGTTTTCATTCCAGTCCCAAAGAAAGGCAATGCCAAATAATGCTCAAACCACCACACAATTGCACTCATCTCACATGCTAGCAAAGTAATGCTCAAAATTCTCCAAGCCAGGCTTCAACAATACGTGAACCGTGAACTTCCAGATGTTCAAGCTGGTTTTAGAAAAGGCAGAGGAACCAGAGATCAATTTGCCAACATCTGCTGGATCATGGAAAAAGCAAGAGAGTTCCAGAAAACATCTCTTTCTGCTTTATTGACTATGCCACTGCCTTTTACTGTATGGCTTACAATAAACTGTGGAAAATTCTTCAAGAGATGGGAATGACCAGACCACCTGACCTGCCTCTTGAGAAATCTGTATGGAGGTCAGGAAGCAACAGTTAAAACGACAGACATGGAACAACAGACTGGTTCCAAATAGGAAAAGGAGTAAGTACGTCAAGGCTGTATATTGTCACCTTGCTTATTTAACTTACATACAGAGTACATCACGAGAAACACTGGGCTGGAAGAAGCACAAGCTAGAATCAAGATTTCTGGGAGAAATATCAATAAGTTCAGATATGCTGATGACACCATCCTTATGGCAGAAAATGAAGAAGAAATAAAGAGCCTTTTGATGAAAGTGAAAGAGGAGAGTGAAAATGTTGACTTAAAGCTCAACATTCAGAAAACTAAGATCATGGCCTGTGGTCCCATCGCTTCATGGCTTATACATGGGGAAACAGTGGCTGTCTTTATTTTTGGGGGCTCCAAAATGACTGCAGATGGCAACAGCAGCCATAAAATTAAGATGCTTGCTCCTTGGAAGGAAAGTTATGACCAACCTAGACAGTGTATTAAAAAGCAGAGACATTACTTTGCCATCCAAAGTCCGTCTAGTCAAGGCTATGGTTTTTCCAGTGGTCATGTATGGATGTGAGAGTTGGACTATAAAGAAAGCTGAGCACCAAAGAATTGATGCTTTTGAACTGTGGTTTTGGAGAATATTCTTGAGAGTCCCTTGGACTGCAAGGAGATCCAGCCAGTCCATCCTAAAGGAGATCAGTCCTGAGTGTTCATTGGAAGGACTGATGCTGAGGCTGAAGCCCCAATACTTTGTTCACCTGATGCGAAGAGCTGGCTCATTTGAAAAGACACTAATGCTGGGGAAGATTGAAGGCAGGAGGAGAATGGGACGACAGAGGATGAGATGGTTGGATGGCATCACCAACTCAGTGGACATGAGTTTGAGTAAACTGTGGAAGTTGGTGATGGACAGGGAGGCCTGGTGTGCTGCAGTCCATGGGGTCGCAGAGATTCAGAGACAACTGAGGGAGTGAACTGAACTGATACACAAAAAAGATTTTCACGACCCAGATAAACCATGGTGTTGTGATCTCTCACCTAGAACCAGAGATCCTGGAGTATGTAGTCAAGTGGTCCTTAGGAAGCATTACTAGAAAGAAAGCTAGTGGAGGTGATTGAATTCCAGTTGAGCAATTCAAATTGTAAAAGATGATGTTGTTAAAGTGCTCCACTCAGTATGGTAGCAAATTTGGAAAACTCAGCAGTGGCCATAGGACTGGAAAAGGTCAGTTTTCGTTCCAATCCCAAAGAAAGGCAATGCCGAAGAATGCTCAAACTACCACACAATTGCACTCATGTCACACGCTAGCAAAGTAATACTCAAAATTGTCCAAGCCAAACTTCAACAGTACATGAACTGAGAACTTCCAGATGTTCAAGCTGGATTTAGAAAAGGCAGAGAAACCAGAGATCCAAAAGTCAGCGTCAGTTGCATCATAGAAAAAGGAAGAGAGTTCCAGAAAAACATCTGCTTTATTGACTTATATTCCAAAGCCTTTGTGTGGACCACAACAAAGTGTGGAAAATTCTTCAAGAGATGGAAATACCATCTTACTGCTTCATGAGAAATCTGTATTCAGGTCAAGAAGCAACTGTTGGATTTGGACATGGAACAGCAGACTGGTTCCAAATTGGGAAAGGAGTACATCAAGGCTGTATATTGTCACCCTGCTTATTTAACTTATATGCAGGGTATATCATGTGAAATGCTGGGCTGGATGAAGCACAAGCTGGAGTCAAGATTGACAGGAGAAATATTGATAACTTCAGATAAGCAGATGACACCACCCTTAAAGCGAAGAAGAACTAAAGAGCTTCTTGATGAGGGTGAAAGAAGAGAGTTTAAAGCTTGCTTAAAACCCAACATTCAAAAAACAAAGATCATGGCATCTGGTCCCATCACTTCATGACAGATGGAGAAACAGTGGAAACAGTGTCAGACTTTATTTTCTTCAGCTCCAAAATCACTGCAGATGGTGATTGCAGCCATGAAATTAAAAGACGCTTGCTCCTTGGAAGAAAAGTTATGACCAACCTAGACAGCATATTAAAAAGCACATACATTACTTTGCTGACAAAGGTCTGTCTAGTCTAAGCTATGGTTTATTCAGCAGTCATGTGTGGATGTGAGAGAGTAGGACCATAAAGAAATCTTAGCACTGAGGAATTGATGCTTTTGAACTGTGGTGTTGGAGAAGACTCTTGAGAGTCCCTTCGAGTGCAAGGACATCAAACCAATCAATTGTAATGGAAATCAGTCCTGAATTTTCATTGGGAGGACTGAGGTTGAAGCTGAAACGCCAGTATTTTGGCCACCTGATGTGAAGAACTGACTCATTGGAAAAGACCCTGACACTGGGAAGGATTGAAGGCAGGTGGAGAAGGGGACAGCAGAGGATGAGATTGTTGGGTGGTATCACTGACTCAATGGATATGAGTTTGAGCAAATCTGGGGAGTTGTTGATGGACAGGGAAGTCTGGTGGGCTGCAGTCCATGGGGTCGAGAAGAGTTGGACATGACTGAGACTGAACTGATAGAATTTTATCAAGTGATGGTTTTTTGCATATATTAGAAAATGAGTATCTTGGTGTAATTGGTGAATTTTATTCAAAGATTTCTAACACTGAGTCACTTTCACTTCTGTAGTAGCACTTTTTGTGAGGTGGAACTGACATAATTTGTTTGTTTCATGAAATTTATTTATCGTTGATACATTTTTTGAACTTGTTTATTCAAGGGGAAAAAGGCTTGTATAAAGCCTTTATTACATGGTGATTTTTAACTACTTAATTTTTTCTATTGTTGTTGAAGTAATTGGAATTTGTCTCTTGTCAGTCCAGTGTTGGTAAGCTGTTTTCCTTACAAATTATGACTTTGTAAATCTAGATTTTTAAATTTGTTATATTAGGATCGTGCCTTTTTTTAATTGCTAGGTGGTACGTGACCCAGTTCAGTTCAGTCGCTCAGTCGTGTCCGACTCTTTGCGACCCCATGAATCACAGCACGCCAGACCTACCTCTCCATCACCAACTCCTGGAGTTCACTCAAACTCACCTCCATCAAGTCAGTGATGCCATCCAGCCATCTCGTTCTCTGTCATCCCCTTCTCCTCCTGCCCCCAATCCCTCCCAGCATCAGAGTCTTTGAGTTAACTCGTCGCATGAGGTGGCCAAAGTATTGGAGTTTCAGCTTTAGCATCAGTCCTTCCAATGAACACCCAGGACTGATCTCCTTTAGAATGGACTGTCTGGATCTCCTTGCAGTCCAAGGGACTCTCAAGAGTCTTCTCCAGCACCACAGTTCAAGAGCATCAGTTCTTCAGCCATTAGCTTTCTTCACAGTCCAACTCTCACATCCATACATGACCACTGGAAAAACCATAGCCTTGACTAGACGGACCTTTGTTGGCAAAGTAATGTCTCTGCTTTTTAATATGCTATCTAGGTTGGTCATAACTTTCCTTCCAAGGAGTAAGCGTCTTTTAATTTCATGGCTGCAATCAGCATCTGCAGTGATTCTGGAGCCCCAAAAAATAAAGTCTGACACTGTTTACACTGTTTTTCCATCTATTTCCCATGAAGTGATGGGACCAGATGCCATGATCTTTGTTTTCTGAATGTTGAGCTTCAGACCATCCTTTTCACTCTCCTCTTTCACTTTCATCAAGAGGCTTTTTAGTTCCTCTTCACTTTCTGCCATAAGGGTGGTGTCATCTGCATATCTGAGGTTATTGATATTTCTCCCGGCAGTCCTGATTCAAGTGACCAAAACCTAACCCAAATACATGTCCAGGAATAAAAATTGGCTTTACCTACGGCTGGACCCATGGATTCCACAAGAATTAGTCCTTTTCTCCATCTCCTTTCTCATTTTTAGTTGTCACGCTCTCTCCTCATTCTGTCAGTCGTCAGATATTTATTGAGAACTTACTATGTGCCAGCATCTTATTTGCGTTGGGAGTCTTAAGTGATCAAAACTGGAAACAATACAGGTGTCAGCATCTTCGAATTTATGTGTTTTCCACTTAAACTGAACGATAGTGAGGGTCCCTGTTTGTTGATATATTTGGGTGGAGGGAGAGGCCTGTGACAGCTCAGTTTTCCATGACTGGGGGTGACATTTGGAGAGCTGAATTTTCCACCAGCTTCATTAGGGCAACTAGGGAGAGCTGAACGTATACTGTACAAAGGCTGGCTGCCAAGCCACTGTGACAAAGTGAGCCATGACCCCATAGCAGTGTGTGGCTGCACCATCCTAGCCCACGGCTCAGTTGGAAAGCTAACTGAGGCACGTGCCAAATGGAATGGTGGTGGTGGGTGGAGGGAGGAGGAGAGAAGGATCAGGCAACACGGAAGGCTTACTCTTATCCATATGCAACCTTGGAAAGAAGGGAGTGGATTGAACCACCAAGAAAGAAATAGGTAGAAGATTTGAACATGTAATTCCACTGAACGTGTATCCAAAAGAGCCTAATGCAAGAGTCCGAGATAACTTTTATTTGGTAAATTTGTTTCCCCCATCCCCCAAATCAGTTGCATGAGGGTTTAGGATGACTTTAGTCCGTTACATAAAAAATTCTGTAGGGATTTTTTTCAGTGTCTCTACATTAGGCTGAATTTCCAACTCCAATTATGCTAATTTCCAATTCCAGCTGAGTTCTATTAGACATCTCTAAAGAAGTACATAGAATATTCAGTATTTAGTTTTCATCTACAAAGACACGCAGATAGCTGATTTTATGTTCAAGGGAAAAAATAATGGTATAAATCTTAAGACAAATAATTGTTAGCAATATCATCTATTTGCAATTGCAGCCAGGGATGTATATTTAAAATCAAAAGGTTTTGTTACCGTTTTAATTTTTCCACTGTCTCTGACTGACCAGTCTTTGAAGTGAAGTGAAGTAACTCAGTGGTGTCCGACCCTTTGCGACCCCATGGACTGTAGCCTGCCATGGGATTTTCCAGGCAAGAGTGCTGGATTGGATTGCCATTTTATTTTGGCTCTTTTTTCCTATCTGAACTTACCCTTATGGCAGAAAGTGAAGAGGAACTAAAAAGCCTCTTGATGAAAGTGAAAGAGGAGAGTGAAAAGGTTGGCTTGAAGCTCAACATTCAGAAAACAAAGATCATGGCATCTGGTCCCATCACTTCATGGGAAATAGATGGAAAAACTGGAAACAGTGTCAGACTTTATTTTTGGGGGCTCCAAAATCACTGCAGATGCTGACTGCAGCCATGAAATTAAAAGACGCTTACTCCTTGGAAGGAAAGTTATGACCAACCTAGATAGCATATTAAAAAGCAGAGACATTACTTTGCCAACAAAGGTCTGTCTAGTCAAGGCTATGGTTTTTCCAGTGGTCATGTATGGATGTGAGAGTTGGACTGTGAAGAAAGCTGATCGCTGAAGAATTGATGCTTTTGAACTGTGGTTCTGGAGAAGACTCTTGAGAGTCCCTTGGACTGCAAGGAGATCCAGACAGTCCATTCTAAAGGAGATCAGTCCTGGGTGTTCATTGGAAGGACTGATGCTAAAGCTGAAACTCCAATACTTTGGCCACCTCATGCGTCAAGTTGACTCACTGGAAAAGACTCTGATGCTGGGAAGGATTGGGGGCGGGAGGAGAAGGGGACGACAGAGAATGAGATGGCTGGATGGCATCACCGACTCGGTGGACATGAGTTTGAGTGAACTCCGGGAGTTGGTGATGGACAGGGAGGCCTGGCGTGCTGTGATTCATGGGGTCGCGGAGAGTCGGACACGACTGAACTGAACTTTCCAAGTCTGGCCTCTATCCCGTAACTCTAGCTTTGTTTCCTCATTTTTGACCACACCCCGCTCTCTATAGAGGAAATATGCAAGCACAGTGGCCTAATTAGTGGCAGGTGTGAGCATTTTCCACCTGAATTCAGTTCACTGTCTGAATTGAGTCGCTAAGCAGTGTAATACACGAAAAGGTGACAGCCTCCCATCCAGCAGCGTTTCACTCCTTTCTCCAGGCGCTGACTTACTCATTCTGCTTCATCGAATGCTACTTACTTAGGGCCTACGCTCTGAGGTGCTGTTTTATGCTTTTGAAATACTATAAACAAAATATACATGGACTCTTGTGGAGCTGTTTCAGAACTCATCCTTTCATACTCTGTGAGTGGCCATTTTCTTTTGCTCTTGTTTAGTGCAAACACACACGAGACGGTTTCCACACCCTCAGACTTGACAAAAAATGTAGCTAAGGATTTGTTTTGAATGCGCATGTGCATGCGTGCACGCTGCGTATGCGCCTGCGTGCGTGTCTGCGTACGCTGCGTGCGTGCCTGCCGACAGGAGGACTCTAGTACCTTCTAATCGTGTGTCGTGCCCGCGTGAGAGTAAGTACGACATGAGGAAGTGCGTGCTTGTTTGGCTGCCATTTTCTGAGAGAATTGGGTTATAACTTAGAAAAGCAAGATACGTGGGAGAAGAATAACTTAAAAAACAACACTTTTCCTCAGAAGGCACCACCTCTAGGTTCTCTGAAGGGAGGCAACGGGTTGAAGCTAGTTGACGACCTTTCGGGGAGCAGAAGCGAGGCGTCAGCCCGACTGCGCCTGTGTGTCGGGGCTCCTGGATCCCAGGGCCGGGCTCCGGGGGTTGTGGTGCCCGCGCCAGCTCCTGGCACAGTGGACACGTTCCGACCCGACGGGATGGCGGAGGCGGGGACGCAGGTGAGGTGAAGGGCGCTGCTACAGCCGGTGCAGTAACCAGCAAGGAGACAGACAAACGTGGGCACGTGTGCTTCCTTCAGTCCGCCCTGGTCCCTCTCCTCAGTGGTTCTTACAGAACCCTGTGTGCGGTTCGACAGAGTGCTGGGGATACCAACGCAAACGAGACAAGGTACCCGACCCCAAAACTCCGACAAGATGAGGCACACAGGAGCGCCTCTGCCTCTGTGGAGCCAGGAGAGCCTGCGTGGAGAGGACAGCTGTCAGGAGAGCTCAAAAGACGGGGGGATGGTGGGTAGAGAGGCAAGAATTCAGGAACCCGGGGCAGAGAAAAAGGCAGGGGGACGTCAGGGGTGACTGAATGCAGGCTCTCTGTTACCTCCGGGGAGTGTGGAGGCCACTGGTCCTTGGGTCTAAAGGAAGCGAAGTTTTTTGTGATGTTTTATGTATTTAACGTAAAATTAGACAAAACTGGATAAAAAACTTGATTCTACATGTTGGTTTGTTTGCATTTCAGTATTATTTATATTTAGGGTTTTTTTTTTTATTTTTTACTTTTCACTTAGTTTTTCAAATAAAATTTATATATATATACACACACATATTTACACGCATACATATAGATAGCTTGTCACCCATCTGTCCAAACGTGCATACATCCTATTATGTGCATATATCCTATGTGACTGGCCAGAATTGCATTTCATTCTGAAGGTGACCCCTGTAGCTACAACTGTGCTTTCTGCCCAAGCACTGGACCTTCCTCCAAACCTCCACACTTGACTGATGACACTCTCTTGAGGAATGCAAGTCTGTAGCACTGGCTTATTGAGAGGAAGTGATACTCTCCAGGTCCCGTCTTCTCCTACACTTGGCTAACAAGAGCTGAGCTGTAGCAAACCCGTGGAAATGGCCGTGACTCACCTGGCGCTGGGGTGAGCCTGGAGCTCTTTCAGAAAGTGGTGGGAAGGGCAACTAACACAAAGATCCTCACCTAAATAAGTGGTGTAGTGTGTGCCTCCGATTTCCCAGGAAGCTTGAGGAATATTGGCGTGGAGAGTTTCACTCTCTTTCAGTGATAAGCAGAAACAACTCACTCGAGTCCTCATGAACTAAATGGCAAAAAAGACACTATCATATTAGCTTATCTCTTTGCCCTTTACCAGAGCCCACAAGGAAATTACCATTACCTTTCCTGCTGGGAAATGACAGTCTCTCAACAAATATACCACACCTAGTCACTGGAAAAGACCCTGATGCTGGGAAAAATTGACGGCAAGGGGAGAAGGGGGCAACAGAGGATGAGATGGTGGATGGCATCACTGACTGAATGGACTTCAGTTTGAGCAAACTCAGGGAGATAATGAAGGACAGGGAAGCCCAGCCTGCTGCAGTTCATGGGGTTGCAAAGAGTTGGACACCACTTAGGGACTGAACAATAATTTGAAACTAATTGAAACTAATTAGTTTCAATAACTAATTTGAAACTAATTTTATCTTTAAAAAATACTGAGCCTTAAAAGATTATTCTTTTTGAAACAAAAGTTTTATTTCTTACAGTTCTTATGTAGCAGGACCACTGAACAAATAACATTGCCCAGAGACACTTAAAGTAAATTTAGATCTTATGGGAAAGTGTCTCTCAATTGTTTCCCCTTATCTTCAGAGTGTTCCGCCTGGTTGGTTTCCTTCTCTTTTGCTCACATGCCAGTCCTGTTCTCATGGCTCTGCCTCTGTTTGTGCTGTAGACTTCAGCTGAACTTCCACATTTGGTATGAAGTCTGTTTCAGTGTTGTGCACACAATAGGTGTACAGTAAATACCTAATTCCATGCTTTTCATAGAGTGATAGAGTTGTCTGGGGATTCCTGAAATCTTTTCAGAGGATCAGCAAAATATCATGAAAAACTATTTTCATAATAAGACTCAGAAGTTAATTGACTCTTTTTGATCTCAGCATTTCAAGTACAGGATATATTAATAGATATGATCTGTGTAACCAAATCCTGGGGTGGGGCTTAATAATTTCTCAGAGTGAAGAAGTCCTGAGACCAAAAATGCTGAAAATTACTGCCCTAATTAACTGGCTAAAGAAATGCATAATCTCACCAAGAGGTGCTAGCATATCCTATGCAATAAGCTATGCTCACAACTGAAAGTGCCTTAACTCCTGATTTTCCAAGATACGGAATATAGGTCAGTACTACTCTTAGATTCTCGGAGAGGGCCAGTGGGGCCAGGGCCGCACTCACACTTTGCGGGCTCATTCAGTGTCAGATTTAGTTGGAATCAGTGGTCTGTTGAGTTCAGTGAGGACTAGATGGCAGACTTTAGGCTAAGATGAAGAAGTGATAAATCAAAAATGCTTAAACTGTTAAGATAATGAAATGTATCAGTCCAGGTGTTTAGAATCAGTTTCAGCTATTTTCAATAGAAAAAAAAAAAATCTTTACAAATCTTATGTGGCCTGTGTGGTTAAGAAGATGTCAAGATCACCCCAAGTCACTTGCATGGCCAGCCCTGGGTGTTGGGTGTCTCTGGCACCACTGAAGACTGCAGATCTTGGCCACCATTCTTACTGGAATGGCTTCTGTACAGTACCTCCTCCACAGCAGTGACTTACAATTCATATTGTAGGCACATACTATGTGGGCACATCCAGTTGGAACAGTCTAAAGCTCATGCCTGTACCCAAATCACAAGAGAGTGAGGTTTTGGATTCTGTGTTGGGAATGCAGAGACTTTTAAGTGGGAAATCTTCCAAACATAGAGTTTTCAGGCAATAATTGGAGTGAAAAGTAGGATATTCCCATAGTTCTTCCCTTGGCTGTCCAACACACACCCTTATTCCTAGCAACAATGACAAAATACTGTCTTTCATGCAGATAAAAACACACTCATCCTTTCCCCTAAGTAGCAAAATAGTTATCTATCAGTTAAAAATGACTTTAGGATTGAGCAACAGAAAATCCCAACTAACTATGATTAGGAACAAATGGAGACTTACTTTTCTCGTGCATCAAAATATCTAGAGATAGGCAATTTTTTCACATTGGTTCAATTTTTCAGTGATGCTGTAAAGGATATAATATGTTTTTTCCCCAAATATCAAGCTCTCAAAATTTAATAGAATGAATATACAGAAAAGTAGAAGGATATAGAACTGAGGGCTTCCTTGGTGGCTCAGGCAGTAAAGAATTCGCCTGCAATGTGGGAGACCTGGGTTTGATCCCTGGGTTGGGAAGATACCCTGGAGGAGGGCATGACAACCCCCTCCGGTATTCTTGCCTGGAGAATCCTCATAGACAGGAGCCTGGCGGGCTACAGTCCATGAGGTTGCACAGTCAGACACAACTGAGCGACTAAGCACAGCACACAGTAGAAGTGAAAGGCACCTTGAACCAACTCAATTAAGAGTTATGGAATTTTCACAGAACAGTAGGATACAAATTCTATTCTAAGTTCCCATAGACTGTAAACCAGGAGACACTGGAGTGTAAGCAGGGACATAAAACAAGGTGCAAAAATTCATGATCTTAAAGTATTGAAATCAGGTGGTGTCTATTTTCTTATCCCTATGGAATTATGTTAGAAGTCAATATCAAAAGACATATTTTCAAGTGCAGTGTGACATTTACCAAGAGAAATATTTGACTAAGCCATTGAAAGCCTCAATAAAGCTAGAAGACAGGAAAAAAACACCACCACTGAGGGTGATTGCAGAGAAGAAAGTATTTAAATGAGAAATTGATATTAAACATACTTTAAAAACCCCAAGGACATAGGGATTTTTCCCCCTTGCTTTCCCTGCTTCATTTTAAATTTCTTCGTGTCTTCATTTTGTGGTTTCAAGGTGGCTGCCAACAACTGTAGACATCAGAGCTTACCAAGCGTGAAAGAAGGCAGATAAGCAAAATTATTTATCCTTTTGAGGTTTTTTTTCTCTAAATAGGGAAGACCCCAATCACACCACTCAGATTCTCCCTAAGTACCACTGGATAGAACTGGCTCACACGACTACCACTTGGCCCATCACTGATAAAGATAAATAATTAACTTAGACTAAACATGATTTGGGCTTCCCCGGTGGCTCAGTGGTAAAAAAAAAAAAAAAATCTGCCTGCAATGCAGGAGCCATGGGTTAGAACCCTGAATCAGGAAGATATTCTGGAGGAGGGCATGACAACCCACTCTGGTATTCTTGCCTGAAGAATCTCATGGACAGAAGCGCCTAGGAGGCTACAGTCCATAAAGTCTCAAAAGGTTGGACATGACTGAAGTGACTTAGCATGCATGCAACACACAAACATGATTCATCCCCAAGGGCTGGGAAAGAGAGCAGTGAGGACTATATAAACATGAAAGTGGGATCCTATTAGAAGGGAAGAAATGGAAGGCATTGCTGTTATATTGGCAATAGACACCGTCTTAGGTTCATAATACCATAAACAAACAAGAACTACATCGTTTTCTACTGGAGATTGTTTTTATTGAGTTGGAGGATATTCAGATACGCAGAATACACCACACTTATGGCAGAAAGCGAAGAGGAACTAAAGAGCCTCTTGATGAAGGTGAAAGGAGGATGAAAAGATTGGCTTAAAACTCAGCATTCAGAAAATGAAGATCATGGCATCCGGTCCCATTACTTCATGACAAATGGTTGGGGAAGCAGTGGAAACAGTGACAGACTTTATTTATTAAGGCTCCCGAATCACCGTGGACAGTGACTGAAGCCATGAAATTAAAAGACACTTGCTCCTTGGAAGAAAAGCTATGACCAACCTAGACAGCATAGTAAAAAGGAGAGACATTACTTTGCCGACAAAAGTCTGTCTAGTCAAAGCTATGGTTTTTCCAGTAGTTATGTATGGATGTGAGTATTGGACTATAAAGAAAGCTGAGTGCTGAAGAATTGATGCTTTTGAACTGTGGTGCTGGAGAAGACTCTTGAGAGTCCCTTGGACAGCAAGGAGATCCAACCAGCCAATCCTAAAGGAAATCAATCCTGAAAATTCATTGGAAGGACTAATGTGGAATCTGAAGCTCCAATACTTTTGCCACTTGGATGTGAAGAGCTGACTTGTTGGAAAAGACCCTGATGCTGGGAAAGATTGAGAGCAGGAGGAAAAGAGGACGACAGAGGATGAGATGGTTGGATGGCATCGCCGAGTCAGGGGACATGAGACTCTAGAAAATAGTGAAGGGCCAGGAAGCCTGGTGTGCTGCAGTCCTTGGGGTCACAAAGAGTTGGATGTTACTGAGTGAGTGAACATCAACAATGGGTTAAATATGATTTAAATGAAAGACGTTCGGTGTATAATTTAACAGTGGTCAAATATTTCAAAATGAAATGAAAGTGAATGGATGTTAAGAGATGAAAATGATCCAATAAGTCCCACTTATTCTCCCTCGTGAGCCTGACTCACCATTTCTGAGTAGCTATGAGTGATGAACACAGTATTTCTAGAATTGGCAGCAGTATGGCTCTTAGAAAACAGTCTAGAAGGGAAGATTTAAAGCCAAAGGTGACACTTGTGCCAAGACCTGACCATGTTCTCCTGTATAAATTTGAATTTTAATAGCAAGCCTTAATTCCAGACTTCCTTTAGATTAAGGTCTGGTGTGAGGTGATGTCATTATTCTGTTTCCCCATCCCCCTCATGTCCTTACTGCGCTAGGTCATTATGAGTAAAGTAGCTGCTCACATTATTTTTTACTGAAGTTTAATTGATATGGGCTTCCCAGGTGGCTCAATGGTAAAGAATCCACCTGCAATGCAGGAGACTCGGGTTCGATCCCTGGGTCGGAAAGATCCTCTGGAGAAGGAAATGGCAACCCACTCCAGCATTCTTCCCTGGGAAATCCCATGGACAGAGGAGCATAGAGGGCTACAGTCCATGGGGTTATTAAAGAGTCAGACATGACTTAAGTTACTCAAAAACAGCAACGATAATTGATATAAAAAACTGTATGTAATGTATATACTTTGATGAGTTTGATGCGCACTCAGAGCCGTGATAGCATCTCCACATGCTGGCTGGATCACAGTGCCCTCTGCTGATGCCTGGAGTCCCTTGCTCGATCAGCACTAACAAAGGCAGGTGTCTGCCTCCAATGCGGGAGACCCGGGTTCGATCCCTGGGTTGGGAAGATCCCCTGGAGAAGGAAATGGTAACCCACTCCAGTATTCTTGCCTGGAGAATCCCATGGACGGTGAAGCCTGGTAGGCTACAGTCCACGGGGTCGCAGAGAGTCGGACACGACTGAGCGACGGAATGGAATGGAATGGAGTCCAGTGTGTGCAGGCGAAGCGCTGATGAGTCAGTCTTCTCAGCAACTCATCTGTAAGCAGCAACACCTTGTGAAAATTAGGGATTGAAAGGACATTTCAGTCAAGGTATGGGAAATAGAGCTTGTTCTATCCCATCTAAAAATGTTAGGTAACAATATCAGAAAGAAGGTGCTAGGGGAGATTTTAGAACATTTTCCAGGGGTTTATATTGAATTCAAAACCATCTCAATAGCAACTATGTGACAATATTCTGTATTCAGAAAAAAGATTGTTTACTTTTAAAAATAAAGACATTTCTATTAGTATGAATTTTACTTTCCATTAAGAAGAAGTGACAAAAAGGGAAATGACATGTTTTAAGGGGAGAAAACATGCCATGTTACTTTCCAGGAACTGATGCTACATTTTTAAGTCAATTCTAAAGAAAACAAATGTAAATAACATAGAGTATAGAGTATTCCAAGTTTCATTAAACTTATCATAGCAACTTACAAATTTATCTCTTCTTTCTCCTTCCTTCAAAAACCAGAAAACTACCTGCTTAAAAATTCACATCATTTGGCATTTTTCAGTGGCCAGAAAATAGTTGTCTGTGGAAAACTGGATTGCCAGTTGTAGTTAGTACTCCACTCGTAGGGTTTCTCGCTGGCCTGAGAATTAAATTGACATAAAACCAGTTAACAGAAGAAAAGCATACAGATTTATTCCATGGAACTTTTATGTGTCATGGGAATCCTCATAAGAAAATGAAAACCCAAAGAAGTGGCAACACCTAAATGCTTTTATATTAGGTTGAACAAAGAGAGGCAATTGTGGGAGAGAAATTAAATATATGGGGAGGCTAAAGGAAGATGAGAAGTATTTTAACTAGGTTTGCTTGTGCAGAATTCTCTCGGTATTTTTCAGTATAAACACACCTAAGGAAGCCTCTTGGAGAAGGCAATGGCAAGCCACTCCAGTACTCTTGCCTAGAAAATCCCGTGGATGGAGGAACCTGGTAGGCTGCAGTCTGTGGGGTCGCTAAGGGTCGGACACGACTGAGCAACTTCACTTTTACTTTTCACTTTCATACATTGGAGAAGGAAATGGAAACCCACTCCAGTGTTCTTGCCTGGAGAATCCCAGGGACAGGGGAGCCTGGTGGGCTTCCGTCTATGGGGTCACACAGAGTCGGACACAACTGAAGTGACTTAGCAGCAGTAGCAAGGAAGCCTCTATAATGAATAGTATTTTCTAAAACCTGTTTCCATCAAAACCTTTCAGATACTAAGGGCCGACCTTTGCATCAGATCCCCATGCTATATGCTATATGCTTGACTCCCAGATGGTTCTCCAGAATGAGAAGGACATAGTTCACGTGGGAGTTTTATTGCTTGCTTTCAAGGTGAAAAGCTTTCTTATACCTGCTGTCAAGTCTTTAGCTCAAAATAATCCTGACGCCCAAATAGCATAACTGGGCCATGCTTCAGTGACTAAACTCTGTCCACTTTGAACTTACAGTTGGGCACAAAGCATGACATTAGAAGACTTTGGAGACAGAAGCACCTGGCTTCTAGCTCTGCCACTTGCCAGCTAGGAAATCTTAGTTTCTTTGAGTCTCAATTTCCTCATTTGTAGAGTGAAGATAAAAATAATTCTGCCTCATAAGGTTATTTTGAGAGTTTATTCCATGTGAAATTCTGGGCTCTGAGAGGCCTAATCCTCCTGGATTGGGGAGCAATCTGAGAAATAGGTGATCTCAATTGCTGACTGCGTCACACTGGCATCGCTGAGTGAGGCTTCCCCTTTTTCCAGAGAGAGAGAAACAGCAAGTCTGCAATGCCCCAGAAGTTACCCAACACACAAGACTGGATTTACAGAGTTTCTCACAGTTGTGAACCCCTCTTCCTTATTCCACCCAGGTGCCTACCTAACGCCTCCCTCGAGGCGGCCTTTCCGCCGGAGGCCCCAGTGAACTGCGTGCATCTGCCCCGTTTGTGCACACTCTGCGCCTCTGCCTCGGTGCGCGTCTGTCTTTGTAACGTAAAGGGGAGTCTGGTACCTTAGTCTCTGTTGAATCTGCACTGTCTTTCCCTGGAGTTATCTTTACTTATTCCTGATGCTCTATTCATTATAGACCAGCCACATTACTTTTTTTGTCACATACAAAGAACCAGAGATTTTCCCTCCGTTATGCCCTCGATACAGACACCAGTCAGCAACACCAGTTTGTCTGCCTGCATTTTGTCAGTCGACCTTTTTCTCTTGTTTGTTTTGTGCAGGACTTTATCCTCAGGTTGTCTACTTACTTCTAAAAATACCGCTTAATTTGAACACATGAACAAGTATTTTCAGCTAATTTAATTCATCTTTTCCCCCAGCAATGAAAATTTTGTGTGAAAAGTCTGAAATAGCATATAGCTTGGGTATCTGATGCAAAGGTCGGCCCTTAATATCTGAAAGGTTTTTATTAAAACAGGTTTTAGAAAATACTATTCATTATAGAGGCTTCCTTAGGTGTGTTTATACTGAAAAAGCAATTCGGTCTGAGTCTATTCAGCGGCTCTCCACTTGTAGGAGCAGAGAAACAGGGAGGAAAGATTGAAATTATTAAAACTGAGGAGCCTGAAGCAGAGGCCTCAAGGAGCAGGGATTCGTAGAGCTCTGAGGCATGCTTCCTGTCCAGATACTGCTGGCGTCCTGGACCCGGAATTCAGAGCTCTGAGGACCATGGTGCAGCCTCACTGGTACTTGTGCCTTCGGAACCTGGAGCATCGCTAAACAGAGATAAAACGGATTTCTAAGGAAGCTGCATTGGCCAACTGTTGCTGGCACCTCTGAGTGAGTCCAACGAGGCCATGAGGTCCTGCTGCTGCTGCTAAGTCGCTTCAGTTGTGTCCGACCCTGTGTGACCCCATAGACGTCAGCCCACCAGGCTCTGCCGTCCCTGGGATTCTCCATGCAAGAACACTGGAGGGGGTTGCCATTTCCTTCTCCAATCATGAGGTCCTGGTAGTCTGGAAAAACTGGCAGGTGGAATCACACTTGCCTCTGGAGTAAATTGCTGGATCAGAGACGGGTTGCTGGAGGACTGCTGACTAGAGCAGGAGGCAGCAAGAGCATGTCTCTTCTTGCAGTGCAGCTCATCATTCTGCAGTCTTCCTTCAGCAGCCTCTTGCTAGGGGACCCTGACAGGATTCGGGAGGGAATCTCAGTTCTTCCTGCTCCCTAGAAGTTAGCAGCAATGTCATTTCCCTGTGCGGAGAAGGCAATGACAACCCACTCCAGTACTCTTGCCTGGAAAATCCCATGGACAGAGGAGCCTGGCAGGCTGCAGTCTGTGGGGTCGTGAAGAGTCGGACATGACTGAGCGACTTCACTTTCCCTTTTCACTTTCCTGCATTGGAGAAGGAAATGGCAGCCCACTCCAGTGTTCTTGCCTGGAGAGTCCCAGGGACTGGGGAGCCTGGTGGGCTTCCGTCTATGGGGTCGCACAGAGTCGGACACGACTGAAGCGACTCAGCAGCAGCAGCAGCAGTTTCCCTGTGGTAATCAGGGGAAGTCACCCAGACTGTAGAGCATCTCCTTTCTCTCCCTTTGCCTGTTTGTCCCTACGTTTCCAGTTCAGTTTGCTTTGTTCCCTGGTGGAAGCATTCCTCCCTTAAGAACCAAGATTTCCAAACCAGAAATGCCCAGAGTTGAGGGGAAGGGAACCAAGCACTCTGAGGGAGGGTTATTCGGTGTAATAGGTTACTCCCACTTCCACCACTTAATTATCACATTGAGACATTCTGATTATGAGAGAATCAGTGCCATGTATTGGTTGTTGAATCAAACATGTACTGCCTTTTGCACGGTAACACCTGCCCTTTGAGGGCATTGTCTGTCAGCTGTTGTCATAATGCAGTCTTCAGTAAGCCGTCTTATAGTCTGTCAGGTCACGGCCTTCTGGAGTTTCAGGGTCGTGGTAAGACCAGTGAATTTCATAGGCACGATCCCTTTGGTGTCCTTCTTTTGCCATGGCATGAGTTTCTTGATCTGAAATAATGTTGTGAGAATGCCATGGTGGTGAGTCAGGCACTCCTTAAGTTCATACGTGGTGGTGCTGGCAGAGGTATTAAAAGCAAGAACACAAACGCATGAGGATAAATTGCTGTCCCCTCCATGATGGAAGAAGTCCAGCATAATTAACGTGCTGCTGGGTGGCTGGCTGGATCTCCGGAAGTATGCGTATGGGGGCTCAGCGCTCGTTTCTGCTGGGCGCAGCCCCAGCACGCAGCAGCAGCAGTCCCCTCAGCCTGTGCGCGCTTGGAAGCTGGGCACTGCCTTCACCCCTGCCACTGTGGCCATCGCCCACAGGCACTTTAGACAGCCACTAGGGTGGCTGAAGAAGGAGGCACACTGGCATCCCCAGGATGTGTCTTCTTGTCCGGTGGGTTACTGAGAGCTCCCTCTGTAGGAGAGGCCCTGTGGTGATCTTCACACAGGACATAAAATGCCCTTACTACCCACGCTGAGTCATTGCTCTCAAGTTGTGCAGGTGGCTAAAATTCACATATGTTGTCTGGTTAGAAGAGCCTGACATACTGATTAGCCAAATGGATTAAACCCAGGGGCGTTCTTGTTTGGGCGTAGATGCAGTAGCCCTTGAGCATTGCTTTAGCTATTTTATTCGTTCAGAGTGATGCTTCATAATTTTTTATGGGTTTTATCGACTGATATCAGCACGGAGGAAGCTTGGATCATCATATTCTATCAGAGACCTCAGCTTTCACATGTATGAAATCCTTGACAGGAGCTAATGCTGTCTAGGAACCTATCATCCTAAAGCTATCTCAGATCTGCTAACATGTCCCACTTTCTTGTCCATCAGTCACATACTGTCATGATCGGTGTCTCTACCCTTATAGCCCAAGAACCCCTTAGGTATGCAGCCCATCTCCACCCACCTCCCCTGACCCCGCTCAGTACTTCAAAAGGACTATATGTCAGTACTGCCATCACTCAAGAGTCATAAACTTCTAAAAAGGGTGGAGGGGAACCTCAGTAGTAATTAAGAATCATCCACCTGATTGACTTCCTTATTCTCCCCTAATGCTTACAAATATTTTTATATTTTCTATAGCAATTATGGCATCACTGACTCGATGGACATGAGTTTGAGTGAACTCTGGGAGTTGGTGATGGACAGGGAGGCCTGGTGTGCTGTGATTCATGGGGTCGCAAAGAGTCGGACACGACTGAGCGACTGAACTGAACTGAACCGAACTGATAGCAATTATAGTACCTCAGAACAAGTGGCATAATAAAATGATGGACTAGCTTATTAAAGGCTCTGTTTCCGAGGAAGTGTTTTTCTCGAAATCAAGTTACGTATGTGTCATGCAGATTTCTGAGAGGAGGCTGAGAAGGACTCTCATCTCAGTTTATGATTATTGACCTCGCTTGATCATCCAAATAAATCATCCTGTTTCACCCTCCTGGCGCCTGCTCATTTGAGGTCGTTTGGCCAAGATCACTGTATCGTTAGAAGGCCAGTCTTAGCCTCCACAGCCTAGTCCATCTAAGGAAACCGGTGCAGTGTCAATAAGATTGAACAGAGTATTTCTGCACATCCCATAAATCCTGTGGTGTCTTCAGTTCAGTCGCTCAGTCGTGTCCGACTCTTTGCGACCCCATGAACCACAGCACGCCAGGGCTCCCTGTCCATCACCAACTCCCGGAGTTCACTCAAACTCATGTCCATCGAGTCGGTGATGCCATCCAGCCATCTCATCCTCTGCCGTCCCCGTCTCCTCCCGCCCCCAATCCCTCCCAGCATCAGAGTCTTTTCCAGTGAGTCAACTCTTCACATGAAGTGGCCAAAGTATTGGAGCTTCAGCTTTAGCATCAGTCTTGGCTGGGATTAATTAGTGCTGGCACCCTCCTCCTCTTTACCTTGGGGAAAGAACTGTGTTTGTGCCGATATTTAAAAAATGATCTATTCATTTTATTATCAACCACAGAACCATTTTGCTGATCTGGTACCTGAATAGATGTGAAAACTTCATACCCAACAGCCCTCTAGATCTGTTTGTTTGGGAAGTAGGTCAGAAAGGCACCCTGGCTAATAAAGAGCAATGGCAACCCACTCCAGTGTTCTTGCCTGGAGAATCCCAGGGATGGGGGAGCCTGGTGAGCTTCCATCTATGGGGTCACACAGAGTCGGACACGACTGAAGTGACTCAGCAGCAGCAGCAGCAGTTTCCCTGTGGTAATCAGGGGAACTCAGCAGCTGCTGCTAAGTCACTTCAGTCGTGTCCGACTCTGTGTGACCCCATAGACGGAAGCCCACCAGGCTCCCTAATTACTGGCTTTGGTCCCCTTCAGAACCTATCTCACTCTGGAGTATGGAATTATCTGGAAACTGACTTCCTGACTTTACCTGTACAGGTGAAGCTCACTGTTTACAGAGGAGAAAAAGTACAGCCAGCCAGAAAATGTTTTTTGTTCAGCTATAATCCTCTCCGCTTTCAAGAAGGCAGTTGAAACTTCAGGGTCCTTGGTTTATGGAAAGTGCTGGCAAGGCTTCTGGCAATATCTGTGACAGCCCTGTATTTTCTTTTCTGAGTTTTTATTTACATAAATTCAAATGCACAGATATTAAGTACTCAGTTCAGTAAATTTTGGCAATTATACAAATTCACAAAACTACTAAAACAAAATAAAATATAGAACATTTCCATCACCCCAGAAACAGTATCTTTTGTCCCTTTGCAATCAGTTCCCTTCTCTGCACAAACATCTCAGAAACAGTTACCATTTTGATTTCTGCAGCTATAGATTACTGTAACTTGTTCTTAGATTTCATGGACATAAAATCAAGTGTTGTGTGCTTTTTAATGTCTGACTTTCACTAAACTAATGTGTTGAGATTTATCTGTGTTTCTGTGTGTATCAGTAGTTTTTTCTTTTTATTGCTACCTTATATTCCTTCATATGAATCTACTAACAATTTATTTTTCCATTTATAGACTTTCTGGTTGTTTCTAGTTTGGGCTTGTTTAGATTTTCTTTTTTAAAAAGATTCAGATTATCTGGGGTATATTTGATGCAAAACTATGAAAATATGTTTTGCAAAGAGGAGATTTCTCTAACAAAGCTTCATTACTTTTCTGAAGAGAAAATAGAATTGCATTTGTTTTGGAGCAGAGAGGATTTCACGTGGACTTCTAAATATTCTCAGCTGTATGATTTGGGGGACACAGAATTTTCTTCCAATAGATCATGCAGCATCTCCTTTACTGAAGGACCTTAATGATACTCATTCTGATTGATGTGGGATAATTTGGATGAAATTCAGAGGCACAGGGAAGGATCAAATCAGTATATTTCAGAGGTTATTTAGCCACCATTCTTTCAAAAAACTACTTCATTAGCTTCCATGGTGCAGACATGTGCTTTGCTGTTTGACTAGACTCTAGTTTACTTCGAAGAAAAATTTCAGCTTCCCTTGAGATGTTGAAACAGCACCCTATGCCCATTATTCAGTCATTTGTTCATTTAACACCTTCCTGTGTACCAACTTTGCTTGAAGTTAAAGTTGAATAAAACTTACTTCTTTTGATATTATATGAATTGGTTGATGTCTCTTATAAGGGCCCAGTATAAAAGTATTCTGTGTTATTGCTTGGTTTATAGTTAAGATGCTAAACATGCAGGGAGCAGTCACTTGATTCGTTACGGCTTGTTCTTTTCTCCAGACTGGAGGGTCACTCCGTTTCCAGAGGAGTAGGGTAATCAGACGTACTGAATTGTGGCAGCAGTGATTTAACTTTCTGTCCTCATTTCTGGCCTCTTCTCTCCTGCTCTTGAACTCCTCCCCAGGAAAGGGTGAATGACTTACTTGGTTGATGGATATAGGAGGAGAGACTGTGCACTTTCAGCTCAGCTTTTCTTTCCGTTCCTCAGCCGACAGAGGGTGTTATTATCTACAGTCGGCCACATGGTAAGAGTGACCTGCCTTTGGAGAGCTGAGACAGAGGGCTGAAGCTGTCCAGTTCTGCAGGAAGTGCATGAACAAGTGAGTTAAATTCACGAGTGAAATACTGGCAAGACTGTTTGGCTTCAGCTCTAAAGCTATGTTATACAGTCAAATTTTCCAGTAAAGAAAGTAGATATTTTGAGTGTATTATCTTTAAGTGTATCAGTTTTGCCAAACTTTTATGTTTCCTAATTTGCAGTAGAGTGGGGAAGAGGATATGGTAAAATATAATTTTAAAATATATGTAATTCATGCAAATATGTGATGAGTACACATGAAAGATACAGTTTACAGGAAAGTAAAGCTGGTTCAAAGAGGATTCCTCAGCTAGATACAAAATTAGTTAATGTTCTATAGAGCAATAAATTTCAAACTTTGGGATATCATTTCTTCTGAAAAGAAATTATTTGCATCTCTACTGGACAAAAGATTGTAACTTTTCTAAGTAAATAAATAGCTTTATAGAATCAGGGCCTTAATCAAAAGTATATGTCCAAGTCATCTTTCCATATATCAGATGACCCTTGTGAGATATCATAGCTTCTTAGACAGAAAGCTCTAGTGTGGCTTTCAAAAGGCATGAAGTGATTTTTTTTTCCCTTTATTTGCAAGTGTGGGTACTCTTCTTAACAGTTGTTGTTTATCAGAACACCAAAAGTCCTAAAAACACAAAAACTCATTCAGTAGAAGAGAAAACACTCTGGCCTGTAATGTGGCCGGCTGAAGTCAGTTGTCACTAACTGGGCACCCTCACGTGCTGCCATGAATAACGTTCCTAAAACCAGTCAATGCCCTGGAGCATCTGGTATGGACTGAGTAGTTGTCTTTCCCCAAAACTCATGTGATAAAATCCTAAACCACCCCCACACCTCCCCCAGTGTGACGGTGTCAGGGGATGGAGCCTTAAATGATTCAGTTCAGTTCAGTTGCTCAGTCCTGTCCAACTCTTTGTGACCCCATGGACTGCACCACACCAGGCCTCCCTGTCCATCACCAGCTCCCGGAGTTTACCCAGACTCATGTCCATTGAGTCGGTGATCCCATCCAACCATCTCATCCTCAATCATCCCCTTCTCCTGCCCTCAATCTTTCCCAGCAGTAGGGTCTTTTCAGATGAGTCAGTTCTTTGCATCAGGTGACCAAAGTATTGGAGCTTCAGCCTCAGCATCAGTCCTTCCAATGCATATTCAGGACTGATCTCCTTTAGGATGGACTGGTAGTTGGATCTCCTTGCAGTCCAAGGGACTCTCAAGAGTTCTCTCCAACACCACAGTTCAAAAGCATCAACTCTTCCGTGCTCAGCATTTTTTATAGTCCAACTCTCACATCCATACATGACCACTGGAAAAACGATAGCTTTGATGAGACCGACCTTTGTTGACAAAGTAATGTCTCTTGCTTTTTATGCTTTATATGCTGTCTAGGTTGGTCATAACTTTCCTTCCAAAGAATAAGCGTCTTTTAATTTCATGGCTGCAGTCACCATCTGCAGTGATTTTGGAGCTCAAAAAAATAAAGTCAGCCACTGTTTCCCCATCTATTTGCAATGAAGCAATGGAACCAGATGCCATGATCTTAGTTTTCTGAATGTTTAGCTTTAAGCCAGCTTTTTCACTCTCCTCTTTTCATCACTTTATGGGAAATAGATGGGGAACAGTGTAAGACTTCATTTTTTGGGGGTCCAAAATCAGTGCAGATGGTGATTGCAGCCGTGAAATTAAAAGACGCTTACTCCTTGGAAGGAAACTTATGACAAACCTAGATAACATATTAAAAAGCAGAGACATTACTTTGCAACAAAGGTCTGTCTAGTCAAGGCTATGGTTTTTCCAGTGGTCATGTATGGATGTGAGAGTTGGACTGTGAAGAAAGCTGATGGCTGAAGAATTGATGTTTTTGAACTATGGTGCTGGAGAAGACTCTTGAGAGTCCCTTGGACTGCAAGGAGATCCAGCCAGTCCATTCTAAAGGAGATCAGTCCTGGGTGTTCAATGGAAGGACTGATGCTAAAGCTGAAACTCCAATACTTTGGCCACCTCATGCAAAGAGTTGACTCATTGGAAAAGACTCTGATGCTGGGAGGGATTGGGGGCGGGAGGAGACGGGGACGACAGAGAATGAGATGGCTGGATGGCATCACCGACTCGATGGACATGAGTTTGAGTGAACTCCGGGAGTTGGTGATGGACAGGGAGGCCTGGCGTGCTGTGGTTCATGGGGTCGCGGAGAGTCGGACATGACTGAACGACTGAATTGACTGAACTGACTTTCACTTTCATCAAGAGGCTCTTTAGTTCTTTACTTTCTGCCATAAGGGTGGTGTCATCTGCATATCTAAGGTTATTGATATTTCTCCCAGCAATCTTGATTCCAGCTTGTGCTTCATCCAGCCCAGCGTTTCTCATGATGTACTCTGCATATAAGTTAAATAAGCAGGGTGACAATATATAGCCTTGATGTACTCTTTTTCCTATTTGGAACAGTCTGTTGTTCCATGTCCAGTTCTAACTGTTGCTTCCTGACCTCCATACAGATTTCTCAAGAGGCAGGTCAGGTGGTCTGGTATTCCCATCTCTTTCAGAATTTTTCACAGGTTATTGTGATCCACACAGTCAAAGGCTTTGGCATAGTCAATAAATCTGAAAAAGATGTTTTTCTGAACCTCTCTTGATTCTTAGGATGATCTGGCGGATGTTGGCAATTTGACCTTTGGTTCCTCTGCCTTTTCTAACACCAGCTTGAACTTCTGGAAGTTCACGGTTCACATATTGCTGAAGCCTGGCTTGGAGAATTTTGAGCATTACTTTGCTGGCGTGTGAGATGAGTGCAGTTGTGTGGTAGTTTGAGCATTCTTTGGTATTGCCTTTCTTTGGGATGGAATGAAGACTGACCTTTTCCAGTCCTGTGGCCACTGCTGAGTTTTCCAAATTTGCTGGCATATTGAGTGCAGCACTTTCACAGCATCATCTTTCAGGATTTGAAATAGCTCAACTGGAATTCTATCACCTCCACTAGCTTTGTTTGTAGTGATGCTTTCTAAGGCCCACTTGAGTTCACATTCCAGGATGTCTGGCTCTAGCTGAGTGATCACATCATCATGATTATCTTGGTCGTGAAGATCTTTTTTGTACAGTTCTTCTGTGTATTCTTGCCACCTCTTAATATCTTCTGCTTCTGTTAGGTCCATACCATTTCTGTCTTTTATTGAGCCTATCTTTGCATGAAATGTTCCCTTGGTATCTCTAATTTTCTTAAAGAGATCTCTAGTCTTTCCAATTCTGTTGTTTTCCTCTATTTCTTTGCACTGATCACTGTGCCCTCTTACTGGGATTAGTCTGTAAGAAGAGACATGAGAGAGCTATTTTCCTCTCTCTTTACTCTCTGCCATGTTGGGTACAAGGGAAGACGGCCACCTGCGAGAAAGGAAGAGAGTCTTCACCAGATACCAGGTCTGCTGGCTCTCCCTTGGACTTCCAGCCTATAGCACCGTGAGGAGTAAATGTCTATTATTAAGCCACCCCATCTATGATATTCTATTAATAGCAACCAGGATTAAGACAGCATCTATACAGTGGTTGATTTTGGACAGAAGTCTTTACCTTTAGATGAATCAGTTATCAAATGTGCTTTCAGATTGCTGAGTTAATTGACCTATTTAATAGAGCTCTTTACCACCTGGACCATAGTATGTCGTTTACATAGTGTTAGCCTTGACTTTTATTGCCCGTGTGAATACTAGGTATCTGATATCAACCATGGTTTTACTGTGAATTATTAATAGTTAGCTCTTGCAACAACAGTTGACTGGAAAGTTTGTTTCTTTTTGAATCCACAGTTGGTTTCTCTGACGTAAACATAGAACAGAGCATTTGTCTACTTAGCCATGGCTGGAAGCTAAGAAGCTAGTTCATCTAAGAAATGTCTCATCATTTTGACTAAAGAAAAATGGAATTAGGACATAAAACTGTTCCATGCTGTTTTGTAGTGGAATGTACTCTGTCAGCTGCTTAGCCCTAGTAACTGAGAATTACAGTAATCTGTAGGAAAACAGAAATTCTGAGGGAGCGGAAATAGCTTGACTATCCCATTGTTTCTTTTTATAGGATCAGGAATTGAAAGCAGGGATACGATTAGAAACTGTATTGTGATTCAAAACAGTGAAGAAAGACTTAAATAATTCTTAACAATTTACTGAATTGTAAAAGTTCAGTTTTTTCCATCCAAGATCATCTTGTACCTTTCATAGAATAGTCAGTTGAGAAAGTTGGACTGTAACCATTTGTGTATAAAATTGGCATAGATTTATAAGGAGCTACCTAGAGAAATTCAGTGCTTCCTCTTAGAAAAAAGAGAATTTTTGCATAGTGAAATATGTTGAGAAGCCAAATAAAGGTATTGTTGTTGTTGTTTGGTTGCTAAGTGATGTCCAACTCTTTTGCAAGCCCACAGAGTGTAGCCCGCCAGGCTCCTCTGTCTGTGGGATTTCCCAGGCAAGACCTCTGGAGTGAGTTGCCATTTCTTTCTCCAGGGGATCTTCCTGACCCAGTGATGGGACCCACAGCTCCTGAATTATAAGTGGACTCTTTACCACTAAGCCACCAGGAAAGCCCCAAATAAAAGTTTAGGTGGACATTAATGTGTATTCTGTGTGCTAGGCTTCTGTTAAAACTATTTTATGTACTTATTTTAGTGAGCTGCATTAAGCTAAATTCAAAGCTAGACATTTCCCTCTTTTGATATCAGAATGTAGAAAGAGGAGCATTGTTAGGATTAAAAAAAAAAGCCAGATGTAATACGAGTTTTACCCTTTATTTGAGGATATTAAATTTTGCCATAGAGAATGTGATTAAAAGACTGATGGAAGAAGCTTGTCTTTGTTAAGAAATCAGTACATTGGTGACCCATGAGATATGTTAGACAAACAAAGGAAGTAGAAAGTTTGTGTGTGAACACAGAAAGTGAGGGAAGGAACAAGTAGTCACTAAATATTTATCATATGCTAGTTATACACAGCCTTCCCTGGTAGCTTAGCTGGTAAAGAATCTGCCTACAATGCGGGAGACCTGGGTTCAATCCCTGGGTTGGGAAGATCCCCTGGGAGAGGGCATGGCAACCCACTCCAGTATTCCTGCCTGGAGAATTCCATGGACAGAGGAGCCTGGTGGGCTGCAGTCCGTGGGATTGCAAAGAGTCGGACACAGCTGTGCTTTGGAAACTCAGTATTTGTGAGAGCCGAGATCGGCTATTCATGAGTGCCATTCATTCTGGCCCTGCCTATTCGCTGCCAGATAAAAACCCATCGCTGCTCATCACTCTAATTGTTGAGCGACACTGTGGCCACAGGCGCTTGCCTCTGGATAGTGAACACACAGAAACCATTGTATCAAGGTAGTTGCTCACCTGGCAATAGGAATTGAGAGAAAAAACGTTTCAAAAGCTCGGAACTAGAATCGCACCCCGCAGGCAGTTGGTTTTCCGTGGGTGTCCCTCCGTCGCCCCCGCCTTTGATCAGCCTCTCTGACTCTCGGGGAGTGGCCGATGGTAGTGGCGGCCACCGCTCCTGCATCCGTCTGGACCCGCGCGGCGCCCCTTCACCCAGTCGCGTTTGTCCGCTCTCTCCGCGCTGCCCTCCTTTCTGTCTGCTCTTCCCGGGCTTTCCCTCTCCCTTTCTCGCTGTCTGCATAATCTGCCCTTTCTCCTTCCCCCCTTTTCATCTTCCCCGCTCCCCTTCCTTTCTGTTCCGTCTCCCGTCCTTTCCCTTCGTCTCTTTTTCTCTCTCTCTTTCCCTCTCTTTTTTTTCTGTTTCTCTTGACTCTCCTTGCTGCGGCTTCTACGTGGTTTATTTTAGAAAGATTTTAGGGTGGTTTAATGGCAGAAAGTGAAGAGGAACTCAAAAGCCTCTTGATGAAAGTGAAAGAGGAGAGTGAAAAGGTTGGCTTGAAGCTCAACATTCAGAAAACAAAGATCATGGCATCTGGTCCCATCACTTCATGGGAAATAGATGGAAAAACAGTGGAAACAGTGTCAGACTTTATTTTTGGGGGCTCCAAAATCACTGCAGATGTTGATTGCAGCCATGAAATTAAAAGACGCTTGCTCCTTGGAAGGAAAGTTATGACCAACCTTGATAGTATATTAAAAAGCAGAGACATTACTTTGCCAACCAAGGTCCGTCTAGTCAAGGCAATGGTTTTTCCCGTGGTCATGTATGGATGTGAGAGTTGGACTGTGAAGAAGGCTGACCGCCGAAGAATCGATGCTTTTGAACTGTGGTGTTGGAGAAGACTCTTGAGAGTCCCTTATACTGCAAGGAGATCCAACCAGTCCATTCTGGAGGAGATCAATCCTGGATGTTCATTGGAGGGACTGAAGCTAAAGCTGAAACTGCAATACTTTGGCCACCTCATGCGACGAGTTGACTCACTGGAAAAGACTCTGATGCTGGGAAAGGTTGGGGGCGGGAGGAGAAGGGGACGACGGAGAATGAGATGGCTGGATGGCATCACCGACTCTGTGGACATGAGTTTGAGTGAACTCCGGGAGTTGGTGATGGACAGGGAGGCCTGGCGTGCTGTGATTCATGGGGTCGCGGAGAGTCGGACACGACTGAGCGACTGAACTGAACTGAACTGAACTGAATGGGAGAAGGGCAGCAAGATAGTATTTGTGAAAGTAGGTGAAGAAGACAAATGGAAATCTTGGGTGGAGATAGAAAGTCAAAGTAGAACTAGTGCACTCTGCAGAGCCCTCCTTGTTAGAGAAGAGCCACACATTTGGCTCAGTCTTCTAGAAGTTAATGCGAAAGGGGAAGCTCATCAGTATTGCCAACTCTTGGGCACATCGCTAGTGCGAACAGAACTGGGTTCCGTTAGCGAGGGGTGAGGTTATTGAGTAGAAAAGTAGACACTGTTCCCGCTGGTGGGAGTCATGTCGTGCAGAGACCCCTGGCCGAGGGGACGAAGTGCTCGACGTTGAGTTTTGTAGCTTGGAAGCAAGCTGGACTTCTGATAGTCAGTGAGGAAAGGTGAGTAGAAATGCTGGCGGCAGCACTCGGTGCTGTTGCAGTGTCCTTCCAGGCTGACGGTAACGGTCAAAGCATAATTCAGTAATGGTTTAAAAAATCAGGGGGACCTCCTAATATATTCTGGATAACTCTTTTGTAGTTCAATCTACAGGAAGATTTTAAAGTTTTCTCACATATTTTTTTAAAGTTTTCTCACATCGGATTTTAGTTGCTAGCACTAGCCTCTCCTTGAAAGAACCAGCATGACTTGGAGGTAGCTGGATCTGTGCATGGGGCCAGAAGAACAGGTCTTCCCTGAAGTCAGTCACAGGGCCCTTCTGGGAGGGGGCCCTCTTCCTCTGCGTTGGTTCTTTGTGGAGGGTAAGTTGAAGACGGAGGGAGTCTTCTCCGGATGCAGGGAATCAGGCGCGATATCACACTTTGCCAGTAGATGGCGACACCTGTCTAGCCGGTGGGGATTCATGACCAGAAATCCCTGAAGTTTGCGCATTGAATAGGAATCAGTATTTTCTGTCATCAATTGTTGACCCTTTACTAGTTCATTTTACTTAGAGTGAGATATATATGTTTGAATATTAATATAAGCATCAGTATTTAGTTGCATATACTCAATTTTTAATTAGTGGTAATTAATGCAAGAAAATATTATTCAAGACAATGACAATGATTTATATATGAATTAAGAATATACATTAAAATTACAGATGAGAAAAACTTTCCAGATAAACAAGCTATCAGTGGAAAACTGATTAGGTGAGCTTAGCTGCTATGGCCACAAAGCTTTCAGTCAAGTTTTCAATTTTGGCTGTACATAGTAATCGTTAAGGCAGTTAAAAAAATTACTGATGCCTGAGCCTTGTCCAAGAGATTCTGATTTAATTAGTCTGAGGCGGAACCTGAGCATCGACTATTTTAAGTCTCACAGGTGATTCTGTTGTGCAGCCAGCATGAGAGCACCCCATTAGCCTGTGACCGACACTGGTCTCTGTTGTGGTCAGTTGCCTAAAAGGACCTGTCTGCCCTGATACTGAGCAGGCGGTCACCTGCTGGGCATCATCTGTGGAACCAGGAAGGCTTCTGCTTTTTGGTATAGAAAACCTGTGTGTGCATGTCCTCTGTGATGGGCACATTTCATCACTGCAGAGAGAAATATTTTAAAAAATAAACTCACAAAAGTCATACTTTGCACTTTATTCAACTTTGCTGTTCGTTATGTTAGTCATTTTCCAGTAAGTATTTGTGTAAAGGGGACACGAGAAAGCTTTGGACTTTGCCCATATCAGTGAGGGAGTGACCCAGGGCTGAGGCCTTGGGCATCATGGCCGTGAGTTCGGGCCCATGTGGTGTTGCTGGGGGCTCAGCTGCCCGGGGCTCAGCGGCCTGCGGTGTGAGGGTGAGTTATACTGCGTTCAGACAGGGAGCCTGAATAGTCTTTTCCTCAGTTGGTTTTCCCAACAGCCTATGAGAGAACGCTCTCATTGTGAAAGGAGTGCTTCAGTGACCCCCAAGTTTACCCAGCTGATAAGGGGTGGGACCAAACTATTTGGGGTTCTGACTACTGCACCTCACCCTTCTCACTTATATCTGTTTCCCTTAGGAATGCAATGCCTTCAAACAAATTAGCTGGTTCCACGGCTGTTTTCTTGTCTGTTATCTGGAAATATTATCTGTTAGGGTTGTACTGAGAAGTACAAGATACACTGTATGAGAAAGCTCTCAGAAGCCTGACAGCACAGCGCGGAAGCCTGACAGCACAGCGCGGAAGCCTGCACGATTCTGATCCCACTGTTGGATATACTCTGATGATGATTCTGACACTTAGTCTGCCTGTTTAGTCCCACGAAACCTCCAAAAATTTTAAACCACTTAGATAATATGACTTTTAAACAGAGACATGTACAAGCACAAAGTCCAAAAAACTCCATTCATTCCTTGAGCAGTTATTTGCGAACCACTTACCAAGTACCAGCTGTTCCACTGAGGATGTAAAGTTAAATGAGCCATGAATCACACTTAAAAGGAGCGTCTCATCTGGGAGCCCAAAGACCTGCATCATGACTGCAGAATAGTGGTTTAAATAGTAACTTCGCTGATATGCTAGTAGTAATAACTCGGAGTCCCTCATGTCTGTTGACTTCTATGTGCTCGGGATTGTGCTCAGTGCTTTTTGACTTTGAATTAATCCTCAAAAATTCCTTAAGAGGTAGATATGAGGTGAGGTTCAGTTCAGTTCAGTTGCTCAGTCGTGTCCGACTCTCTGCGACCCCATGAATCACAGCACGCCAGGCCTCCCTGTCCATCACCAACTCCTGGAGTTCACTCAAACTCATGTCCATCGAGTCGGTGATGCCATCCAGCCATCTCATTCTCTGTCGTCCCCTTCTCCTCCCGCCCTCAACCTTTCCCAGCATCAGAGTCTTTTCCAGTGAGTCAACTTGTCGCATGAGGTGGTAGGTGTTAGTAATATATCCACGTGTAGATGAGGAAACTAAGGCCCAGAAAGGTGATATAGCTTGCTCAAGGTCTCATATCCCATAAAAGAAGAACCAAGGTCTGCAGTCAGACACTCTGATTCCAGAACCTGAAGAGACTCATCTAAGGAAGACTGAGGTGGCCCGTTGTGAGCTTCATAAGTGATGCAGCCTGAAATCAATGCCTATTCTCACGTTTAGACCCCTCCCACATGTGTGTGTTGAAATTGTGTAACATAAGCCCTTGATTTTATTATTTCACTTGCACTGATCTCTCTACATCCACATGTGGTAAATGACAGACAGGAATGCTGCAGCATGGGAAGTCCCTTCATGCTGCAAAATACACAGCTTAGATGGTGGGTCATTTATACACCAGATCATAAAAGGTCAAGGTCATGAATGGAATTCAGTACTGTTCAGTTCAGTTGCTCAGTCGTGTCAGACTCTTTGTGACTCCATGGACTGCAGCACACCTGGCTTCCCTGTCCATCACCAAGTCCCAAAACTTGCTCAAATTCATGTCCATCGAGTTGGTGATGCCAGCCAAACATCTCATCCTCTGTCGTCCCCTTCTCCTGCCCTCAATCTTTCTCAGCATCAGGGTCTTTTCCAATGAGTCAGCTCTTCACATCAGGTGTCAAAAGTATTGGAGCTTGAGCTTCAGCATCAGTCCTTCCAATGAACATTCAGGACTGATTTCCTTCAGGACTGACCAGTTTGATCTCCTCACAGTCCAAGGGACTCTCAAGAGTCTTCTCCAACACCACAGCTCAAAAGCATCAATTCTTCAGCACTCAGCTTTCTTTATAGTCCAACTCTCACATCCATACATGACTCCTGGAAAAATCATGGCTTTGACTACATGGACCTTTGTTGGTAAGTAATATCTCTGCTTTTTAACAAGCTGTCTAGGTTGGTTATAGCTTTTCTTCCAAGGAACAAGCATCTTTTAATTTCATCGCTGCAGTCACCATCTGCAGTGAATTTGGAGTCCAAGAAAATAAAGTCTGTCACTGTTTCCATTGTTTCCCCATCTATTTGCCATGAAGTGATGGGACCGGGTGCCATGATCTTAGTTTTCTGAATGTTGAGTTTTAAGCCAACTTTTCCACTCTCCTCTTTCACTTTCATCAAGAGGCTCTTTAGTTCCTCTTTGCTTTCTTCCATAAGGGTGGTGTCATCTGCATATCTGAGGTTAGTGATATTTCTCCTGGCAGTCTTGATTTCAGCTTGTGCTTCATCCTGTCGGGCGTTTCTCATGATGTACTCTTCATATAAGTTAAATAAGCAGGGTGACATTATACAGCTTTGATGTATTCCTTTCCCAATTTGGAACCAGTCCGTTGTTCCATGTCTGTTTCTTATCATTGCTCCTTGACCTGCATACAAATTTCTCAGGAGGCAGCTAAGGTGGTCTGGTATTCCCATCTGTTGAAAAATTTTCCAGTTTGTTGTGATCCACACAGTCAAAGGTTTCATCATAGTCAATGAAGCAGAACTAAATGTTTTTCTGGAATTCCTTGCATTTTCTATGATCCAGCGGATGTTGGCAAGTTGATCTCTGGTTTCTCTGCCTTTTCTAAAACCAGCTTGAACATCTGGAAGTTCACGGTTCATGTATTGCTGAAGCCTGGCTTGGAGAATTTTGAGCATGACTTTACTAGTGTGTGAGATGAGTGCAATTGTGCGGTAGTTTGAGCATTCTTTGGCATTGCCTTTCTTTGGGATTGGAATGAAAACTGACCTTTTCCAGTCCCGTGGCCACTGCTGAGTTTTCCAAATTTGCTGGCATATTGAGTGCAGCACTTTCACAGCATCATCTTTCAGGATTTGAAATAGTTCTGGAATTCCATCACCTCCACTAGCTTTGTTCGTAGTGATGCTTCCTAAGGTTCACTTGACTTCACATTCCAAGATGTCTGGTTCTAGGTGAGTGATCACACCATCGTGATTATCTGGGTCCTGAAGATTTTTTTTGCACAGTTCTTCTGTGTATTCTTGCCACCTCTTCTTAATATCTTCTGCTTCTGTTAGGTCCATACCATTTCTGTCCTTTATTGAGCCCATCTTTGCATGAAATGTTCCCTTGGTGTCTCTAATTTTCTTGAAGAGACTGTAGTCTTTCCCGTTCTATTTTCCTCTATTTCTTTGCACTGATTGCTAAGGAAGGCTTTCTTATCTCTCCTTGGTATTCTTTGGAACTCTGCATTCAAATAGGTGTATCTTTCATTTTCTCCTTTGCCTTTCACTTCGCTTTATGAAAAGATGGTTTTCAACATCAGAAATAACCTTTCAGTGGAGGCCAGATACCATCATAGAACTTTGATACTCTGTGATGGTTTTGAGTGCTAAGAGAAATTTCCAATCCAGATATTTTAATAGGCCTATTTGTTTATTGAAGCCTCAGCATTAATGCTCTTGTTGGTTCAGTGGATGGCACTGATTAAAATGTGAGCATCAGTCCCAGAAGTGAAGCACCACCTTGAAATGCTGGCAGTCATTAGTGTAGCAGTGCCTTCCTAGTCCACTGGTTAAGTTGGGAGCAGAGATGAAGACGGTGGCCGCCCCTGTTTGCAGATGTAAATGGGGACTGAAGAGGGAAGAAGGATATTAACAAAGAGCAGGGTGCGTGGGCCAGAAAGCCGGTTGCACAGTTTTGCCCTGAACACAGCAGAGAGACAGAGTTCCATTAAGGAAGCCTTTCTCGTTCACTCAGGAAGTGACTCAGTGGGAATAACTAGATATTCTGCTGTCATTTTTTTCCATTTAGTCTATTTGCCACCCAGCAACCAGGGTAATTTTGATAAAATGGGATCATGTCACCCCCCTGTTTGAAGTCTTCAGCGTTCTCTGTCTCCTTCCCATGTTCTACCAAGCCCATTTGATTTCCTGCCTGTTTCTCAAACCTCAATTTACAGCAGTCTCTTTATGACTGTAGTTTGGAGCGCATGTACTCCGTAAGCATTTTTCAGTGGTAAAATATTAGAGGACAAAGTGTCTGCCTATCTACAAGAATTATCGACACCCCAGACCCTGGGCTAAGTCAGATCCTCAGCTGTGTTCATGCTCTGTGACCCCTTTCTGCCTTTATATCTGCCGTTTGCCCTCCTTTTATCCTGCCAAACTGGAGGTCAGGTATATTTTTGTGTGTTTATTATTTATTTTTAAAAGCAAATCAAAGGCTTATCACTGGCCCACATAGCAGGAGGTTTCTGTAGCTGCTGCCTTTCCTCTGAGACTCCCCGGAAGGGGCCTCCCTGCAGGAGCCAGTTCCGTCGTGGCTTCTGTTTGCTCTCCTGCTCTCGTTTTGGAGGACCCAGCATCCTGCCCCGCTGCAGTGTCATCTAAACAGCCCACTCTCCCAGAGGCTAGCAGCACCCACGTCCTGTCTTACCTTCCAGCTCAAAGCAGGACAGCTGTAGAGCTTGCGGACGTGATTCAGGCCCTGGCCCACATGCTCGCTGGATTTTGATCTGGGGCCGTTTCCTTAACCTGGCTATAGTTTTCTCAGATAGAAAGTGGGGAAAATAGTGTTTGGTTTACAAGATTGGTATAAGAGTTAAATGACACGATGTGTGAGACTGCACAGTACCTGATACAAAGTCTTCCCTGAATTCGTCTCTTTCCCTTCCCGCCAGATCAGCTTGTCCTGTATTCTCCTCCAGAGCAGACATACACTGGCTCACACGGCTGTTCAGCACCTGTTCTTCCTAGGAGCCACCTCACTTCCTGTGGAGGAATCATTTAGCCTCTATAGCTTTGGTGGGGCTGTAAATTAGGAATTTTATTCCTTGTGCACTTGCTCCAAACTAGGCCAGCTGATTAATTTCTCCCTGGACTTACGCAGGGAGGTGCACAGACAGAAAGGACAGATGCTGTCTACGTGCCTGAACTCTCTTAGCCCTTCCCCCTCCCTCTCTCACATCCAGACTTGGTTCTCCAGTGTCTTGTCTGTTCCCTAACCACTTGTTATTCCTTTGATACACTTTCTTCCTGGTTAAGGGAGCAGAGTTGTTCTCTGTTATTTGCAAATTGTAGCTGATAAACATATTCTCATAAATCTCTGAAGTCTTACTACATTTCACTATTTGTATATTTGTGTGAGTTGATGATATCTTTTAAGACTTAAGTCACTTACTTAATTTCTTTCTTTTTTTTTTTTTTAATTTCTTTATTTGAACTCTGTGACATATGGTACTAAGTCAATAACTGTACTAACCGATAGTAATTATTAGCTCTCCCGTTTTTCCTTTAAGACTCTAGTACAGCTGGACCAACTTTCTGACCGAGTTGATTGCTGAGTGACCGAATAGATTGAACTATTAGGTTGGTGCAAAAGTAATTGTGGTTTTGTATTGTTGACCTTTGTCGTAACCTTCGGAATACATTTTTAAATAAATGTGGTTATGTTATACATTGTTTTAATGCATTTCTCACTTTATTTTTTTGCTAATGACATTGCTTGCTGTTTATTTAGACTATAGAAATGACGTTAGACAAAAAGCAAATATGAGTGATTTTTTATTTGAGTTCAGATGGGTCGTAAAGCAGTGGGGACAGCTCGAGACATCGACGCATTTGGCCTAAGAACTGCCAACGAAGGTACAGTCCAGTGTCGGTTCGAGAAGTTTTGCAAAGGAGACGAGAGCCTTGAGGGCGAGGAGCACAGTGGCCGGCCATCAGAAGGTGACAGTGGCCAATGGAGAGCAGTCGCCACAGCTCATCCACTTACAGCGATGCCGGAAGCTGCCGAAGAACTCGAGTGCTGACCATTTTACAGTCATTCGGCATTTGATGCAAATTGGAAGGTGAAAAAGCTTGATAAATGAGTGCCTCCTGAGCGGACTGAAAAATAATCGTCATTTCGAAGTGTTGTCTTCTCTCATTTTATGCAGCAACAACCAGCCGTTTCTCCATCAGAGTGTGATGTGCGACATAAAGTGGATTTTGTGTGACAGCCGGTGATGACCAGCTCAGTGGTTGAACAGAGAAGTTCCAAAACACTTCCCAAAGCCAAACTTGCACCAAAACAGGTAATAATCACTGTTTGGTGGTCTGCTGCTGGTCTGATGCACGATAGCTTTCTCGATCCGAGCGAAACCATTGCATCTGAGAAGTATGCTCAGCAGATTGATGCGGGGCGCGGAAAACTGCAGCGCCTGTGGCCAGCACTGGACGACAGAGCGGGCCCAGGTCTGCACGAATACCCCTCAGCTGACGTCACACAGCCAGCGCTTCAAAAGTGGAACAAGTTGTGCCTCATTTGCCGTATTCACCTGACCTCTAGTGAACCAACTACCACTTGTTCAAGCATCTCTGCGACTTTTTGTAGGCAAAACACTTTCACAACCAGCAGGAAGCAGAAAATGCTTTCCAAGAGTTCTTCGAATGCTGAAACACGGATTTTTACTCTATGGGAATAAGCAAACTTATTTCTCATTGGCAAAAATGTGTTGATTGTAATGGTTCCTATTTGGTTAATAAAGTTGTGTTTGAGCCTAGTTATATGATTTAAAATTCATGGTGTAAAAAAAAAAAAAATCATGGTGTGATACTGAAGTTATCTGAAAGAGATGGGAATACCAGACCACCTGACCTGCCTCTTGAGAAACCTGTATGCAGGTCAGGAAGCAACAGTTAGAACTGGACATTCCTAATAGGAAAAGGAGTACGTCAAGGTTGTATATTGTCACCCTGCTTATTTAACTTATATGCAGAGTACATCATGAGGAACGCTGGGCTGGGAGAAGCACAAGCTGAAATTAAGATTGCTGGGAGAAATATCAATAACCTCAGATATGCAGATGGCACCACCCTTATGGCAGAAAGTGAGGAGGAACTCAAAAGCCTCTTGATGAAAGTGAAAGAGGAGAGTGAAAAAGTTGGCTTAAAGCTCAACATTCAGAAAATGAAGATCATGGCATGTGGTCCCATCACTTCAGGGGAAATAGATGGGAAAACAGTGTCAGACTTTGTTTTTCTGGGCTCCAAAATCACTGCGGATGCTGATTACAGCCATGAAATTAAAAGACGCTTACTCCTTGGAAGGAAAGTTATGACCAACCTAGATAGCATATTAAAAAGCAGAGACATTACTTTGCCAACAAAGGTCTGTCTAGTCAAGGCTATGGTTTTTCCAGTGGTCATGTATGGATGTGAGAGTTGGACTGTGAAGAAAGCTGATGGCTGAAGAATTGATGCTTTTGAACTGTGGTGCTGGAGAAGACTCTTGAGAGTCCCTCGGACTTCAAGGAGATCCAACCAGTCCATTCTAAAGGAGATCAGTCCTGGGTGTTCATTGGAAGGACTGATGCTAAAGCTGAAACTCCAATACTTTGGCCACCTCATGTGAAGATCTGACTCATTGGAAAAGACCCTGATTCTGGGAAGGATTGGGGGCAGGAGGAGAAGGGAACGACAGAGAATGAGATGGCTGGATGGCATCACCAACTCGATGGACATGAGTTTGAGTCAACTCCAGGAGTTGGTGATGGACAGGGTGGCCTGGCGTGCTGTGATTCATGGGGTCGCAGAGTCGGATACGACTGAGTGACTGAACTGAAAAGGGCAAATGCAAAACCCCTGTCAAGTAAGGCTGTTTTAACAAGCAAGAAATCACAATATACAATGTTTTATATCCTAGAAGTAAGCAAGCAGGCTGGGCAGGCAACGGATGTGGGGTGGAAAGTACTTAATGGTGTATTTGGGAGATTTCCTCTTGTGATGCCAAAGAATACTCTATGTTTGTAGCCACCACTCTACCTATACGTACCCTCTGCATGAGTAATCATATTCGTGTTGGAAGAGTGACTGTAGAGTTGCTTCACAGATGTTTTTCAGAGGAAGGGATGTGTGTGTGTGCAAGTATTCGTGTGTGTGTGTCTGTGTGTGTGTGTGTGTGTGTGTGTGCAGATTGGGAGGGAAAGAGTAGAGAGGAAGTCAGATTTTTTAAATTTTATTGTCTGTTACTCCAAAATATTTTATTAACAATTGGTCAGTAAATTGTTGGCTAAATAAGAAACCATAGCTGTTTGATTGGTGTAAAGATCATTTATATTTATTTAGTACCTACTGTAATCTAGATGCTTACACACAACATCCTTATGAATCCAGATTTATTATTCCATTCTACAGGTAAAAAACTGAGCTTAAATGACTTGAAATACCATGTTCTAAACTTACCCTGAACTTCAAACTTTCTGCTCTTTTCAGCTAACTACTGTAAAATGTTGGTTAATGGTAAGAGATAGCAGAATTGAAAGGGAGTCATAGGGATTGGTAAGTGAAATCTAGGTTCTAGTAAATCCTGCCACTGGCCCACTAAATAGGGTGATTATGGAGAAATTCCTCAATTTTTGATAGACTTTAGTTTCCTTATTTATATTAGGTTGAAGCCTACACACGTTTGAAAAAGACCAAAAGTTAAAATTTAAGTGAAGTGAGACAGTTGGATCAGTGTGGCCACAGGAGACATTATTGTCTATTATTTTCTATAATTTGATAACCACTGTGACTTCCATGAAAAAGTTTAGCCATGATCAATAGTGATAACCTGGAAAGATCATAAAAATTAGTCACTGCCCTGGGAGCTGAGTTACTTGGTATTTACATAGGCTTTCCTCCCAGTCAGAAGCATCGTATGGGAATCTTCTATTGTTTCAATGTGCTGGGTCAGGGCTTTAAACTTGTATACCAGAAGCAAGGAAGCCGCATACTGAAGTCTTACTTCACCTGGATATGTGACAACTTTTAAATGAGGGCAGACATGGAAAACTCAAGAAAATTGGTCTAAATTTTGTTTTCCTCTTACTTTTTATCCCAACTGTAAGGCCATTTCTAGGAGTGATTGTCTCGTGTGAAGTCCACGGATGCCTTTGCTGTAACAAGGATCTTTCCATTAGCATTTTCCCCAGGGAACTAGCTTCAGTACTCAGGAAACCCTCCTTGAGGAAACTTAGTTGTTCTGTTTTAAATGTTGTGGTTTCTGCTGAAACTTATGGGAGCATTAGCTGCAGAGGGTTAGGTCAAGAAGAGATGAGGAGGAGAAAGTGGGCCACAGCCCCCAAAACTGTGAGAAAATTAATTTCTGTTGTTTAAGCCACCAGTCTATGGTACTTTGTTTTGGTAGCCTGAGCTCATATAGCAATGAGCTCACATCGAGACAGAGACCGAGAACTCAGACTGAGGTGGTCATTTTGGGTTTAGAGAAAGAGACAAATAAATGTAAATAGTTTAGTGATCTCCTGAATTGGGGGAATAAGAGAGAAGGAGAAATCTAAGCCAGCCCCAAGATTTCTAATGCAAGTTGGGAAACTTGGGAATGTGTGTGTGTGTGTATAAGTTAGCAAAAGGCTCAGAAGTTGTTAAAAAAGCTATGCACCCCAAAAAATTTTTGTGGCTTACAAAATATAGACCTTTATTTCTGTTTCATTTATCAGTTCAAGCTCAGCACTTCAGATTGGTGGGCAGGTATGCTTCTCAGCAATCCAGGTTCCTAGGTTTCCTTTGTTGTCATCTGTATGGCTGAGGTGGGCTTACCACAGACTGCAGAGTTTGCAAAAGGGAAGGGAGATGAAACATAGAGTAAACTGATGTGGACACCTGAAGTCTCAGAGCTGGAAGTGGCACTGATCTCATTTGTTCACATTCCTTTAAAGAGGAATTAGCAGTGTAGTCAGAACTAGCTTCAAGAAAGACTAGGAAATGTTGTATGTTCAGGAAGCTTCATGCCAAGCTAAAATTCTCTTTCTCCAGAAGAAAAGGGTAATAGATTCTGGCAAACCTTAAGCAGACTTAGTACAGTGATGATGTGAATGAGGCTAAAGAGGTACATTTAGGAGCCATAAAACTATGAAACAGATGAAAATCTCAGGAGAATGTGCGCAGATGAAAACATGCAGAGAAGGAAATGCAGCGTTTGGAACAGGGGCCTGTGAAGGAGTCCGAGAATATCTGGGCATAAATACAGGAGTACATCTGTAACTACTGGGATAGGCATTTATCGTTTTTCAGCCTACCAAGTATCTCAGCCCTCATTCTATGTTTGAGGAATTTCTTGCCTCATGAATTTTGGTAGAGGAGGTTGACAATGTCAAATACTCTGTCTTCAAATACAGAGGTTGAAGGTACCATGTATTTCCTTTCCAGCCTCCCTGTAGCAAGACTGTGAACATGTGACCAGCTCTGCCAGTCAGATGCACCTGACCTGTCTGCCTGCTGCTGGCTGGTAAGACTGGCAGCACTGGTGGTGCAGTGAGGGGGCGTCCTGGGCCCCCAGTGCCCGAGATGCTGGCCGTGCAAGCTACAGGCTCGGTGTTTGCCAGAGCACTATTGATGTTAATAGCTTGCGCAGGGTGCTTCTGCTGAGTTATTCTAGGTATTGCTCCTGTCTGCATGGCCTGAGATTCTTAGATCAATGCAATCTCCATACAATAAGTTCCTTTTTCTGTCCTTAAAAGAGAATCTCTTGCTTATAATAGAGTTACAGCCATACATTTTTTAAAATGTACATTTATGATTTGTTCTTAAAAGTGAGTACGGTGAATATGTTTCAGAAAATTATCTAAAAAGGAAAGCATTAAAAAAACTTTAGGATCTAAATTTCTCCAGAAAAACATGCACCTGCATAATGTAGGTCACGAGATGCAGACTGGGGCTGGTTACAGAAAGCCGTGTCGTGTGACAGACTCAGGAATCATTATGACTTAGAAAATGTTCTAGGATTTTTTTTTTGAGTAATATAAGACTGGCAAGCCACTCCAGTACTCTTGCCTAGAAAATCCCATGGATGGAGGAGCCTGGTAGGCTGCAGTCCGTGGGGTCGCTAGGGGTCGGACACGACTGAGCGACTTCACTTTCACTTTTCACTTTCACACATTGGAGAAGGAAATGGCAACCCACTCCAGTGTTCTTGCCTGGAGAATCCCAGGGACGGGGGAGCCTGGTGGGCTTCCGTCTATGGGGTCACACAGAGTCGGACACGACTGAAGTGACTTAGCAGCAGCAGCAGTTTTATGAAACTGCGTGAACCTTGATTTAGATCACAAGAGAAGCGGGACGTGCACTTCCAGTAGTGAGTGATGGGACGTGCAGAAGGGAGGCCAGGCTGATAGTGTTGCAGGTCACCTCATGAAGCAGACTTCAAACGTGATTTAAAATTTATTTTTCCTGTCAGCTGGAGAAGACTCTTGTGAGTCCCTTGGACTGCAAGGAGATCCAACCAGTCCATCCTAAAGGAGACCAGTCCTGGGTGTTCATTGGGAGGACTGATGCTGAGGCTGAAACTCCAATACTTTGGCCACCTCATGCGATGAGTTGACTCACTGGAAAAGACCCTGCTGCTGGGAGGGATTGGGGGCAGGAGGAGAAGGGAAAGACAGAGGACGAGATGGCTGGATGGCATCACCGACTCGATGGACATGAGTTTGAGTAAACTCTGGGAGATGGCAATGGACAGGGAGGCCTGGCGTGCTGCAATTCATGGGGTTGCAAAGAATCGGACATGACTGAGCGACTGAACTGAACTGAACTGAGGGTTGTATAAGTTAATTATGTAGTCATATATTTTATAATTTCAGATTCTGTATTTTTTTTAATCCATCTCTGGGTTATCTGTTAAGATAAACTCTTTTTTCTGATTAGACAGAATACAGATTTAAATGGAGATAGAAGGTAGCTGATTATTCCATCAAACCCAGAAGTCTTACAGCACTATTGAGGCATTATGATTAGTTTTTTAAAATCTATTATTTTTTTATAATTTAAAACTCTATTTCTTTATTTGTTGGTCTGCTGGGACTTTGTTGCTGCGGGGGCTTTTCTCCAGTTGTGGTCCGCGGACTTCCATGGCAGTGGCTCCTCTTGTTGTGAGCGTGGGCTCCAGGGCACACAGGGTTAGGAGCTGCGGCGAGAGGCTCGCAGCGGTGGTCCCAGGCTCCAGAGCACAGGCCCACAGTTGTGGCTCAAGGGCCCTGTGGGCTGTGGGATCCTCGTGGATCAGGGATCAAACCCATGTCTCCTGCACTGGCAGGCAGACACTTTACCACTGAGCCACCAGGGAAGCCCCTGAAAGTCTATTCTTTATATTCCCACATTCCTTTCTTTGTTTTAATTCTCTTTTCTATCTTCTTTTAATGAGAACTTCTTAAGTGGACATTGACTTCTCTATTTCTCATTCCCATTACTGGTCCTTTCTAAGTTATCCAGCCGTCCTCTTCAGTTTTCACTTAAAAAACCAGAATCGTGTGTGTTTCGGGGGGAGGGTTATGTATATGTTTATTAACTCTACCAGGCAGTCTTTGTTGTGAGTATCAGTTCAGTTCAGTTCAGTTCAGTTGCTCAGTCGTGTCCGACTTTGCGACCCCATGAATCACAGCACTCCAGGCCTCCCTGTCCATCACCAACTCCCGGAGTTCACCCAAACTCATGTCCATCGACTCAGTGATGCCATCCAGCCATCTCATTCTCTGTCGTCCACTTCTCCTCCCGCCCCCAATCCTTCCCATCATCAGACTCTTTTCCAGTGAGTCAACTCGTCACATAAGGTGGCCAAAGTATTGGAGTTTCAGCTTTAGCATCAGTCCTTCCAGTGAACACCCAGGATTGATCTCCTTTAGAATGGACTGGTTGGATCTCCTTGCAGTCCAAGGGACTTTCAAGAGTCTTCTCCAACACCACAGTTCAAAAGCATCAATTCTTCGGCGATCAGCTTTCTTCACAGTCCAACTCTCACATCCATACATGACCACTGGAAAAACCATAGCCTTGACTAGACGGACCTTTGTTGGCAAAGTAATGTCTCTGCTTTTTAATATACTATCTAGGTTGGTCATAAGTTTCCTTCCAAGGAGTAAGCGTCTTTTAATTTCATGGCTGCAATCAGCATCCGCAGTGATTTTGGAGCCCCCCCAAAAATAAAGTCTGACATTGTTTCCACTGTTTCCCATCTATTTCCCATGAAGTGATGTCTGCTGCTGCTGCTGCTGCTAAGTCACTTCAGTCGTGTCCGACTCTGTGTGACCCCACAGACGGAAGCCCACCAGGCTCCCCCGTCCCTGGGATTCTCCAGGCAAGAACACTGGAGTGGGTTGCCATTTCCTTCTCCAATGTGTGAAAGTGAAAAGTGAAAGCGAAGTCGCTCAGTCGTGTCCGACCCTTAGCGACCCCACGGACTGCAGCCTACCAGGCTCCTCCATCCATGGGATTTTCTAGGCAATAGTACTGGAGTGGCTTGCCATTGCCTTCTCCGGAAGTGATGTCTAGCAGCTCTTTAATAAGTTTTGGTTTTGAATGACTGATTGGCTAGGTGAACTAGAAAACCATAAGACATGGATGAGGTCCACGTATACTATCCTGCTGAAGGAGGAAACAGAGCAGGCTCCACCTTGAAAGCAGGACTCCATCTTGGGCTGGACTGTGGACTTTGAACTCTATGTCCAGTATCTATGGAAACGACAACCAACTGGAAAACCAGGCCCCCGCAAGGAAGAGACCCAGGACTCGTACCTAGACTTTCCGTCACCTAAAAGAATACCCTAATTATCTGTGTCACCGAATAGAATCATACATTCTATTATGCTTACTAGGGTATGACCACGGGCTTATTGATAATTGTCCACTGTTAACTACCTAGGCTTAAAGCATATGAATCATGGGTTAACTTTGATTGTCAGGGAATTTGGGGAGGTGGGTTTGGGCACGTACACTTAGGGTATATAAGGTTTTCAGAAAATCTGGTCAGGGTCCTTGGCTAAGAGGAGACTCTTGCCTTGGGCCTGCCGGTGTAATAGACCGCACTTCGCTATCTGCATTGTCCTTCTGAGTGAGTTTGTTTCCCAGAACGCATGGCTACAACACTGCAACTAGAGATATTTTTTTTTTTTTAGTCTTTAGTTTCAGCCATTGCTACCCTGTGTCTATGAATTTCTGGGCTGAATTTACCTAATTATTGCTTCTCTTATGTGGAAATGAGAATATTATTTTTAGGATGTAATGCTTACTGAAAGAGTTCCTGCTGCACACCAGTCACACCGCCCTTCTTTTTTAGTTTATTTTTAATTGGGGGATAATTGCTTTAACCATTGTGTTGGATTCTGCCACACGACAGCATGAATCAGCTGTAGGTACACATGTGGGCTTTCCCTCTTGAGCCCCCCTCCCGCCCCTCAGCCCCGCTACCCCCTCCCACCCCTCTGAGTTGTTACGGAGCATGTGGTTGAGCTCTCTGTGCGATACGGCAACTTTCCACTAGCTGTCTGCTTTACTAGTGGTAATGTATATGTTCCAATGCTAGTCTCTCAATTTGTCCCACCCTCTTCTTTCCCAGGTGTGTCCACCAGTCTCTTCTCTATGTCCGCATCTCCATTCATGCCCTGCAAATAGGTTCATCAGTACCATTTTTCTAGATTCCATGTATTTGTGTTAAATTACAATATTTATTTTTCTCTTTTTGACATACTTCACTCTGTGTAACAGGCTCTTGGTTCATCCATGTCACTAGAACTGAATCACATTTGTTCCATTTATGGCTGGGTTGTATTCCATAAAGTGCTGCACTCAATCCATCAGCAAATTTGGAAACCTCCGCAGTGGCCACAGGACTGGAAAAGGTCAGTTTTCAATCCAATCCCAAAGAAAGGCAATGCCAAAGAGTGTTCAAGCTACCAAACAGATGTACTTACTTTGCACTAGTAAGGTTGTGCTCAAAGTACTTCAAGGTAGGCTTCAGCAGTACATGAACCAAGAACTTCCAGATGCACAAGCTGGCAAGCTGGGTTTAGAAAAGGCAGAGGAATCAGAGATCAAATTAACCAACATTCGTTGGATCATAGAGAAAGCAAGGGAATTCCAGAAAGTCATCTTACTTCTGCTTCATTGACTATGTGAAGCCCTTTGATTGTATGGATCACAACAAACTGTGAAAAATTCTTAAAGAGATGGGAATACTAGACCATCTTACCTGTCTCCTGAGAAAACTGTATGCAAGTCAAGAAGCAACAGTTAGAACTTTACATGGAGCAACTGACTGTTTCAAAATTGTGAAAGGAGTACAACAAGGCTGAATATTGTCACCCTGATTATTTAACTTCTATGCAGAGTACGTGATGCGAAATGCTGGGCTGGATGAATCTCAAATTAGAATCAAGATTGCTGGGAGAAGTATCAACAGCATCAGATATGCAGATGATACCACTCCAGTGGCAGAAGTGAAAGGAACTAAAAAGCCTTTTGATGAGGGTAAAAGAGGAGAGTGAAAAAGATGGCTTAAAACTCAGCATTCAAGAAACAAAGATCATGGCATCTTGTCCCATCACTTCATGGCAAGTAGATGGGGGAAAAGTAAAAGCGGTGACAGACTTTATTTTCTTGGGCTCCAAAATCACTGCGGACGGTGACTGCAGCCACAAAAGTAGAAGATGCTTGCTCCCTGAAAGAAAACTTACAAATGTAGACAGCATATTACAAAGCAAAGACATTGCTTTTCTGACAAAGGTCCATCTAGGCAAAGCTATGGTTTTTCCAGCAGTCATGTATGGATGTGAGAGTTGGACTATGAAGAAAGCTGAGTGCCGAAGAATGGATGCTTTTGAATTGTGGTGCTGGAGAAAGAAGACTCTTGAGAGTCTCTTAGACTGCAAGAAGCTCAAATCTAATGGATCCTAAGGGAAATCAGTCCGGAATGTTCATTGGAAGGACTGATGCTGAAGCTGAAACTCCAATACTTTGGCCACCTGATGCGAAGAGCTTACTCATTGGAAAAGACCCTGATGCTGGGAAAGATTGAGGGCAGGAGGAGAAGGGGGTGACAGAGGATGAGATGTTTGGATGGCATCACTGACTCAATGGACATGAGTTTGAGCAAACTCTGGGAGATTCCCAGGTGGCGCTAGTGGTAAAGAACCCACCTGCAGTGCAGGAGGCATAAGGGATGTGGTTTCAATCCCTAGGTGCCCCGGGGACCATTCCAGCATTGGCAGCCCACTCCAGAGTTCTTGCCTGGAGAATCCCATGGACAGAGGAGCCTGGCAGGGGTTGCAAAGAGTGAGACACGACTTAGCAACTGAACAACAGCAGTATTCCATGATATATGTAAGGTCGCAAAAACGGGCGTCTCAAGCTGTAAGGAAAAAACCCAGACACCAAGGAAAAGTAACAAGGCTTTATTGGCAGTGCGCTCCTGGGCAGAACCCACTGACCGCAAGAATGGTCACGAGGAGTTCTGCCCCGAACAAAGGGGTGCGATTTTTATGCCTTCGGGGCAGGAAGTGGCATCATATAACCTGGACAGGCCTAAAATAAGGTAAAGCTCACGAATGCGAGATTACGAATGGTCAGCTAGTCGAGGTGGTGAGATGGGGTTGGTCACTCTGGAGATCAGAAAAGGGGGTAGATCTCGGCAGAGGGTTATTACGTCAGAGATTCCTCAGCGGTTTGGCGGGACTTTTTCCCTCCGGGAAGGGGAAGCCAAGAAGGCCACCAGGGTCCTACCTTACAATATATATGTGTGTGTGTATATATATATATATGTGTGTGTGTATGTGTATATGTACCACACCTTTTTTATCCGTTCATCTGTTGATGGACATCTAGGTTGCTTCTGTGACCCGGCTATTGTAAATATTGCTGCTGTGAACACTAGGGTACAGGTATCTTTTTGAAATATGGTTTTCTCAGGGTGTATGCCCAGTAGTAAGATTGCTGAGTCATATGGTAATTTTATTCCTAGTTTTTTAAGGAACCTCCATACTGTTGTCCATATCAATTTACATTCCCTTTTCTCCACATCCTCTCCAGCATGCATTTATTGTTTGTAGATTTTTTTAATGATGGCCATTCTGACTGGTGTAAGGTGTTACCTCATTGTGGTTTTGAGTTGCATTTGTCTAAGAATGAGTGATGTTGAGAATTTTTCCTGTATTTATTGGCCATCTGTATGTCTTCTTTTTGGGCTTCCCTCGTAGCTCAGTTGGTACAGAATCTGCCTGCAGTGCAGGAGGCCCCGGGTTCGATCCCTGGGTCGGGAAGATCTCTTGGAGAAAGAAATGGCAACCCACTCCAGTATTCTTGCCTGGAGAATCCCATGGACAGAGGAGCCCTGCAGGCTGTGGTTCATGGGGTTGCAAAGAGTTGCAAAGAGTCGAACACGACTTAGCGACTAAACTACCACTGTGTCTTCCTTGGAGAATCATCTGTTTAGGTCTTCTGCCCATTTTTTGATTGGGTTGGTTGTTTTTCTGATGTTGAGTTGCATGAGCTGCTTGTATATTTTGGAGATTAATCCTTTGTCATTTGCTTCATTTGCAATTATTTTCTCCCGTTCTGAGGGTCGTCTTTTCACCCTGTTTATAGTTTCCTTTGCTGTGCAAAAACTTGCAAGTTTAATTAGGTCCCATGTGTTTGTTTTTGTTTTTATTTCCCTTACTCTAGGAGGTGGGTCGAAGAGAATCTTGCTGCCATTTATGTCAGAGTTCTGCCTGTGTCCCCCGCTAAGAGTTTTATAGTTTCTGGCCTTACATTTAGGTCTTTTATCCATTTTGAGTTTAGGGTCACATAGCTTTTAGTGCTCCCCCACCTTTCCACCCCCACCCATTGGTTCTGTTCTCTGAGCCCTTGAGTGGAGTTAGAACATGTGCCAGCCTCCATGGATGCACTTAGAACTACATTGCTGTTTTGAGTCTTTAGTTCACACTTCAGTTCTTTTTTTTGGTTAAACATTTCTGTGTCTTGAAACTTTACTGGAAAAAATGTGCTTTATCCTTGGCTATCCATAAAACTTTATGATCTGTGAAGTTCTTTCTAGTGTTTATTTTCATTATCTAAAGACAGCTGAAGAGAGCTTTTACAAATAGAAATAGGCACCTGGTAGTTTGTTTCCATCCTATTAAAGGCCTTATTAAGTTTATCTGGTAAATTTGCAGGCAGAATCAAAGCATAGACTCTGTAGAACTCATCGACACAACTGGTAAAAAAAAAACAAAACCCACCAATCTTACAATAATGTGAACTTATTTAAAAGCCAGTATACAGGTGGACCACCTAGGGAAATAAGTTGATACCAACAGGGAGTTTAAGCTTCCTGTCTCAGAGCTGGAATCTCCAGATAAGACTGATGGTCTGGGTATTGTTGTTTTTGTTTTTTCTAGATTGTGTCATTGCTGATGACATTCAGGATCATAATTCAGTGTTGTTAAAACACCATGCAGTATACTTATTTTTGATAAGAATTAAGAAGATAATGAGAAATAGAAGGAAGGAAAAGATGAATAAAAGGGAGGGAGGATGAGAAGAGGAAAAGACTGAAAACAGAAGGAGACTCAGAAGAGGAGAGAGAGAGAGGAGCAGGAGGAGAGAGAGGGAGGAACAGGAGGAGAGAGAGGGAGGAGTGGGAGGGGAGAGAGGGAGGATTGGGAGGAGAGAGGAGAGAGAGAGAGGAGAGAGGGAGGAGCAGGAGGAGAGAGAGGGAGGAGCGGGAGGAGAGAGAGAGAGGCAGGAGCAGGAGGGGGAGAAGCAAGAGGGTCCAGAGGTGAGAACTGTGTTCTCACCCAGTTCCACATGCAGGTTTGTCTGCTCATTAGCCTAGGCTGCCTTACGCAGTCTCCAGAACTGAAAGAATTGGACTATTTTATAATACAATCCCCATCTCTATCCTTGGCTAGCCTTTTCAGCTTTAAACAAAGAAAGTTGGCATAGTATATTAGAATCTCTGTCACTCTTCCTAGGAGAATCTGATTTGGAGACCTTGCTTATTTAATTTATATGCAGAGTATATCATGAGGAACGCTGGGCTGGAAGAAGCACAAGCTGGAATCAAGATTGCTGGGAGAAATATCAATAACCTCAGATATGCAGATGACACTACCCTTATGGCAGAAAGTGAAGAGGAACTCAAAAGCCTCTTGATGAAAGTGATAGAGGAGAGTGAAAAGATTGGCTTGAAGCTCAACATTCAGAAAACAAAGATCATGGCATCTGGTCCCATCACTTCATGGGAAATAGATGGAAAAACAGTGGAAACAGTGTCAGACTTTATTTTTTTGGGCTCCAAAATCACTGCAGATGCTGATTGCAGCCATGAAATTAAAAGACGCTTGCTCCTTGGAAGGAAAGTTATGACCAACCTTGATAGTATATTAAAAAGCAGAGACATTACTTTGCCAACCAAGGTCTGTCTAGTCAAGGCAATGGTTTTTCCCGTGGTCATGTATGGACGTGAGAGTTGGACTGTGAAGAAGGTTGATCGCCGAAGAATCGATGCTTTTGAACTGTGGTGTTGGAGAAGACTCTTGAGAGTCCCTTATACTGCAAGGAGATCCAACCAGTCCATTCTAAAGGAGATCAATCCTGGATGTTCATTGGAGGGACTGATGCTAAAGTTGAAACTGAAATACTTTGGCCACCTCATGCGACGAATTGACTCACTGGAAAAGACTGTGATGCTGAGAAAGGTTGGGGGCGGGAGGAGAAGGGGACGACGGAGAATGAGATGGCTGGATGGCATCACCGACTCGATGGACATGAGTTTGAGTGTACTCCGGGAGTTGGTGATGGACAGGGAGGCCTGGCGTGCTGTGATTCATGGGGTCGCGGAGAGTCGGACACGACTGAGCGACTGATCTGATCTGATCTGATCTGAGGGTCCAAAATCGGAGAAGGCAATGGCAAGCCACTCCAGTACTCTTGCCTAGAAAATCCCATGGGCGGAGGAGCCTGGTGAGCTGCAGTCTGTGGGGTCGCTGAGGGTCGGACATGACTGAGCGAATTCACTTTCACTTTTCACTTTCACACATTGGAGAAGGAAATGGCAACCCACTCCAGTGTTCTTGCCTGGAGAATCCCAGGGAAGGGGGAGCCTGATGGGCTTCCATCTATGGGGTCACACAGGGTCGGACACGACTGAAGTGACTTAGCAGCAGCAGCAGCAGCAGCAGCGAGTCCAAAATGGCACCCCACTCCAATCCTCTTGCCTGGAAAATCCCATGGATGGAGGAGCCTGGTAGGCTGCAGTCCGTGGGGTCTCTGCGAGTCGGACACGACTGAGCGGCTTTACTTTCACTTTTCACTTTCATGCGTTGGAGAAGGAAATGGCAACCCACTCCAGTGTTCTTGCCTGGAGAATCCCAGGGACGGCGGACCTGATGGGCTGCCGTCTCTGGGGTCGCACAGAGTCGGACACGACTGAAGCGACTTAGCAGCAGCAGCAGCAGCAGCAGGGTCCAAGAAGTTATTTCAGATCAAAGTAATTTTATTTTTGAACTTTGGGATGTATGTTGTATTGAAACAGAGTTGGATAATACATCTGATTAGTTGGAATGCTCTGCCTCTTTCAGACAAGAAAAGCTGTGTGTTCTATGCATTGGACTGTTTTGAGCATTATTATTTAAGAAATATGTTGAACTGACTGAGAGGCATGGAGTAGGATTGCACTCTCAAACCTCAAGTTTAGTAGTTCTGTGGTTTTGGGCAATTCACCTAAACTCCCTGGTTCAACTGAGCATGCACACATAACTGAATTAGTTCCCTTCAGCTTGAACATTACACAATTGAATGATTTAAGACTTTCCTTGAGATTCCTTCATGTCTTGTTTCAGGAGGTGTAGGTCATGTGAAAATGAACTCAGGAACTATACATTGTCCTAAGAAAAATGGTGGTTATGAGCACAGGGTCTAGAAAGTCTAATGTAAGTAATCGCAGCTCTGTCACTTGACTTCAGGCAACCTCAACCCTTATTCTAACCTTCAGTTCAGTTCAGTCACTCAGTCGTGTTAGACACTTTGTGACCCCATGGACCGCAGCATGCCAGGCCTCCCTGTCCATCACCAACTCCCGGAGTCCACCCAAACCCATGTCCATTTAGTCAGTGATGCCATCCAACCAGCTCATCCTCTGTCGTCCCCGTCTCCTCCCACCTTCAATCTTTCCCAGCATCAGGGTCTTTTTAAATGAGTCAGCTCTTCTCAACAGGTGGCTTCAGTTTCAGCATCAGTCCTTGCAATGAACACCCAGGACTGATCTCCTTTAGAATGGACTGGTTGGATCTCCTTGCAGCCCAAGGGACTCTAAGAGTCTTCTCCAACACCACAGTTCAAAAGCATCAATTCTTCGGCGCTCAGCTTTCTTTATAGTCCAACTCTCACATCCATACATGACTACTGGAAAAACAATAGCCTTGACTAGATGTACATTTGTTTGCAAAGTAATGTCTCTGCTTTTTAATATGCTGTCTAGGTTGGTCGTAACTTTCCTTCCAAGGAATGAGCATCTTTTAATTTCATGTTGCAGGCACCATCTGCAGTGATTTTGGAGCCCAGAAAAATAAAGTCAGCCACTGTTTCCATTGTTTCCCCATCTATTTGCCATGAAGTGATGGGACCAGATGCCATGATCTTAGCTTTCTGAATGTTCAGCTTTAAGCCAACTTTTTCACTCTCCTCTTTCACTTTCATCAAGAGGCTCTTTAGTTCTTTGATTTCTGCCATAGGGTGGTGTCATCTGCATATCTGAGGTTATTGATATTTCTCCCAGCAATCTTGATTCCAGCTTGTGCTTCTTCCAGCCCAGTGTTCCTCATGATGTAGTCTGCATATGAGTTAAATAAGCAGGGTGACAATATACAGCCTTGACGTACTCCTTTTCCTATTTGGAACCAGTCTGTTGTTCCATGTCCAGTTCTAACTGTTGCTTCCTGACCTGCAGGCAGGTTTCTCAAGAGGCAGGTCAGGTGTTCTGGCATTCCCATCTCTTTCAGAATTTTCCACAGTTTGTTGTGATCCACAGTCAAAGGCTTTGGCATAGTCAATAAAGCAGAAGTAGATGTTTTTCTGGAACTCTCTTGCTTTTTCCATGATCCAATGGATGTTGGCAATTTGATCTCTGGTTCCTCTGCCTTTTCTAAAACCAGCTTGAACATCTGAAAGTTCACGGTTCACGTATTGCTGACGCCTGACTTGAAGAATTTTGAGCATTTCTTTACTAGCGTGTGAGATGAGTGCAATTGTGCGGTAGTTTGAGCATTCTTTGGCATTGCCTTTCTTTGGGATTGGAATGAAAACTGACCTGTTCCAGTCCTGTGGCCACTGCTGAGTTTTCCAAATGTGCTGACATATTGAGTGCAGCACTTTCACAGCATCCTCTTTGAGGATTTGAAGTATCTCAACTGGAATCCCATCACCTCCACTAGTTTTGTTCATAGTGATGCTTCCAAGGGCCCACTTGACTTCACATTCCAGGATGTCTGGCTCTAGGCGAGTGATCACACCATCGTGATTATCTGGGTCCTAAAGATATTTTTTTGCAGAGTTCTTCTGTGTATTCTTGCCATCTCTTCTTAAAATCTGCTTCTGTTAGGTCCATACCATTTCTGTCCTTTATCGAGCCCATCTTTGCATGAAATGTTCCCGTGGTATCTCTAACTTTCTTGAAGAGATCTCTTGTCTTTCCTATTCTGTTGTGTTCCTCTATTTCTTTGCATTGATCGCTGAGGAAGGCTTTCTTATCTCTCCTTGCTATTCTTTGGAACTCTGCATTCAGATGCTTATATCTTTCCTCTTCTTCTTTGCTTTTCACTTCTCTTCTTTTCACAGCTATTTGTAAGGCCTCCTCAGACAGCCATTTTGCTTTCTTGCATTTCTTTTCCATGGGGATGGTCTTGGTTCCTGACTCCTGTACAGTGTCATGAACCTCCTTCCAGAGTTCATCAGGCACTCTATCTATCAGATCTAGTCCCTTAAATCTATTTCTCACTTCCACTGTATAATCATAAGGGATTTGATTTAGGTCATATCTGAATGGTCTAGTGGTTTTCCCTACTTTCTTCAATTTAAGTCTGAATTTGGCAATAAGAAGTACATGATCTGAGCCACAGTCAGTTCCTGGTCTTGTTTTTGCTAACTGTATACAGCTTCTCCATCTTTGGCTGCAAAGAATATAATCAATCTGATTTCAGTGTTGACCATCTGATGATGTCCATGTGTAGAGTCTTCTCTTGTGTTGTTGGAAGTGGGTGTTTGCTATGACCAGTGCGTTCTCTTGGCAAAACTCTATTAGCCTTTGCCCTGCTTCATTCCGTGCTCCAAGGCCAAATTTGCCTGTTGCTCCAGGTGTTTCTTGACTTCCTACTTTTGCATTCCAGTCCCGTATAATGAAAAGGACATCTTTTTTGGGTGTTAGTTCTAAAAGGTCTTGTAGGTCTTCATAGAACCATTCAACTTCGGCTTCTTCAGCGTTACTGGTTGGGGCATAGACTTGGATTACTGTAATATTGAATGGTTTACCTCGGAAACGAAGAGAGATCATTCTGTCGTTTTTAAGATTGCATCCAAGTACTGCATTTCAGACTCTTTTGTTGCCCATGATGGCTACTCCATTTCTTCTAAGGGATTCCTGCCCACAGTAGTAGATATAATGGTCATCTGAGTTAAATTCACCCATTCCAGTCCATTTTAGTTCACTGATTCCTAGAATGTCTATGTTCACTCTTGCCATCTCCTGTTTGACCACTTCCAATTTGCCTTGATTCATGGACCTAACATTCCAGGTTCCTATGCAATATTGCTGTTTACAGCACCGGACCTTGCTTCTATCACCAGTCACCTCCACAACTGGGTATTGGTTTTGCTTTGGCTCCATCCCTTCATTCTTTCTGGAGTTATTTCTCCACTGATCTCCAGTAGCATACTGGGCACCTACCGACCTGGGGAGTTCCTCATTCAGTAGTCTATCATTTTGCCTTTTCATACTGTTCACGCGTGCAGAAGCGTGGCCGAGAGGAGCTACCCCTCGCCCGAGGTCAGGGCAGTGACCGAGAGGAGCAACCCCACGTCCAAGTGGCGGCGGCTGCGCGGGAGCAGGAGGGCTGAGAGGAGCTACTCCATGTTCAAGGTCAGGAGGGGCGGCCATGAGGAGATACCCCTCGTCCAAGGTAAGGAGCAGCGGCTGCGCTTTGCTGAAGCAGCTGCGAAGAGTTACCCCACGACCAAGGTAAGAGAAACCCAAATAAGATGGTAGGTATTGCGAGAGGGCATAAGAGGGCAGACACAGTGAAATCATAATCACAGTCAATCTGATCACGGGGACCACAGCCCTGTCTAACTCAGTGAAACTAAGCCATGCCATGTGGGGCCACCCAAGACGGGCGGGTCACGGTGGAGAGGTCTGACAGGATGTGGTCTACTGGAGAAGGGAATGGCAAACCGCTTCAGTATGCTTGCCTTGAGAACCGCATGAACAGTATGAAAAGGCAAAATGTACTGTCCTACTGATGTGAAAAGGAAAAGAATCAATCATATGAGGTTTCTACAGCAAGAGCCTCCAACTCTTCCAAGTATTTTCTCAGCTGTGAAGGCTTAACATCACAGGGGCTTTTCAGTGAGTGTTCTGAAATGTATGTCATCTAACTTTTGAAATGTAAGCATTTTACACATTTTATTTTTGACAGCTCAGAGAATGATTAGTTTTGTTGTAGTGTAAAGAACCAATAAAAAGAGGCATAGTAATAAAACTAGGCACAGGCCCATAGTTTTCTGAATTTTTTAAGCACTGAATAATGTTTGAATATTATCATAGTTCAATATCAAAATGATACAAAAAGTATATGTTGAAAATGATTGCTCTCTTCTCAGCCAACACTCACGTTCCTTCTTCCCCTCTCCTAGTTTCCTGTGTAATCTTTCAAGTGCTTTTTATAAGGTAAACAAAAGCAAATCTGTAAATGTGATTTTACTCCCTCCTTTTTAATGTAAATGTTAGCACAGTATGTAGAATGCCCTTAGTTTTGCTTTTTAAAATAAAAAAAAAACTAATAATATAGCCTTGAGATCTTTTCACCTGAACATTGATATAGTATTAAGTAGTATTTCTTTATATGAATGTTTCTGTCATAGTTTATTTAACCAGTCACCTCTTGATGAATACTTGGGTTGTTTTGCATCTTTTGTTATTATAACGGTGTTCCAATGAAGAACCTTATAGATACTTTATTTGGTATATGTATTGGTTTAGTTGCAGTATAAGTTCCCGGAAGTGTAACTAGTATTTCAAAGGGTAAATGCATTTGTAATTTTGACAGATATCATCAGATTTCTTTCAAGATAGATTGTACAGTTTCTTCCTCCTAAGAAATAGAATGCTTTTGCCTCTAGCTTTGCCACAAGTGTTTTTTACAACACAATTTTACATGTGTTTGAAAATTTGGATTTTTGACAGTATAATAAAGTGATAGTTTAGTGCAGTTTCATGTGTATCTTTTTCATTTATGAGTCAGTTTGACAATTTCTTATGTATATAGTTGTTTATTTTTGTGAACTCTGTTGTTGCCTTTTACCTATTTTTCTATAAATTTAATTTTTAAATTTATATTTGATAAATGTTTATAGTCAGAGAGATTGGATCTTGTGCTATGAGTTGCAAATATTTATTATTCTCAATGTGTCATTTGCTTAAGTTTTAGTTATGGTATATATTTGCCAGTAAAGAGATTGTTTCTTTTTAACTTAGTTGTTCTTTTATAGCTTCTAAATGTTGTCTTAGAAAGGCCTTTCCAAGTCCAAGGTTATAAAGGAATTCTTTCTTGTGCTTTTCATGTTTTTTATTTATATGTTTGACTCATTTAGAATTTACTCGTGTTTAGTTGATGGGATAGATCTAGTTTTATTTTTTCCTATAGGGTTCTAATTATTCAAATATCACATGTTAAAAAGTCCAATTTGGGGCTTTTGGTATACAACTTGCATGCCATATTAAGTCTAAGTGTGAATTTTGCTCTATTTTTGAACTTTCTACTCTGTTCTTTCAACAGCAAAGATCACTAATATATCTGAAACTAGGTTAAATTTATTACTTGCTAAAGAAGATAGAGATATGTTTTTAGGCCATTGTCTTTCTGAATAAAACAAAAAGGGAACTTTAAGGAAATGGCAACCCACTCCAATACTCTTGCCTGGAAAATCGCATGGACAGAGGATTGTGGTAGGCTACAGCCCATGGGGTCGCAAAGAGTTGGACATGACTGAGCGACTTCACTTTAAAGAATTTGGGACAACATGAATGGTAGGGGTTGGCTTATTTTCAGAGTGATATTTTTTTAAGAATTGGATGATGTTTAGTGTGGAGTTTAGTGATTGGCTGATTTTCAGAGTGGGCATACCAAACCAGATGTGTGATTGATTGATTGGCTGCAGCTTGTTTAAACTAGATTTGTGATTACTTATTTACAGGTGCAGACTACAGACAAGGAACAGTCAAACTTAAAATGTAGGAACTTTCTCTTCTCTGTTCCATTTCCTGTCCATCTGTTCATGGCATGGGCTACTTCCAACCAGGCTCATCATTTTATATAAACAGAGCTTCATAGGCGTGTTCATGAACATTTTTTTTGGAGAGATAATTTCATGCTCACATGACCCATGGGCAGTAAGTCTGGTTTCTATGCAATCCTGATGAGTTCACTTTTCACAATCCTAGTTTGACCTGTTTCCACCATTAGTTCTGAGAGATGTGGGCAGATGAGATATTGTTGAATCTTTAGAATTTTTCAAGGTGCGTATAAAATACAGTTTATGAAATACATGCCCTGATTGTGGTAGGAGGCAAAGATATTACAAACCTAGGAACGAAGACCCTAAACGTCTCTTGCTGTCAATTATGCTAGTCTTCACTCCTAAATATGTACCTACTCAATGAGAAAAGGTGTATGCAGACATTAAAATATTTTAATGAAAAAGACTTCTCAATTGAAAAAATTAAGTTAAATGTCAAAAGAAATATCTCTAATAGGGAATAAGAGCTGCCTGTGTCTTGTCAGCTTTCAATATTGCAGCCTTGACAGATTGAACAGGGAGTTCTGAAACTGTTCAACAACATGTTAACTTTTGGAATAATATTTAATTTATGGTTTGGAGAGTTATTCATTACTCATCTATCTGTGTTTCATCTTTATAAATTTTATCCCCAGAATTTCTTCTTCAGTTATACTTTCCTATGTAGGTTTATATCTTTAAATTTTTTATTTTTATCTTTTTACCTTTAAATTTTTTAAATTAAATTTTCCTTTATCCTTTACTGTCATTTTATTAGGGCTTCAATTGGAAGTGAAGACAAATGCATATATTTTGAAACTTTTTCAGCTAGAAACTTCCCAGAGTATTATCATTTTACTCATCTATTGCATGACTACTTTGAACATCCCCTGAGAGAATACCTATGACTTACTCATTTTTATATAATCAGAGCTCCAGCCCATGGTAAACCATCACAAGTTTTCAATAGATCATTATTATTTTAATTAATTTGTACATTTCAAAATATAGGCACAATGAGAGAAGGAACTTTTTTGAAAAGAACTCCGTTGATAGAGAATCTTCCATCTGAGTATGTTCTGTGCTAATAGAATTGTTTGGATCTGATGGGAGGTGCAAGTTTTTCTGTTCAGTTCTCATTATCTATTTTAATCCAGTTATTCTCATTTTAAGCAACTTGCTTAGATTTGAAAAAAGATTAAATCTTATTCAGAAAAAAGCCAGAACATGGCAACAGAGAAAATTGCTGTTGTTTTATGTCAAGGAAAGCAAATGTCATCTCACGATGGTATGTGGCACACTGCCCTAAATTCCCAACACTCTCACTACCTGTTTTCCTGAAAATTAGTGTAAACATCCATTCCAGGAACTACTTGTACTTATAAAATGCTGTTCATGAAATGATTAGCTTTTCCTTTACTCGAAATCAATGGATTGTTGCACTTTGCCTATAGAAGTCCTGTATCTGTTCATTGCAGTGGACTGTACATTGGTCTCCGTTCAACACAGGAAGCAAGAGAACCAGATGATCATAAATGGACCGTTCATGTTTATGATTGTACACATTTGTGATTACATTTATTGACTCACAGAGAAGAGTCTTATTTGACTTTAAAAATAAAAGAGCTGACCATATTCTCATTTTTTACTACTCAATACAAAAATGATGCTGTGAGCAGTGCTGGAAGAGTGACTATTCCAGCTGTCACAAGACTTTAAAAGAATCTTAGTGTTGATTCCCGATAAAAATCTAAAACCAACACCCTTCCTTTTGTCTTTCCTTCCCTTCTTTCTTTTTTCCCCTCCTTTGAAAGGGTATTTCTTAATATATTAAAAAGAATTTTAAGGACAGAAGTACACAATAAAAGTAAGTCCATGCCCATCACTGACCTCTTGTTCCTCTCTCTAAAGGCAAGCACTAGGGCAAAGCCAGTATATTGAGAATCATGCCAAATATGTTATATCCTTTGCCAGTATATGTATTCAGAAATTAAGTTTTAAGTTTTTCTCAAATGTTTGAATATTGTACATATTTTTGAGTCTTCCATTTTACTTAATAATGTACAGAGAAGAGTGAATATTTAGAAATACTTACATTCTTTTACAGCTGTAACTGGTGTAGCAGCATTTAGCATATGCCCTATTGAAAGTTTTGGTGTTTTTCACTTTTATGTTAAAACAGTATAGTAGAGGACCTTAATAGACATTTTTTCTAAAGACATACAGATGGGCCAAAAGACACATGAAAACATGCTCAACATCACTAGTCATCGGGGAAACACAAAGCAAAAGCACAATGAGATATCTCCTCACACTTGTCAGAATGGCTATTATCAGAAACACAGCAAATAACACAGATTGGGGAGGGTATGGAGAAAAGGGAACTGTTGGTGGGAATGTAAACAATACGGAGGTTCCTTAAAAAATTAAAAGTAGGTCTACCATGTGATCCAGCAATTCCATTTCTGGGTATTTTTCCAAAGAAAACAACAAAAAAAAATTATTTGAGAAGATACATACACCCACTGCTATGTTCACTGCAGCATTATTTATAGTAGCCAAGATGCGGAAGCAATCTGTGTCCATTAACAAATGAATGGGTAAGAAAGATGTGGTTGGTATATGTGTATATGTGTGTGTGTGTATGTGTGTATATATGTATATATGTGGTGTGTGTGTATATATATGTGTGTGTGTGTATATGTGTGTGTATGTGTGTGTGTATATATGTGTGTGTGTATATATATGTGTGTGGTGTGTGTATATAGATGTGGTGTGTGTTATATCTATATATGGTGTGTGTATATGTGTGTGTATATATATGTGTGTGTGTATATGTGTGTGGTATGTGTATATATATACAGAGTGTGTATATGTGTGTGTGTGTATATATATGTGTGTGTGTATATATGTGTGTGTGTATATATGTGTGTGTGTATATATGTGTGTGTGTATATATGTGTGTGTGTATATATGTGTGTGTATATATATGTGTGTGTGTATATGTGTGTGGTATGTGTATATATATACAGAGTGTGTATATGTGTGTGTGTGTATATATATGTGTGTGTGTATATATGTGTGTGCGTATATATGTGTGTGTGTATATATGTGTGTGTGTATGTGTGTGTGTGTATATATGTGTGTGTGTATATATGTGTGTGTATATATATGTGTGTGTGTATATGTGTGTGTCTGTATATATGTGTGTGTGTGTGTGTGTGTATATATGTGTGTGTGTATATATATGTGTGTGGTATGTGTATATATGTGGTGTGTATATATAGATGTGGTGTGTGTTATATCTATATAGGGTGTGTGTATATGTATGTGTGTCTATGTATATAGACACCACACACACAGAATGGAATATTAGTTTAAAACGAGAGGGTTAAATCTTGTCATTTGTGACAACACGGATGGACTTAGAGGGTATTATGTTAATTGAAGGAAGTCAGCGAAAGACAAATTCTGTATGTTTTCACTTATATGTGGAATCTAAGAAACAAAGCAACAAACAAACAGGCTCACAGATAGAGAGAACAGGTGGTCACCAGAGGGGAAGGGGGATTGAGGGGTGAACGGAACAGATGAGGGAGATGAAGAGGCACAGACTTCTGCTCTAAAAACAGTGAGCCACAGGGTGAGACAGAGCGTGGGAAATGAGGTCGGTTATACTGTAGTATCTGTGTGTGGCATCAGGTGGTAGCTAGGTATCACAGTGATCGTTTGTAATGTACAGGAATCCCTATGTTGTGCATGAAAATGTTGAGGTGGTTTTCATTTTGTTATTACAATGTAGTAATATATATACATGGCACCCCACTCCAGTACTCTTGCCTGGAAAATCCCATGGACCGAGGAGCCTGGTAGGCTGCAGTCCATGGGGTCGCTAAGAGTCGGACACGACTGAGCGACTTTACTTTCACTTTTCACTTTCATGCATTGGAGAAGGAAATGATAGATAACCCACTCCAGTGTTCTTGCCTGGAGAGTCCCAGAGACGGGGGAGCCTGGTGGGCTTTCAGACTATGGGGTCGCACAGAGTCGGACAGGACTGAAGCGACTTAGCAGCAGCAGCAGTAAATATTTGTGGAAAAAAATCCCAAATGTGTACTGGCTGAAACAATAAGGTGTGTATATCTAATATATTGATAGACATTTCCAATTTGCCAGCTGTAATCCCACTGGCAATGTATGGATACTTTGATTTTCTTGTAACCCCCATTCGAATTTTTAACCTAATTGAAAACTGAAATATCACTTAGTACTAGTTTATGTTTCTTTTATTGTAAGGTTCAGCATCTTTTCATGTGTTGTTGAAATTTTACTTTCTGTGATTTTTCTCTTCATTTTTCTATTAAGTGGCTGACTTACACAAATTTATTATGTTAATTCTTGTAATCTTTTTTGCATATATTCTTATTTTTATTTATCACTGGAACTTGTTTATGCAGAATGTTTTATTTTTAGGGATTTGAAAATCTATCTTAATTGCTTCTGGGTTTTGTTTGATTGCTGAAAGAGAGAGGGAGAATTCCAAATGTCTCAGATTTTCTCTTTGTACCCTCATTTGCCTTATCCTACATTTAAAAATTCTCTGTTTGGGATATGCTGCTGCTGCTAAGTCACTTCAGTTGTGTCCGACTCTGTGTGACTCCATAGACGGAAGCCCACCAGGATATAGTTTGGTATAAATAGTGATATATGAATCCAAGTGTTACAGTGTCTATGTTGTAGCCACACGTTCCAGGAAACAAATTCACTCAGAAGGACAATGCAGACAGTAGAGTGAAGTTTATTACACCAGCAGGCCCAAGGCAGAGTCTCCTCTTAGCCAAGGACCCTAACCAGTGAACACCTTATATACCTTAAGTGTATAAGGTTCCCTGAAACTAGTCTGAACAAAGGAAAAAGAAAGATACAATCAAAGTTAACCATGATCATATGCTTTAAGCCTAGGTAATTAACAGTGGACAATTATTAATAGGCCTGTGGTCATACCCCCAATAAGCATAATAGAATGTATGATTGATTCTATTCGATTACACAGAAAATTAGGGTATTCTTTCAGGCGATGGAGAGCCCTGGGGATCTTCCTTCCAGGGGCCTGGTTTTCCAGTTGGTTGTCATTTCCATGGATACTGGGCATAAAGCTTAAAGTCCACAGTCTGGCCCAAGATGGAGTCCTGCTTTCAAGATAGAGCCTGTTCTGTTTCCTCCTTCATCTACAGTTTACTTTGAAAATTCTTCAGTATTTATATGGCGGTGTTTATGTTTGGAGAAGGAAATGGCAACCCACTCCAGTATTCTTGCCTAGGAAATCACATGGATGGAGTCTGAGCCTGTTGGTCTACAGTCCTGTGAGGTCACAAAGAGTCAGATATGACTTAGCAGCTGAGCATATATCGTATTTCTGTGTATTACTTAGGTTGAGCTAAAATGCAGGTTAGCCAGTGTTGTATCAGAAAAGCCTGTACTCCCGAGAAGCAACTACAAGCTCTTCTGTTACACCCATCACCACCAAGTCATGCTTTTCTAATTAGCATATTGAATGTCAGAAATTGCTTTTCTTTTCTTTGAAGCTTTTCTATTGAAAATTGTTGCATGTTCACTAACTTGATGAAGATTAGGTATGTAAGCCCACTGGTGAAATTTAAGATATTTAAGATTTATAGATGGATCAAAAAAAATCTGGAGACATTGTAAGCAAGCATGAACAGAATCTGAAAATCCACTGAGCTCTGCTGAGGCTCCATTGGGCCTTTAGTTCCCTTTACTTTCAGTTGTCCAGTACCTCTGTAACCAATTCCTTACCTTAAATTTACTCTGTTAAAATGACTGTCTTCATAAATGAATCCTGGTACATTCATTATTTATTAAATCAAGGAAAAGGTGTACAAATTTTAAAGGTTTATTAATGTAGATAGCAGTAAAATATCCAAAATAGAAAAAAATTTAAACTGCAGTCCTATTTTGAGGGGATTGGGAGAGAAATGTACATTTTAAATAATGTACAATAAAAACTTTATAAATTGTACAGCATAATAAAAAAATTCAAAACGTGAGCTGACTTAACTTTTTTTAGTATGAGTTTTCATTAAGACATAAGGCCTAATAAACTGAAACTTTTGTTTAATTTTCATCCTTTGATTTTCATCCTTTTTGGCAGGCTATACATTTTCTCTGTAAAACGTTTTGGAACAGCCCTCTTGGTGGTTAGGACTGGTTATGCCTTACCTTACAGAATCTGTGTGTGCTATTAACACTTCAGAGTGGGTTTTGCGAGGCCTGAGGCTTGCAAACGCAGCTGCAACTGTTCCCCCTTCAGTCTCTCTCTGGTTATACTTTCCTGAGGCTGACCCACCATAAACTTACAAACTATAACCTGTGGGTCTGATTTTAATTGCTTTTATCCTAATAAGTAATTTTTATTTTATGAGGCTCAAAAGTTCAAGACAGCAAGGAATTAGAAGTACACAAAATCATTGACATTCTGCAGAGAATTTACTCTTAATAATGTTCTGCATTCAAGTACAGTGTGTTACAGCATATAGCATTTGGCTAAAGAAAGAACTAGACTAGATGTTTCCACCTACCTGTTAATCCAAAGCATTTTCCTTTGTGAAATATCCATTCTCTCTATGGAGCCATATGCTCTTTCCACCGTGATATTAATAGGACTGTTCCTCATTTTGTTATTAGAAACATCCTTCCGAAATTTGAACCATAGTTAAGTTTCAGCAGAAAAGTAATCAAAGGGTCTAAATAAATATTTGTACATGAAACACTAATATTTTTCCTCTAAATTTCAATCTTTTTGCATTGGAGTTTTTATTTAGTATACATATGTTATGTACATCAAGTTTAAGCCAAATTAAATTTAAGACTAGTTAGCTGATTATAATATTGAAAATGATAATTATTTTATGTTTATAATTCTGAGAAATTTAGGTTTCTGGCAGATTACAGATTATTTATTTATTTGGTCAAGCTAACCACATAGTAGAAGCAAATATACTACCCTCAAGGAACTTTTGAACTACCACAATAAATCATGTAGCCAAAATACAAAGTAGAAAGATTATGACAATGATGTATACGTATATATATATATATACACATACATATATATACATAGATACTTGCTTTAGAATATTGCTGTGGAAATTCAGACTCAAAAGAAAATTACATCCAATGAAGGGGATGGGAGAAAGATTTCAATTAGTATGATTTTTTTACCTTATCTTGGAAAAGTGAGTTTGAGGGAAGCATATTCCAGGTAAAGTGAATAGCACTTGATGCATCACCGACTCGATGGACATGAGTTTGAGTGAACTTCGGAAGTTGGTGATGGACAGGGAGGCCTGGTGTGCTGTGATTCATGGGGTCACGGAGAATCGGACACGACTGAGCAAACGAACTGACTGACTGACTGACTGAAAGGCATGGTATAAGATTGGAAAGTAAAAGTATTTTACAAGGGAGAAGGGAGAAACATGTTATCTGGTACAGTTAAATAAAGAGGATAGAGAACGTGAAATGAAGAATAAATTCACAAAATAATTTGTTCAAGGATTGTAGATTAGTACTTAGGTGTTATCCTGGTTTAATATTGGTATATAACCTTAAGGTAATCATAACCTTTACAGTAGCTGTTAACCACAACCATAACCATCAGTCTGACTCTTGTGACACTGTGGTGTGCAGCACACAAGGCTTCCCGGTCCATCACCAACTCCTGGAGCTTACTCAAACTCATGTCCATTGAGTCGGTGATGCCATCCAACCATCTCATCCTCTGTCGTTCCCTTCACCTCCTGCCCTCACTCTTTCCCAGCATCAGGGTCTTTTCCAATGAGTCAGCTCTTTGCATCAGGTGGCCAAAGTATTGGAGTTTCAGATTCAACATCAGTGCTTCCAATGAACACCCAGGATTGATTTCCTTTAAGATGGACTGGTTGGATCTCCTCACAGTCCAAGGGACTTTCAAGAGTCTTCTCCAACACCACAGTTCAAAAGCATCAATTCTTCGGCGCTCAGCTTTCTTTATAGTCCATACATGACTACTGGAAAAACTATAGCCTTGACTAGACTGACCTTTGTTGGCAAAGTAATGTCTCTGCTTTTTAATATGCTGTCTAAGTCATGCTCAAAATTCTCCAAGCAGGCTTCAGCAATACATGAACCGTGAACTTCCAGATGTTCAAGCTGGTTTTAAAAAAGGTGGAGGAACCAGAGATCAAATTGCCAACATCTGCTGGATCATGGAAAAAGCAAGAGAGTTCCAGAAAAACATCTATTTCTGCTTCATTGACTATGCCAAAGCCTTTGACTGTATGGACCACAACAAACTGTGGAAAATTCTGAAAGAGATGGGACTACCAGACCACCTGACCTGCCTCTTGAGAAACCTGTATGCAGGTCAGGAAGCAACAGTTAGAACTGGACATGGAACAAAAGACTGATTCCAAATAGGAAAAGGTTATATATGTCAAGGTTATATATCGTCACCCTGCTTATTTAACTTATATGCAGAGTACATCATGAGGAACGCTGGGCTGGAAGAAGCACAAGCTGGAATCAAGATTTCTGGGAGAAATATCAATAACCTCAGATATGAAGATGACACCACCCTTGTGGCAGAAAGTGAAGAGGATCTAAAAAGCCTCTTGATGAAAGTGAAAGAGGAGAGTGAAAAGGTTGGCTTGAAGCTCAACATTCAGAAAACTAAGATCATGGCATCTGGTCCCATCACTTCATGGGCAATAGATGGGGAAACAGTGGAAACAGTGGCTGACTTTATTTTGCTGGGCTCCAAAATCACTGCGGATGCTGATTGCAGCCATGAAATTAAAATACGCTTACTCCTTGGAAGGAAAGTTATGACCAACCTAGACAGCATATTAAAAAGCAGAGACATTACTTTGCCAACAAAGGTCTGTCTAGTCAAGGCTGTGGTTCTTCCAGTGGTCATGTATGGATGTGAGAGTTGGACTGTGAAGAAAGCTGATCACCAAAGAACTGATGCTTTTGAACTGTGGTGTTGGAGAAGACTCTTGAGAGTCCCTTGGACTGCAAGGAGATTCAACCAGTCCATTCTAAAGGAGATCAATCCTGGGTGTTCATTGGAAGGACTGATGCTAAAGCTGAAGCTCCAATACTTTGGCCACCTCATGCGAAGAGTTGACTCACTGGAAAAGACTCTGATGCTGGGAGGGATTGGGGGCAGGAGGAGAAGGGGACGACAGAGAGGACGACAGAGAATGAGATGGCTGGATGGCATCACCTACTCAATGGAGGTGAGTTTGAGTGAACTCCGGGAGTTGGTGATGGACAGGGAGGCCTGGCGTGCTGTGATTCATGGGGTCGCAAAGAGTCGGACACGACTCAGTGACTGAACTGAACTAAACTGAACTGAGGTTGGTCATAGCTTTTCTTCCAAGGAGCAAGTGTCTTTTAATTTCATGGCTGCAGTCACCATCTGCAGTGATTTTGGAGCCCCCCAAAATAAAATCAGTCACTATTTCCCCATCTATTTGTCATGAAGTGATGGGACCAGATGCCATGATCTTAGTTTTCTGAATGTTGAGCTTTAAGCCAAATTTTTCACTCTTTAACTTTCATCAAGAGGCTCTTTGCTTTCTGCCATAATGGTGGTATCATCTGCATATCTGAGGTTATTGATGTTTCTCCCAGCAATCTTGATTCCAGCTTGTGCGTCATCCAACCTGGCATTTTGCATGATGTACTCTGCATATAAGTTAAATAAGTAGGGTGACAATATACTCCTTCCCCTACTTGGAACTGAGCTATTGTTCCATGTCCGGTTCTAACTGTTGCTTCTTAACCTGCATACAGATTTCTCAGGCAGGTCAGGTGGTCTGGTATTCCCATCTCTTTAAGAATTTTCCACAGTTTATTGTGATCTGCACAGTAAAAGGCTTTGGCGTAGTCAATAAAGCAGAAGTAGATGTTTTTCTGGAACTCGCTTTCTTTTTCCATGAGTCAACGGATTTTGGCAATTTGATCTCTGCTTCCTCTGCCTTTCCTAAATCCATAACCATAATCATGTTCATACCCATATCCTCTGAATCTTTGGGAATTACATAGGTCTGTGGCTCCCAGTTCTATCAAATAGGATTCCCCATTCATTGTCCTTTAATTTAAACTTTAAAGACACTGAAATCTAACAAATATACTTTCAAAGACCACCATAATGTCCTAAATCTATTTAAAATGGAAAATAGTTCATAAAATTATATACCTGAGGGACTTCCCTTGCAGTACAGCAGTTAAGACTCTGCGCTTCCACTGCAGGAGATGTGGGTTTCATCCCTGATATGAGAAAACTTAAGACCCTGCATGCCGCGTGGTACACCTAAAAAAAAATTTTTAAATATATATCTGTTTCAATATGTAAATACTGAATAAGGTTACAATAGCAGCAGACATAATGAAGCCAAATATTTGCTTCCTTTTATTCATAATTAATAAATTTGGGTTTATGAGAAGTTGATATGACACTTTTAGTATGAGAACACAGGAAAATTATAGAAGAGAGGCACAGGGGACATAAAAATAAAACAGCATTGGGATAAGTAATAGTAGCCAAAACTTAAGAAAATGAACTAAACTCAGTTAATATGGGAATAGCGTTTCAGACAGTCGTGGGCAATTATCCTCTGTCTTAGATTCTTGGGCTGAGACAGTATGAGACCCCTGGGGCCACAGAGAGGTGGTGTGGCAGACACTGGGGACGTGGAAAGAGAGGAACAACTGCCAAATAAATAATTTTAGTATGCAGTGTACCTGGATTTATCCTGTACTGTAATTTGAAATTACATAGGAGCTTATTAATATTAAAATTATAAACTTTTATTAATAAATTCATAAGATTCCTATGTGTCAAATATTTAGCTGTAAATCTGTTAGAATGAGAATCAGTCTCCTCTGATATATGTTTGCCTATAAACTAAGGATAAGTATGCAGTTCAGTGGTGGTGTATTATATTGTCAGCTTAAAAGCACAAACAGCATTGCTTCATAAAATAATTTCCTAAAATGATGGTCAACATTCTGGTTGCACTCTTGAAAAATATTAAGATCATGAGTAAATACTTTGTGATTATATAAAAATTTTTATATGTGTTTATATGTCAAATATTTTAAGCACAGTTGGTTTTAAATTGGTCTTTCAGTTGCTTAAGAATCTGGTGGATATTGGAAAGTTGTGCTCTTATGAGGCTTCTCTCAATGTTATGTGTTGCAGAATGCCTAACCTTTCTTGTCCTGTCCACTAAACTCAATTAGATCTCCTCAATCACTGCAATGACCCAAAGCAGCCCCTCAGATTTAGAGACTTCTCCCTAGGATGGGGTAGAACCTTCACTGAAAGTCACTGTCAGAGATGTTAATTATCAGCTTGCCAGAGTCAGACTCAAAGAATAAAAACTTTAAGCAATAATCTGAAAGATAGCTAAACAATCAGCGTTCGCTGAGCCATAGCAGTGAGGCAGTCACGAGGGAATAAATGCAGAATCTGAGACGCAAAGATGGAATTAGTCTCGTGTGACATGACACATATTTTTAAAGTTTTGCATCTAATTGTTGTACACATAGGATTTGTAAGTAATTTTGTGTATGTATTTCACAAGCGTCTTTCTAAATTGGCATTTTACCAAAGAAACTGGATTATATAGTTCACAGTTCTCTTTCTGTTTTATTCAAGGTCTCAATATGCTCCAGTAAGTATTAGGTATTCAAATCAAGAATGAGTACTCTTCAGAACTATAATAGTAAATGTATCAGAGTAGGTTCAGGAAAAAACTGAAAGTGGCTAAATTTGGAGGAGGAAGGGATGATTAGAAGTACAAGATAGGAAAGGAGCAGTGGGTGACCTCCGTGACGAAGTCACAGTCTTGGGAGCCCCTCAGGGCTCCTCTCAGTCAAGGAGAGGCGCCTAACAGCAAAGGTCACATAACTCTCATCTTGAACAGTGATTATTTTAAGGGACATGTGGACACCTGTTTTCTTATACACTCATATAAATGAGAGATGAAGAGTGTCCCCAGACATTCAGCTCATTAAAAACATTTAATCAATGGTATCAATGGTCTGAAAAAGAAATCATATTTTCTTTTTTAAAATGTTTTATTTAGTACAAAGTCATATATAGTTATAAACTATTTTGATGATATACTTGTTAAATCATCACTTTTCAACCACAGAAAACTTTATCAACAGAAAAATTTGACCTTTAAGTGTGTTCCAGAATGGAATTACCTAATCATGAACTCCTAGAAGGCAGACACCATTCTTGTTTAACCTACTTTGTGTGTGTAGCATCTATTAGAGAAGAAATTGGGTTAGGCACAGCCTGTATTCATTTCTATCACAGCACTTATTTCCCTGTGTTATTACTGCCCGTCTGCTTGTCTGTTCCATTCCCTTGTTCCCAATAACTCTGCTGGAAAATAAGCTTTTCTATTAGATTGGCCTAATTTTTAAGTGACATGTTAAAATCTCCCTCTATAATCTTCGGTTTTATAGTTGTAACAGTGGTCACCATGTGTTTTTATTCACTGTGTTGTTTGACCTATAAGTAGCCTATTACATTGTGTTAAAAATTTTTTGCCTTTTCTCATTTATATAGTGACACTTGTGGCTAAGTAGTGATTGTATTTTTAAATTGTACCTTGTTTTATATGTGTGAAAGAAAGTGAAGTCGCTCAGTCGTGTCCGACTGTGATCCCATGGACTGTATCTTACCAGGCTTCTCTTTCCATGGGATTTTCCAGGAAGAGTACTGGAGTGGGTTGCCATTTTCTTCTCCAGGGGATCTTCCTGATTCAGGGACTGAACCCAGGTCTTCTGCATTGCAGGCAGCAATGGCAAGCCACTCCAGTACTCTTGCCTAGAAAATCCCATGGATGGAGGAGCCTGGTAGGCTGCAGTCCGTGGGGTCGCTAAGGGTCGGACACGACTAAGCGACTTCACTTTCACTTTTCACTTTCCACTTTCACACATTAGAGAAGGAAATGGCAACCCACTCCAGTGTTCTTGCCTGGAGAATCCCAGGGAAGGGGGAGCCTGGTGGGCTGCCGTCTATGGGGTCACACAGAGTCGGACACGACTGAAGTGACTTAGCAGCAGCAGCAGCAGCTTTACCCTCTGAGCCACCAGGGAAGCCTTGCCTGTAATTATTTCTCTGTCATTTTATTATCATTTTAAAATGTATCATTTTAGGTATATATCTTACAAATAACATTTAGTTGCATTTTTTTCTTTTTTAGTGGGTTATGATTTACATGTAACAGTATATTAGTTTCAGGTGTACAACATAATGATTTGATATTTGTATACACTGCAAAATGATCACTGCATTTGTTGTAGCCACGTGTTCCAGGAAACGAACTCACTCAGAAGAATGATGCAGATGGTGGAGTGCAGTTTTACACAGGCGGGCCGCAGGCAGAGTCTCCTCTTAGCCAAGGACCCTGACCACTTTTTGTGAAAACCTTATATACCCTAAGTGTACGTGCCCAAACCTACCTCCCCAAATTCCCTGAAACTAGTCTGAACAAAGGAAAAAGATACAATCAAAGTTAACCAAGGATCATATGCCTTAAGCCCAGGTAGTTAATAGTGGACAATTATCAATAGGCCTGTAGTCATACCCCAATAAGCATAATACAATGTATGATTCTATTTGGTTGCACAGATAATTAGGGTATTCTTCTAGCAATAGAGAGCCCTGGGGCTCTTCCTTCCGGGGGCCTGATTTTCCAGTCGGTGTGTCGTTTCCATAGATACTGGGCATAGAGCTGAAAGTCCACGGTCCGGCCCAAGATGGAGTCCTGCTTTCAAGGTGGAGCCTGTTCTGTTTCGGCCTTCACAGTAAGTCTAGTTAACCCCGATTACCCCACATAGTGACAGATTCTTTTTGTGTGATGTGAACTTTGATGTCTGTTCTCTTAGCAACTTTCAAACGTACAACACGGGATTGTTAGCTGTAGTCACCATGCTGTACATGACAGCCCCAGAACTTATTTATGTTGTCGCTGGGAGTTTGTACCTTTAAACCCGGTTTACCCTTTCATGCCCTGCCCCTAGCAACCACCAGTCTGTTCTCTGTGTTTATGAATTCCATTCTGGGGTTTGGTTGGTTGGTTGGTGTTTAGATTACACATGTAAATGAGATCCTCTGATGTTTCTTTCTCCATCTGACTTACTTCACTTACCATAATGCCCTCAAGTTGGGGTTTTGTTTTTTAAACAAAATTAGAGCATTTTGGCTCTCTTACATGTAAAAGAACTTATATACTTCTTGCAGTATTAATTTACTATTTATTTTATCATTTCTGTCTTTATTTTCCCTTGTTTCTTATGGTATGATAAACTACACTTTATTCTCTTTTTTTTCTCTTGTTAATTTGGAAGTTCAGCTTTATGTTTCCATTGTACCAGGGGTTACCGTATTCCCATTTCGAATACAAATTCTCACTTGTGATATAAAAGCAAAATATTAACTGTTCCGTTTGTGGACAGTGTTAGTTACCTACCCACCTGTAGTGCTCTCCCTGATGAACTAATCAGAATGCAAACTTCTTTGGGGGAGAAGGATTTCTTGTAAACTTGATTTATCTAATTTAGATTATCTGTGGCCTGGGACCATTTCCTGGCTCATTATATATATGTAGAAATCTACTGGATGGGGCTTAGGAGAACAATAGTGTATGTACTCAGCTGGCTTTTATTTTTGCCCTTTGCCCCTCCTTTTCTTTGTGCCTAAAATGAATACATCATGCCTGAAGGTGAGCAGCAAGAACGGGGCAGAGCGAATCAGGAGTCAGGCCTTTGTGGCCCTGGGAGCTGTGCCTGGACTGCCTGCTCCCAGTTTCTGTCGCTGGAGAAACTCAAGGCTCGTTTACTGCGATTCCGTTTTGCACAGCTGAATGCAGTCTGAATGGAGACAGTCCCCAGACCAGGGCATGTCTGATTCCTCCCTGCTCCTCCAGTTTTAGGTGGATGACTGTTCCAGGGTCCTACTCTCCCCACATTATGACAGGATTTCTTAGTTCTCTCCCTTTCTCCTCATTCTCAACACAAGTTTTGGTGAAATTATTTTTTGTTTTAATTCTGAACTTATTTTGTGTTATTTTAGGGAGCATTATTTTATTTCAAAGCCCTAAATTATTTTGAGTCACTTTCCTGTATATTGCAAAAATCATAACAGTTTTGTTCTCCTTCACCTTTGCTAATGTTAAGATTTATGTTCTGATTTCACTCATTTAGCTAAAGCTGTTGATTACACATTCTCCTCAGATGAGACATGTGCTGATAACCTCTGTGAATTCTTGTTTATTGATTCACAGTTCTTTTCTCTTACTAGCTATGAATGTTACTTGCCACCTAAACTCCACAATCACAGACAAGAAATCTGATGTCAGTCTCTTCTTTTTTTCTTTGTAATCTATTATTTCTGTCTAGAAGGTTATAATGTTTTGTTTTGTCTTATCTTTGGGATTTATATAGAGACTTATCGTTTATAAGTCAATCTTGTTCACATTCAGTGAGCTCTTTTAACCTGCAGAATCAAATCTCTCTTAAAGCCAGGGAATTTTTCTCTTGTACTTAATTATTGCTTCTCTTCCTTTGTTTCTATCTGTCCTGGATCATCTATTATTTGCTTATTTAAACTTATATGTGTTCTCCAAATCATTTTTTTCTCCCTCGGGATTTACATCTCTTTTCATTTTTGCTCCATTTTTGAAGAATTTCTATACTTTTATTTTCCATGACAATGATTCAGTTCTTGGCACTGATCATTCTGTTCTTTATTTCATCTAATTTATTGCATTTTTCAAAAGATTAAAAATCATACCTCTTATTTCCAGAAAGTATATTCTAATATGGTGACTAGGTACCCTTACGTGCTCTTATTATTTTGTTGTTATTGTTTTTAAAGATTTATTTATTTTTTGCTGTGCTGTATGTCCATTGCTGCGTGTGGGCTTTCTCTAGTTGCAGTGAGCAGGGGCTACTCTGTTTTGTGGTGCATGGGCTTCTCATTGTGGTGGCTTCTCTTCTTAGAGTACGGGCTGTAGGTGTGCACACTTCAGTCGTGTGGTGTCTGTGCTCAGTAGCTGCGGTGTGTGCGCCCAGTGTGTGTGCCCAGTAGCTGCGGTGTGTGCGCCCAGTAGCTGCGGTGTGTGCGCCCAGTAGCTGCGGTGTGTGTGCTCAGTCGTGTGGCGTGTGCACTTACTCGTGTGGTTTGTGTGCTCAGTAGCTGTGGCTCGTGGTCTCTAGAGCATTGGCTCAGTACTTGTGGCACACAGGCTCAGCTGCTCCACTCCCCATGGGATCTTTCCAGATCAGAGATTGAACCCCTGTCCCCTGCATTGGCCGGTGGATTCTTAATCTCTAGGCTGCCGGGGAAGCCTCGCTTTGTTGTTAATGGAGTTAAATGTGTGGCCTGTCCCCATGAGAAGGTCTTATCCCCAGGAACGACCGTTTTGTTGGGAAACACAGGCCATGCCTGTTCCCCTTTCCTCTGGTGATGGATCCCTGTCTTTTCTTGCCTTCAGGGCTCTGGCTGATGGGGCTCCTGTGATGGGAGACACGATCTTATACACTTCTGTGAGCTGAGGCCAGACCAGCATGGCTTCTTTCTAAGAAAGCCTCTTTCCTTTCTGTTCTCAGCTACAGAATTCGAGTCAGGCTGAAGAGATAGAAAGTCAGCATTTTTGACCATATTGTTTCAGGTGCTGGTCTAAGCAATTTGTGAAAATCAAGGATTCCTATTATAATAGCTCTTTGATTTATACAGTGTTATCTGCATTGTATAAAAGAAGTGTTAAGAAACTTGCCCAAGCTTTTACAATTATGAAGCAATGGAGTCAGGACTTAAATCCAGGTGGTCTTTGCCTACAGCAAGAGGACATGTTATTCTGCCCACAGGAGCATCCCTCATGTGTGTATCCATAATATCTATTCCAGGACCAAGCAGACCAGGAGTTCCTACAGGAGGACCAAGGCTCTCCAAAGGCCAAAGTCTCACCAGTAATTCCAGGGTTCAGATTCTTACCTGAGGCCTCTCCACTATCAGTCTTTAGACTCTGTTGGCCAAAGGAGGACCCATTCTGTACCCACTTTAGAACCCAGGTGAGTCGAAGGCTTTTCTCCTGACAACTATTTTCAAGCTCAGAGGAAGGAGCATTCGGAAGCTGGAGCAGAGTTTGAGTGGGCTGAAGGCGGGGATATTGTGTTCATATAGCACCATCCTCTGAATGTAGCTTGCTTTATTTTTTTTATTTTTTGTGTAATAAAGTTTTATAAAAGTATAAAGGAGATAGAGAAAGCTTCTGACGTAAACATCAGAAGGGGGCAGAAAGAGTACCCCCCTGCTAGTCTTCAGCTGGATGTTAGATAGTCACTGCTGCTGCTGCTGCTAAGTCGCTTCAGTCGTGTCCGACTCTGTGTGACTTCATAGACGGCAGCCCACCAGGCTCCCCTGTCCCTGGGATTCTCCAGGCAAGAACACTGGAGTGGGTTGCCATTTCCTTCTCCTAGCAGTGATTGTTGTCGAAGGTATTCGCAGACTCGCAGAAAGTCATTTCCTTGAAGTGGAGATGTCCACCACGGGAAGCCTTCCACTGATGAAGAGGGGAGCCCTCTGTAAACCCAGCAGTTGGACCGATTGTGGAATGCAGCGTAGGAGTGAGCCCAGGACAGGAACGCATTGAGGATCAAATGGCAGACTCAGGATTTTTGGAGTCAGCAGAAATAGGCTCACATAGGTTATCAGGCCCATCTTGTCCTGAAGAATCCCGGACGAGCCCTCAAGATGAAAGGTTGTTGCGGAATGACACAAAGACACTGGGATCTTGGCCTCCGGAGGAGAAGAATTCAATCCGGGGCCAGACACGAGGCTTGATTGCTCAGAGCTTTTGTATAATAAAGTTTTATTAAGTATAAAGGAGATAGAGAAAGCTTCTGACATAGACATCAGAAGGGGCAGAAAGAGTACCCCTAAATGTAGCTTGCTTTAGAGTGGTGACTGTTTTCACTGACCATTGCATTCTCAATATCCAGTAAATTATAGGGATCATGGTAATAAATATTTATTGAATGAAACTGTAATAGGACTTAGCCATCTGAAAGCCATCACCCTAAAGTAATGTGTAAACCTAAGAGTCCATCTTCAAAACTCTAACCCTCAAACCAGTTCTCTTCTTAATTTTTTGAAAACCTATCTCTGGGGTGGCTCTCTTCCTAGAAGAAGAAATAGGAATTCTTCATCCTTTTGGTTATGAATTTGCAACAATAAAAAGATATAAGACTTTACTTTCTTACGAAGCAAATGAATGAATACCTAGTGTGTGGAATAGCTCTGGAAAACTGTGTGTGTGTGTGGTGGTGGTGGTGATTAGGAGGAAAGGAAGAGGAAGATCAAGCTGATGAAAAGTTATTACGGCAACCAAGCTCATAAGAGAGGAAGGAGGAAATGCTTCTTAGCAACTTGAGGTTTCAAGAGGAAAATTCTAAATTCCAGTTGTAGAAAGTGTGGAAGTTAAGGAAATGTGTATCTAAAGGGAAGTCCTTTGAGATAATTGTTTTGGTGAATGATTTGCTACTTCTTTTCCTCTGCAGCCATTGAAAATTTAGCCCTGTCTCAAAGCATGAGTGATAAATGGCCAGAATGAATGGAATGGCCAAATTTGGGGGTGAATTTGTCCATTGCAAACAGAAGTGGCCAGGGATCAAAAAGGAAATTCTTTGCTCTTCATTTCTCTAGTTGTTTTGTCTTTTTAATTATTCCACTAATGCATGAATATATTCTCATTATAAAAGGTTTTATAAATACAGAGGTATTAAGAGCAAACCCTGAAATGACCTCTGTGAGTTGGCACCACTGTCATGTGTCTAATTTGCATTCTTCTACCCTTCCCCATTTATTTTCATATATGCTTTTTAATGTTTAACACAGAGTGGTCATATCTTAGTACTTGAACTTGAAAAAATTACTAGAAGCAGAATTGCTAGCCCAAAGGAATATAAGATTTCAAATACACACTTCCTAATTGCCTTCCCAAAAAACTTCTATCTACTGTATACAAATCTACCAGGTTTTCTATACACCTTTCCCAAATTTGACGTTTGTGCTATCTGATAAATGACAAAGCACACACACAGTTGCCAGTGAGCATGCCTGTCCTCTGTGTTTACTGGCCATTTTATTTCTGTTTGTAAGAACTGCCATCTGGCCTCCTTTACTCATTTTAGTGTTGAGTTGTTTGCCTTTTCCTAAATTATTTGTATCAGTCTTTATACATTCTGGTTATTAATACCTTGTCTGCTAAATGTGTTGCAGTAATTTCTCTCTTCCACTTGTTTATGTTTCTTTCCCCAGTTATACAAAATCTTTTGAGTTTTTTAGGAGAAATCTGTGACATACACTTGGTAGTTTCTGGGTTGGAGGTCCCACTTGAGAAGCCCTTTGCTACCCGAAGGCTTTAAAAGTTTTCTGTATTTTCCTCTAACACATTTATATTTTTGCTTAATGTTTGGTACTTTAAGTCATATGGAATTTTAGTAAATAATATGAGGCATGGATAGTATCTTGCTTCACTTTTTCCATATGAGAGCTACTCCTACAATTTAATAAGCACATGATTTTTCCTACTGACTAAAAGGCCAAGTAAATAATAAGTTAAAGTCTTACATATACTTGAGTCTGCTTAGGTACCCCATTCAACCTTGTTTCCCTGTTCCTAAACTCCAGGCTCAATTACCATAGGCCCTTTACTATGTATTCATACATATTTAGAAGTCCTGTCTCCTTGATATTCTTTTTCAGATATATTTAGCTCTTCTAGGTCATCTTCAGAGAAGGATAGATAGATGGTCTTTTTGATTAAATCAAAATTTACTCTGATTAAGTGAATTAGATATTTGCTGTCTTGGTTTTGTCTGAAACCCAAGGGCCAAAAGCAAAATAATCGGTGACAAGGACTCCTACATTTCAGAATGAAGGATACTTAAGTATTTTATATTTTTAATAAGACCTATTTTTCTTACTGGATAGTGCTCATAAAAAGAAATTCTAGCTTTATTGCTGGGCTTCTCATGTTGATACCTCCTATTTCTTTCTCTTCATGTGTTCATTGCACTGAGTATTGCTATAGAAGATACCTTTTTCTTGTGTCTGTAGTCACAGTGCTTCTCACATTTTGTCATGTAACTGTGGTATTTTCTGTAAATTTCATATAAGCATCCCTTAGATTGAGGATATTTCTCTTTAGTTTATGCTTGCTGATTTTTTGAGTCACTAAAGAGCATTAAATATAATCAAATATATATTTTCCTTAGTCTACTAATAGTGATGTATATACTTATTTTCTGATAACCAGAAATAATATTTAAGCAAAGAAACCCTGAGATCAGACTGCTTCACATAGAGTGGGGAAGAAAGCGTTAAGTATTAATTCAGATACATTTTAAAAAAAAAGTTTCTCATCAACAGAAGGCAGAAACCAATGTAAGAATATCTGAATATTGTGTAATATTATATTGGCTATAGACTCAGTGGTCAACAGAGTAACACTCCATTTCCTAAATTTCTTAATGTACTCTGTATTGTGTGTGTATACCCAAAGAAGCAAATTTTCTAATTTTTCCAAATGCCAGCACAGAGATAATTTCTACTTGATTATGGTATTCTTTAAATTCTGCTGTTTTTTAATTGGAGGATAATTGCTTTACAATGTTGTGATGTTTTCTGCTGTACAACAACACACATCAGCCATAATTTTATGTATATTCCCTCCCTCTTGAGCATCCCTCGCCGATCCCATCTGCTGGGTTTAGAATGTTAATACAGGTGATCCTTGAACAGCATAGGTTTGAACTGCATAGCTCCACTTACACGTGGATTTTTAAAATAGTAAATATTAGGGTACTACATGATCTGAGGTTGGTTGAATCCAAGGGTGCGAAACCTTGGATTCAGAGGAACTGCCCGTGTATATACATGGGAGGACCAACTCTAAGCTACACATGGATTTTCTACTGTGAAAAGAGATGGCACCCCTAACCCCCAGATTGTTCAAGAGTCAGCTGTATTTACTTTAAGGTTATAGTGGTCATGCTCATGAGAAGAAAATGGGTTATATTTCTCTCTTTGTACACTTTTAGTTCTTTTTTCATAGTAGAGTTTTGCTGTTGTCAAAGAATTACATACCAAACTTCTTTTTAAAATCTATGTTCTGGGACATTTTATATATAATGTGGAAAATATCTGCTATTTGAAGTTCTATAGAATCTGTCTGTGAAATTACCTGGACCTGAAGTCTTTTAAAGAGAAGATTTTAATTGCCTTGACCATTTCTCTGCTAATAAAACATCTATTCCTATGTTTATACTTCTTGAATTATTAATGGTAATATATAATTTTCTATGAACTGATACACTTCACATAGTTTTCTGAATAAAAGAATATAATATCTTCTTATAATTCTTACCTTGTTTAATGTAATCTTATATTCCTTTGTCATCTATAATTGTGTTTACCTGTCTGTCCAACTTTTTTTTCTTATAATTGCCAGAAGTTCAGTGTAATGGGATTTTCTAAGAACCGACATTTGATTTTACTTATTGTGCTTAAAGTTCATTTTATTTAATCAATTTCTGCTTTTGTATTTATTATTTTAAGTTCAGTTCAGTTCAGTCACTCAGTCGTGACCGACTCTTTGCGACCCCATGAATCACAGCATGCCAGGCCTCCCTGTCCATCACCAACTCCCGGAGTTCACTCAAACTCATGTCCATAGAGTCAGTAATGCCATCCAGCCATCTCATTCTCTGTCGTCCCCTTCTCCTCCCGCCCCCAATCCCCTCCAGCATCAGAGTCTTTTCCAGTGAGTCAACTCGTCGCATGAGGTGGCCAAAGTATTGGAGTTTCAGTTTTAGCATCAGTCCTTCCAATGAACACCCAGGATTGATCTCCTTTAGAATGGACTGGTTGAATCTCCTTGCAGTCCAAGGGACTCTTAAGAATCTTCTCCAGCACCAGAGTGCAAAAGCATCAAATCTTCGGCGATCAGCTTTCTTCACAGTCCAACTCTCACATCCGTACATGACCACTGGAAGAACCATTGCCTTGACTAGATGGACCTGTGTTGGCAGAGTAGTGTCTTTGCTTTTTAGTATACTACCTAGGTTGGTCATAACTTTCCTTCCAAGGAGTAAGCGTCTTTTAATTTCATGGCTGAAATCAGCATCCGTAGTGATTTTGGAGTGCCCAAAAATAAAGTCTGACACTGTTTCCACTGTTTCCCCATCTATTTCCCCTGAAGTGATGGGACCACATGCCATGATCTTAGTTTCTGAATGTTGAGCTTCAAGCCAACTTTTTCACTCTCCTCTTTCACTTTCATCAAGAGGCTTTTGAGTTCCTCTTCACTTTCTGCCATAAGGGTGGTGTCATCTGCATATCTAAGGTTATTGATATTTCTCCCGGCAATCTTGATTCCAGCTTGTGCTTCTTCCAGCCCAGCGTTCCTCATGATGTACTCTGCATATAAGTTAAATAAGCAGGGTGACAATATACAACCTTGACGTACTCCTTTTCCTATTTGGAACCAGTCTGTTGTTCCATGTCCAGTTCTAACTGTTGCTTCCTGACCTGCATACAGGTTTCTCCAGAGGCAGGTCAGGTGGTCTGGTAGTCCCATCTCTTTCAGAATTTTCCATAGTTTATTGTGATCCACACAGTCAAAGGCTTTAGCCTAGTCAATGAAGCTGAAATAGATGTTTTTCTGGAACTCTCTTGCTTTCTCCATGATCCACCGGATGTTAGCAATTTGATCTCTGGTGCTTCTGCCTTTTCTAAAACCTGCTTGAACATCTGAAAGTTCATGGTTCACATATTGCTGAAGCCTGGCTTGGAGAATTTTGAGCATGACTTTACTAGCATGTGAGATGAGTACAATTGTGCAGTAGTTTGAGCATTCTTTGGCATTGCCTTTCTTTGGACGGAGGTTCATGACATTGTACAGGAGACAGGGACCAAGACCATCCCCATGGAAAAGAAATGCAAAAAAGCAAAATGGCTGTCTGAGGAGGCCTTACAAATAGCTGTGAAAAGAAGAGACGTGAAAAGGAAAGAAGAAAAGGAAAGATATAAGCATCTGAATGCAGAGTTCCAAAGAATAGCAAGGAGAGATAAGAAAGTCTTCCTCAGCGATCAATGCAAAGAAATAGAGGAACACAACAGAATAGGAAAGACAAGAGATCTCTTCAAGAAAATTAGAGATACCAAGGGAACAATTCATGCAAAGACGGACTCGATAAAGGACAGAAATGGTATGGACCTAACAGAAGCAGAAGATATTAAGAAGAGGTGGCAAGAGTACACAGAAGAACTGTACAAAAAAGATCTTCACGACCAAGACAATCACGATCACTCACCTAGAGCCAGACATCTTGGAATGTGAAGTCAAGTGGGCCTTAGAAAGCATCACTATGAACAAAGCTAGTGGAGGTGATGGAATTCCAATTGAGCAATATCAAATCCTGAAAGAAGATGCTGTGAAAGTGCTGGACTCAATATGCCAGCAAATTTGGAAAACTCAGCAGTGGCCACGGGACTGGAAAAGGTCAGTTTTCATTCCAATCCCAAAGAAAGGCCATACCAAAGAATGCTCAAACTACCGCACAACTGCACTCATCTTTTAAGTTGGTTTTATACTATTTTGTCGGTATTTTCTGGCCCCTTCAGTTAAATGTGTGTGGCAGGATGAGTAATCGGATATTTGCTGTCTCGGTCTTGTCTGAAACCCAAAGGCCAACATAATAGGCAAAAAGGGCCCGTTTCATCTCAAAACAGCGATCCAGTTCGTCTGTGTATCGGGACAGAAGGGACAGCCGAGAAGCCATCTTGCGACCCCTGGTCCTACGCGCAGCTTGAAGGCGTGGATGCATGGAGGTGAGAGAGCCGGGAGCGCAGGCGCCGTGAGAAGCTGGTGCTGCTGGTGGCGTCTTTGCTCCGTGCTTTCCCTCCACAGTGTGCGGGGAGTTTCCCCCGACCCCAAGACTCGCTGGAAGGACTGAGAGGGCTTCTCCCTTACGGCTCCATATCCCCGCCTTCCTCCTTTGCCCCAGTGTCTGAGGGGCCCAGAGGGAGCGCGCGGCCAGAGCCGTCCGCCGGACGCGCGCGGGGACGCCGCTCTGACACATGGCCGCGCGGAGGCCTGCACCGCGGCCCAGGCGCGGGCAGGGAGGGCACCAGGCCGCAACAGCCGAGCGGAGCCCTAGAGACGGAGCCCACGGGCAGAGTCTCAGGGGCCAGGCCAGAGACAGAGCTCTGCTCACACCCAGAGAGCGACAGCGTGATGTTTCTAGGAGAGAACTTTCCAGAAGGCCTACTGAATACTGACGAAGTCCGCTTGAAGAGTCGGCAGACCCAGAGAGCGTATCGCTGCATCATGGCCGCCCTCACCCTCCGCGTTGTTATGCTCGCCTTACCGGCTCTGACCGCCCTGCCCAGCCTGCGGGGCCCTGAGGGCGCAGCTGGGCATGCGGGCCCGAGCGCCGCGGGGCCCCGGCGCAGACGGAGCCCCGACTGAGGCGGGCCGAGTTGGGGAAGGGACGTGAAGCGTCACGTCAAATGCCAGTGTAGACGGTTCCACTAACGTGGGCCTCTTAGTTCACAAGCTCATAACCATTACTAAAGTGACTGGAGGATTTTTTAAATTCCCGTTTAAGAGCGGTCAGAAAAGCTATGACCGTTTCTCAGGATTTTATCCAAGGAGAAGGGAAGAATGAGACCGTAGAATGGATGTTAAAAGATAGTGAAATGAATTTGAAAATGAATTTTCTTTGTTTGCACCCTATCAATTTTTGCTAGTTCAGCATACCAGTTACTTATTAACTTAATATGTTAATATTTATTTTCAGACTTTGTTTAATAATGCTAACATTTAAAATGATGAATATTTCTCTGAGTATTGTGTTGACCATATTCCACAGATTATTGTAATTAGTGCTTTCATTTTCATTCATTATAAAGGATATAAGTTATAATTTATAATTTGAGTTTTATCTGAGGGGTGTTTAAAAAATTTCCACATGCGTGACTTCTTTTGCTATTTTTTGTTGTTAATCTCTAACCTGACTGGATTTTGATAAGAAAATTTGTCCTCTGTGATTTCTTTTATGAATACTGGAGATCTTTCTTTGTGACTTAACACACAAATTTTTATTGAAGGGCTTCAATCCAGCATCAAGGAAGCAGTTTCCATGCCCGTAAAATCTCCTTTATTCAATTTTTTGTTCAGATTATCTTGATTCAGTAACCTCAGGATTCAAACTCAGGCCAGTACATGTTGGTTAGGTCCTGCAGCCCCTTCAGGGTTTAGTTCCTTTCCTTGCATAGCACGCCCAGCACTTCCCTGTTGTGTTTCATTATGTTGTGACTTGACCCTACTTACTGGGTCTAAAGGAATGGTTGGGGGAAAGACGCTGAATGAGATTCATATCGTCTTGCAAAGCTGGAGCCTCACTATCATCTCCATCAATGGAGGTGTAACAGCCTTTAATAAGAGGGGTGGGCCACCCCATATGGTCAGGGCAATCTGGGGTTTCAAGTTTCTCCAGTGCATCAACTGAGATGGTTCCATCGCAAGACTTGCAGTCCCATGCCTTCTGCCAGAGGCTCTACCGTGGTATGCCAGGCTTTCCAGGATTGAGAATTCACTTTTTTAAGCAACTAGGTATCTTTATAATAAAGTCCTGATTGACAGCTTTTTCTGCTATCCTGCTGCAGAGGCATGAGATTCTGCAACAGCTATCAAGGAGGGCCACCTGCTGTTTCACTTTGCTTTAAACTGGAGACTAATCATCATTGGACTTTTCTTTTCCCAGTGGCTAGCTGCACTCAACAAAATCCATCTTATATTGTTGTTGTTATAATTATTTCTCCCAAACCTTTCAAAGATTTGAGACATTGCACCCATCAAGGCTTTTCCTGCTACTGTGATCCCACCTCAGTTCATCACTGGTGAATTTTTAACAACTGTAGTCTGTGATAGCTAGTTTCCTAAGATGGTCCCGATTTTATAGTATGTAAATGTCATATATCTGGTTTTCTCTCCCCTTGGATCTGGCCAGAGCTGTGATTTCTTTGATCAATAAAATAGGATATATGTTATACTCTTGACCTGGATTTTAGTTAACTGGAAGTTTTCACATCCGCTCTTTTGGAACACTTGTTCTTGGAATGTTCCTTCTTAGAACCCACTTGCCATTCTGTGAAAATTACGCTTGTAGGCATTCTGGTCACAGTTCCAGGTGATCTTGCAGTTGAAGCCAGCATCAGCCCATGGGAATGAGCCCGGTTGACTTCCTAGTTGATTGCAACTTCAGCTGACCTCTTTGAAGCTGAAGAACTGCCCAGTTGAACACACAGTCATGAGAAATAATGAAATAGTTATTTTAAGCCACTAAGCTTTTGGGTTACTTGTTATGAAACAGTTTATAATCATGATATGGTGTCATGGTGTGCCAGGAGCTGCTGTACTCCATTCACTGCCAATAGTGAGATCTTCATTGTTAGCCAGCTGGTGAGTGATTTGGCTCCAAAATTCCATTCTTAAAGTCTGCTTCATTGGACCACTTGTCTCCAACTATCTGAAATCAGGTCCCCTTAGAAACATTTAATGAGAAATGACACGCGGTGTGCATGCACAGTTTATTGGATAGTAGTCAGAATAATGCCTGTAAGGGAATAAGAAGGGAAGAACTGGGCAGAAGGAGAGGCTGAACTGTGATGCATTTGTCCCATGGGGACTCTGAAGGCGGGATGGGCCTTCAGCGTTTCCCTGGACTGAGGCAGGACATCTTAAGATGAGTAATTGGGTGTAAGCCGCCCCCAGGGAGGGGGCTAACTTAAGTGAGGCATCCTTGGAGTGTACACTGCAACATCCACTATAGTGTCACTTAAAATAGTGTTTTTTTAACCCCTCTGCCTTTTGTCTATGAAACTTGCTTTGTCCTATTCCTTCTATTCATTATGTTGTTTGAAAGCTCTAAACAGTTCTTAGTCTTCTCATTGTTATCCTTGCATTTTTGAATATGTGTTTAATCTTAGAACTTTTCTATCAATATCTATATTTAATCAGAATATCTCTACGTTGCCTGGAAGGGATGGGATTTGTAATCTATTTCTGTGTGTTTTCTGATCCTCACCTCCTCTGCCGCCTCTGTAGAATAATATGTTACACTAATCCATATTATTATATTTTGTACTAGTAAGTTTTAAACTAGAAAAAAAAAGCTATAGTTTTTTCCTCAGCACTATTGTATCACTCAGTTTCTTGCACATATTAAAGGTTTTATTGCAGGTAATCCTATAGTGATTATTTCTGAGAGAATCAAAAGGGTGATACATTTTCTTAGTCCCTTAATATTTTGAAAATGTCTGTTATTTTGATTCATTTGAAATCCTAGCTGCTTGGGCATAACATGACTTCCCTGGTGGCTCAGATGGTAAAGCATCTGTCTATAATGCGGGAGACCTGGGTTTGATCCCTGGGTCGGGAAGATCCCCTGGAGAAGGAAATGGCACCCCACTCCATTTCTATTGCCTGGAAAATCCTATGGAAGGAGGAGTCTGGAAAGCTACAGTCCATGGGGTTGCAAAGAGTCTGACACGACTGAGCAACTTCACTTTCACTTGGGCATAACATACAGGTTCAAAATCAGTTTTTTCTTTTGAACTTTGCAGTAATTGCTTCATTATCTTCCAGCATCCAGTGTTGCTGATGAGAAGTGTGATGAAATTCTGACTGTTGTTTCTTTGTAGGTAACCTGGTTCGAAACTCCAGTTTTCTTAAATGACAACAAGATATATCTTGATATGGGCCATTTGCCTTTACTTTTTTCTTTCAGAATTCCAAATGAATGAAATCATACGATACATACTCTTTTTGAGTCTGACTTCTTTTATGTGGCTTAATTTTTTTTGAGGCTCATCCATGTTTCTGTGTATGTTAGTTGTATTCCTTTTATTGCTGAGTACTATAGTTTAATTTGCTTTTTCTTTTCTAATTGTTTGTTGCCATTATATAAGAATACAATTTTTGAACTGAATTTGGCACATTGTATTTAGTGACTGTAAACTCATTAATTCGAAGGATTCATTTATAGGTTCTTTTGGATTTTCAGCACAAGCAATTCATCTGTAAGTAACGACAGATTCTTTTTAATACTCTTTTAGTATTTTTAAAATCTTGCCTTATTACATGGGTTTGGACATCCTGTACAATACTGAGTAAAAGTAGTGGTGCTTATTTTCATCATTTCTAATCTCAGAATAAAATTTATCAGCAGATCACCATTAAGTATGATTTTTGCTGCAGATTCTATCCTAGTTTTTAAAATACCATTCTGCTTTTTATGATTAATGAGCTTCTATATTTTCTCTGCATCTATTCAGATAGCTGTATGACTTTCCTGTATCTGATTCTCTTTTGAGGCCAAGATAAACTGGTTTATAACAAAGACATGATAGGGAAAAAATTTTAAGGCCAGTGTTGCTTATGAGCTAATTTTTTAAAAATTAAGCAATACATAAAGATTATATGATAGCAAGGTCCATTTGGGTTTATTCTAAAATAAACCTCCTTTTCACCCATATTAGCAAATAGATGAAAAATCTCCAAATTATACAAACAGGTCATGCAGCTCAAAAAAACAAACAATAAAAAAATGGGTGGTGTATCTAAACAGACATTTCTCCAAAGAAGACATGTAAATGACCAAAAAGCATATAAAAAGATGTTCAATGTCACTAATTATTAGAGAAATGCAAATCCAAACTACAGTGAGGTATCACCTCACACCAGTCAGGCCATCATCAAAAATCTACAGACAGTAAATGCTGGAGAGCGTGTGTGGAAAAGGGAATCCTTCTACACTGTTGGTGGGAATGTAAATTGATACAGCTACAATGGAGAACAGTATGGAGCCCTGTAAATAGGCTCATCAATACCATTTTTCTAGATTGTATTTATATGTATTAGTAAACAGTATTTGTTTTGCTTTTTCTGACTGACTTTACTCTGTAAGAGGATCTAGGTTCATCCAACTCTGTTCAACTGACTCAAACTCATTCCCTTTTATGGCTGAGTAATATTTTATTGTATATATGTACCACAACTTCTTTACCCATTCATCTGTTGATGGACATCTAGGTTGATTCTATGTCCTGGCTATTGTAAATAGTGCTGCAGTGAACATTGGAGTACATGTGGCTTTTTGAATTTTGGTTTTCTCAGGGTATATGCCCATTGTGAAGTGAAAGTCACTTAGTCATGTCCAGTTCTTTGTGACCCCATGGACTATGCAGTCCATGGAGTTCTCCAGGCTAGAATACTGGAGTGGGTTGCTGTTCCCTTCTCCAGGGGATCTTCCCCACCCAGGAATTGAACCCAAGTCTACCACATTGCAGGTGGATTCTTTACTGTCTGAGCCACCAGAGAAGCCCTTACATATACATATTGCATGGATTATTCTACATTTTTTATTTTTGGCCACACTGCACAGCACGTGGCATCTTAGTTCCCCAGCCAGGGATTGAACCTGCGCCCCTGCCTTGGAAGTGCGGAGTCTGAACCACTGGGCCACCTGAGTAATATGCCCATTACTCAGTCATAAAAAAGAACAAGTTAATGCCATTTGCAGCAATATGGATGGACCTAGAGGTTGTCATATTGAGTGAAGTAAATCAGAGAAGGAAAAATATCGTACGCTATCGCTTATATGTGTGATCTGAAAAACATGGTAGAAATGAGCTTGTCTACAAAGCAGAAATAGACTCACAGATGTAGAAAGCAATCTTATGTTTACTTGGGGGAAAAGGGAGATTCACAAATTGAAAGATAAGGGTTGACATATGCACAGTGCTGTATATAAAATATGTAACCACTAACGAGGACCTGGGCTTCCCTGGTGGCTCAGACATTAAAGCGTTTGCCTCCAATGTGGGAGACCTGGGTTCGATCCCTGGGTCGGGAAGATCCCCTGGAGAAGGAAATGGTAACCCACTCCCATATTCTTGCCTGGAGAATCCCATGGACGGAGAAGCCTGGTAGGCTACAGTCCACAGGATCACAAAGAGTCGGACACGACTGAGCGACTTCACTTTTCTTTCACTTAAGGAGGATCTACTGTACAGCACAGGGAGCTGTACTTAGTCCTCTGTAATGACCTATATGGGAAAATAATCCAGAAAAGATTCATATGTATATGCCTGACTGACTGACCTTGTTATACAGCAGAAAGTAACACAACATTGTATTGGGTTGGCCAAAAAGTTTGTTCAGGTTTTTCAGAACATCTTGCAAAACACCCAGACAAACTTTTTGGCTAACCCAACAAATCAACTATATTTAAATAAAATTTTCTTAAAAATAAACTTTAGTCTTAGGTAGACCCTGTGTTCCTGAGTCTTGAGGATGTGACCTTTTTGGAGCTCTTACCTTTCCATCCTTTGTAGTTCTATTTACAGGATGTATTCCTGCCTCTCTCTTTAGAGTAAAGGGATTTTTCTTGTTCCCTTTCCCCATCTGCTGTGGACTTATGCCCATAGGCACTGTTTGGTGTAGACACAGTAGCTGTTCTATTTCTCTAGGTCTGCACTATCAGGCATGCTTTGTCAGGACTTTCAACCATCTTCTGTTGTGTGCGGAGGAGAGTTTGTGGAGAAAAGCCTGCAAGAAAGTGTGAACTCTCCCCATGTATGTGGCTCCCAGGCTCAAATTCTTTTGTTAGCCCACACTCACTATCCCCCAACTTGCTAGTCTTCACATCTCATTCTTACTGGTATGTGGCTGTGTTTGCTGCAGGTAAGCAACAGCCATCTTTCCTGGTAGATGCTTGTCTCTCAGATTTTAGCCTACTTAGTTGTCCGTCCTCTGAAGGGTTCAAAAAAATCTTGACCTTGCAGTTTGGCTTTTCACTGATGTTTTGTAAGGGTTCGAGCAATGTTTTTTGTAGTGCTCTATATTCTGAGCAAAAACCAGAAGTCTTTTAATTTTTAGTTTTTTTAAAAATGATTTTTAAGAATTCTTCATATGTTCTAGTTACATATTCTTTTTTAAGATATTTAGTTTTAATTGATTGATGATTGGTTTACAGTATTAGTTTGGTTTCTGTCACACACCAACATGAATTAACCGCAGGTGTACGTATGTCCCCTCCCTCTTGACTCTCTTCCCCCCCTCCTGCCCATTGCCACACCTCTAGGTTATTACAGAGCCCTAGTTTGAGGTTCCTGAGTCACTAGTTACATATTCAGATGTTTCTATTGAAAATATTTACTACCAGTTTGTGGCTTGTGTTTTTACTTTCTTAACAGTGTTTCTTGCTGTACTTAAGTGCTAAATTTTTATGAGTTCCAATTTTTAATATTTAATGTTTAGAGCTCACTTTGTCCCAAGATATTTTTATCTTGTAAGTTCCTGAAGATATTCAGTGTTTTCTTAAACGCTTAAACTTAAAAGTGCTACTGTAGTTTTAGCTTTAAGGTTTATGATCCATCTTAAATTAATTTTTGTTTGTGGTACAAGGAAAATATTGAGGTCATTTTCCTATATATTTATTCAGTTGTTCTAGTACTATTTATTGAAAAAACTTTTCTTTGCCCATTAAATTGCCTTGACATTTTTTTCAAAGGTTAGTTGACCACATGTATATGATTTTACTTCTAAACTTGATTCTTTTATTCTTTCTTTCCTTACACCAATTGCAATTTGTCCTTATTTCTGTAGCTTTATTGTACATTTTTAAATTGGATAGAATGAGATCTTCAGTTTTGCTCTTAGATTGGTTTTATATTCCAGATATTTTGTATTTCTTTACACATTGTAGCCTCTTCACGGATCACTGCGTTGTCATGGTGAAGGGGCTTGTGTAACTCAATGAAGCTAAGAGCCATGCCACGTAGGGCCATCCAAGATGGACAGGTCATAGTGGAGAGTTCTGACAAAATGTGACCACTGAAGGAGGGAATGGCAAACCACTCCAGTATACTTGCCGTGATAACCCCATGAACAGTATGAAAAGGCAAAAAAGATATGATGACACTGAAAGATGAGCACCCCCAGGTCAGAAGGTGTTTAATGTGCTCCTGGGGAAGAGTGGAGGACAGCTACTAATAGCTCTAGAAAGAAAGAAGTGGCTGGGCCAAAACGGAAGTGACGTTCACTTGTGGGTGTGTCTGGTGATAAAAGTAAAATCCGATGCTATAAACAACAGTATTGCTTAAGAACCAGGCACGTTAGGTCCAAGAATCAAGGTAAATTGCACATGGTCAAGCAGGAGATGGCAAGAGAAAACATCGACGTTTTAGGAGTCAGTGAACTAAAATGGATGGGAATGGGTGAATTTAATTCAGACGACCATTAGATCTACTACTGTGGGCAAGAATCCCATAGAAGAAATGGAGAAACCATCTTAATCAGCAAAAGAGTACAAAATGCAGTACTTGGGTGCAACCTTAAAATTGACAGAATGATCTCAGTTTGTTTCTAAGGCAAACTATTCAACATTACAGTAATCCAAACCTATGCCCCAGACCCCAGTGTTGAAAAAGCTAAATTTGATCAGTTCTATGAAGACCTAGAAAACCACCTAGAATTAACACCAAAAAAAGATGTCCTATTCATCATTGGGGATTGGAATGCAAAAGTAGGCAGTCAAGAGATACTTGGAGTAACAGGCAAGTTTGGCCCAGGAATACAGAATGAAGCAGGGCAAAGTCTAACAGAATTCAGCCAAAAGAACACACTGGGCGTAGCAAACACCCTTCCCCAACAACGCAAGAGACGACTTTATACATGGGCATCACCAAAGGGTCAATACCGAAATCAGATTGATTACATTATTTGTAGCCAAAGATGGAGAAGCTGTATACAGTCAGCAAAAACAAGACCGGGAGATGACTGTAGCTCAGAAAATCAGCTCCTCATGGCAAAATTCAGGCTTAAACTAAAGATGTTCCAAGCTGGATTTAGAAAAGGCAGAGGAATCAGAGGTCAAATTGCCAGCATCTGCTATTTCATACGGAGAAGGCACTGGCAAGCCACTCCAGTACTCTTGCCTAGAAAATCGCATGGACGGAGAAGCCTGATAGGCTGCAGTCCATGGGGTCGCTACGAGTCAGACATGACTGAGCGACTTCACTTTCACTTTTCACTTTCACACATTGGAGAAGGAAATGGCAACCCACTCCAGTGTTCTTGCCTGGAGAATCCCAGGGACGGGGGAGCCTGGTGGGCTGCCGTCTATGGGGTCACACAGAGTCGGACACGACTGAAGTGACTTAGCAGCAGCAGCAGCAGCTGTTTCATAGAGAAAGCAAGGGAATTCCAGAAAAACATCTACCTCTGTCTCATTGACTAGGTTAAAGCCTTTGACTGTGTGGATCACAACAAACTATGGAAAACTCTTAAAGAGGTGGGAATACCAGATCGCCTTACCTGTCTCTTGAGAAATCTGTATGTGGGTCAAGAAGCAACAGTTAGAACCCTGTTTGGAACAGCAGACTAGTTCAGGATTGAGAAAGGAGTAGGGTAAGGCTGTTTATGTCACCCTGTTTATTTAACTTACATGCAGAGGACATCATGTGAAATGCTAGACTGGATGAGTTACAAGCTGGAATCAAGATTGCCACAAGAAACATGAACAACCTCAGATATGTGAATGATACCACTCTAACGGCAGAAAGTGAAGAGGAACTAAAGAGCCTCTTGATGAGGGTGAGAGACTCTGGCCCCGGCGCCGCAGACGCGAGAGACGCCAGCCCCAGCGCAACCGACCACGCAAAGAGACGCGGCCGAGAGGAGCTACCCCACGTCCAACAGGCGGTGGCTGCACGGGTGCAGGAGGGCCGAGAGGAGCTACTCAACGTTCAAGGTCAGGAGGGGCGGCCTTGAGGAGATACCTCTCGTCCAAGGTAAGGTACAGTGGCTGCACTTTGCTGGAGCAGCTGTGAAGAGATGTTCCACGACCAAGGTAAGAGAAACCCAAATAAGACGGTAGGTATTGTGAGGGAGCATCAGAGGGCAGACACACTGAAATCATAATCACAGGAAACTAGCTGATCTGATCACATGGACCACAGCCGAATGTGGTCCACTGGAGAAGGGAATGGCAAACCACTTCAGTATACTTGCCTTGAGAACCCCATGAACAGTATCAAAGGGCAAAATGATAGGATACTGAATGAGGAATTCCCCAGGTCGGTAGGTGCCCAGTATGCTACTGGAGATCAGCGGAGAAGTAACTATAGAAGGAATGAAGGGACGCAGCAAAAGCAAAACCAATACCCAGTTGTGGATGTGACTGATGATAGAAGCAAGGTCCGGTGCTGTGAAGAGCAACATTGCATAGGAACCTGGAATGTTAGGTCCATGAATCAAGGCAAATTGGAAGTGGTCAAACAGGAGATGGCAAGAGTGAACATAGACATTCTAGGAGTCAGCGAATTAAAATGGACTGGAATGGGTGAATTTAACTCAGATGACCATTATATCTACTACTGTGGGCAGGAATCACTTAGAAGAAATGGAGTAGCCATCATGGTCAACAAAAGAGTCCGAAATGCAGTACTTGGGTGCAGTCTTAAAAACGACAGAATGATTTCTGTTCATTTCCAAGGCAAACCATTCAATATTACAGTAATCCAGGCCTATGCCCCAACCAGTAACGCTGAAGAAGCCGAAGTTGAATGGTTCTATGAAGACCTACAAGACCTTTTAGAACTAACACCCAAAAAAGATGTCCTTTTCATTATAGGGGACTGGAATGCAAAAGTAGGAAGTCAAGAAACACCTGGAGTAACAGGCAAATTTGGCCTTGGAGCACGGAATGAAGCAGGGCAAAGGCTAATAGAGTTTTGTCAAGAGAACGCACTGGTCATAGCAAACACCCTCTTCCAACAACACAAGAGAAGACTCTACACATGGACATCACCAGATGGTCAATAGTGAAATCAGATTGATTATATTATTTGCAGCCAAAGATGGAGAAGCTGTATACAGTTAACAAAAACAAGACCAGGAGCTGACTGTGGCTCAGATCATGAGATCCTATTTGCGAAATTCAGACTTAAATTGAAGAAAGTAGGGAAAACCACTAGACCATTCAGATATGACTGAAATCAAATCCCTTATGATTATACAGTGGAAGTGAGGAATAGATTTAAGGGACTAGATCTGATAGATAGAGTGCCTGATGAACTCTGGATGGAGGTTCGTGACATTGTACAGGAGACAGGGACCAAGACCATCCCCATGGAAAAGAAATGCAAAAGAGTGAAATGGCTGTCTGAGGAGGCCTTACAAATAGCTGTGAAAAGAAGAGAAGCGAAAAGCAAAGGAGAAAAGGAAAGATATAAGCATCTGAATGCAGAGTTCCAAAGAATAGCAAGGAGAGATAAGAAAGCCTTCCTCAGTGATCAATGCAAAGAAATAGAGGAAAACAACAGAATAGGAAAAACAAGAGATCTCTTCAAGAAAATTAGAGATTCCAAGGGAACATTTCATGCAAAGATGGGCTCGATAAAGGAAAGAAATGGTATGGACCTAACAGAAGCAGAAGATATTAAGAAGAGGTGGCAAGAATACACAGAAGAACTGTACAAAAAAGATCTTCACGACCAAGATAGTCACGATAATGTGATCACTGACCTAGAGCCAGACATCTTGGAATGTGAAGTCAAGTGGGCCTTAGAAAGCATCACTATGAACAAAGCTAGTGGAGGTGATGGAATTCCAGTTGAGCTATTTCAAATCTTGAAAGATGATGCTGTGAAAGTGCTGCACTCAATATGCCAGCAAATTTGGAAAACTCAGCAGTGGCCACAGGACTGGAAGAGGTCAGTCTTCATTCCAATCCCAAAGAAAGGCAATGCCAAAGAATGCTCAAACTACCGCACAAATTGCACTCATCTCACACTCTAGTAAAGTCATGCTCAAAATTCTCCAAGCCAGGCTTCAGCAATATGTGAAATGTGAAGTTCCAGATGTTCAACAAGCAGGTTTTAGAAAAGGCAGAGGCACCAGAGATCAAATTGCCAACATCCACTGGATCATGGGGAAAGCAAGAGAGTTCCAGAAGAGCATCTATTTCTGCTTCATTGACTATGCCAAGGCCTTTGACTGTGTGGATCACAATAAACTGTGGAAAATTCTTCGAGAGATGGGAATACCAGACCACCTGACCTGCCTCTTGAGAAACCTTTATGCAGGTCAGGAAGCAACAGTCAGAACTGGACATGGAAAAACAGACTGGTTCCAAATAGGAAAAGGAGTGCATCAAGGCTGTATATTGTCACCTTGCTTATTTAACTTATATGCAGAGTACATCATGAGGAACGCTGGGCTGGAAGAAACACAAGCTGGAATCAAGATTGCTGGGAGAAATATCAATAACCTCAGATATGCATATGACACCACCCTTATGGCAGAAAGTGAAGAGGAACTCAAAAGCCTCTTGATGAAAGTGAAAGAGGAGAGTGAAAAGGTTGGCTTGAAGCTCAACATTCAGAAAACAAAGATCATGGCATGTGGTCCCATCACTTCATGGGAAATAGATGGAAAAACAGTGGAAACAGTGTCAGACTTTATTTTTTGGGGCTCCAAAATCACTGCAGATGCTGATTGCAGCCATGAAATTAAAAGACTCTTACTCCTTGGAAGGAAAGTTATGACCAACCTAGACAGAATATGAAAAAGCAGAGACATTACTTTGCCAACAAAGGTCCGTCTAGTCAAGGCTATGGTTTTTCCCGTGGTCATGTATGGATGTGAGAGTTGGACTGTGAAGAAAGCTGATCGTCGACGAATTGATGCTTTTGAACTGTGGTGTTGGAGAAGACTCTTGAGAGTCCCTTGTACTGCAAGGAGATCCAACCAGTCCATTCTAAGGGAGATCGATCCTGGGTGTTCATTGGAAGGACTGATGCTAAAGCTGAAACTCCAATACTTTGGCCACCTCATGCGATGAGTTGACTCACTGGAAAAGACTCTGATGCTGAGAAAGGTTGGGGGCGGGAGGAGAAGGGGACGACAGAGAATGAGATGGCTGGATGGCATCACCGACTCTGTGGACATGAGTTTGAGTGAACTCCGGAAGTTGGTGATTGGCAGGGAGGCCTGGTTTGCTGTGATTCACGGGGTCGCGGAGAGTCGGACACGACTGAGCGACTGAACTGAAGTGAACTGATGAGGGTGAAAGAAAAGAGTTAAAAAGCCAGCTTAAAACTCAAGAAACCAAGATCATGGCATCTGGTCCCATCACTTCATGGCAAATAGAAGGGGAAACAGTGGAAGCAGTGACAGACTTCCTCTTCTTGGGCTCTAAATTCACTGTGGATGGTGACTGCAGCCATGAAGTTAGAAGACGATTACTTATTGGCAGGAAAGCTATGACAAACCTAGACAAGGTGTTAAAAAGCAAAACTATCACTCTTCTGACAAAGGTCTATAGAGTCAAGGCCATGTTTTTCCAGTAGCCATGTACAGATGAGAGAGTTGGACCATAAAGAAGGCTGAGCGCTGAAGAATTGATGGCTTCAAACTGTGATGCTGGAGAAGACTGCAAGGAGATCCAACAAGCCCATCCTAAAGGAAATCAACCTGAATATTCACTGGAAGGACTGATGCTGAAGCTCCAATATTTTGGCCACATGATGCGAAGAACTCACTCACCAGAAAAGACCCTGATGCTGGGGAAGATTGAAGGTGGAACGATAGCATCACCGATTCAATGGACATGAACTTGGGCAAACTCTGGGAGATGGTGAGGGACAGGGAAGCCTGATGTGCTGCAGTCCATGGGGTTGCTGAGAGTCGGACATGGCTTGGCAACTGAACAACAACACATTTTAGAATAAACTTTTTGATTTCTATAAATACAGCCTACTAACATTAGTCTTACATCTCAATTACGAGAAAATTGATTTGTTAGCAAACATTGAAACTTCCAATAAGTGACCATAGTATGTATTTCATTTATTTGGGTCTTATTTAATTTCTCATAGCTATATTTGGTAGTTTTCACTGTAAAAAATTTGAGTATCTTCTGTTAAATTCATACCTAATATTTTACTGTTTTTTATTGTATTGTATTTTATTCTTTCCGGAGTTATTTCTCCACTGACCTCCAGCAGCATACTGGGCACCTACTGACCTGGGGAACTCCTCATTCAGTATCCTATCATTTTGCTATGGTTTTTCCTGTGATCATGTATGGATGTGAGAGTTGGACTGTGAAGAAAGCTGATCGCCGAAGAATTGATGCTTTTGGTTGGAGAAGACTCTTGAGAGTCCCTTGGACTGCAAGGAGATCCAACCAGTCCATCCTAAAGGAGATCAGCCCTGGGTGTTCATTGGAAGGACTGATGCTAAAGCTGAAACTCCAATACTATGGCCACCTCATGCGAAGAGTTGACTCACTGGAAAAGACTCTGATGCTGGGGGGGGATTGGGGGCGGGAGGAGACGGGGACGACAGAAGATGAGATGGCTGGATGGCATCACCGATGGACATGAGTTTGAATGAACTCCGGGAGTTGGTGATGGACAGGGAGGCCTGGCGTGCTGTGATTCATGGGGTCGCAAAGGGTCGGACATGACTGAGTGACTGAACTGAACTGAACTGTTTTATTGCATTTCCAGTTTCCTGCTCATATGTAGAAATACAGTTGATTATTTTGACCTTGTAACCTGTGACCTTGCCAAATTAATTTATTAATTTTTGGAGTCTAATCTTAGTATTTACTATGGAAAAATCAAGTCATTTATAAATGGCAACAGTTTAATGTCTTCCTTTTCACTATTTATGGACTTTTAATTTTACCTAAGTCAAAGAATTGGCAATGCTACTATTACTATTGGCAATGTTACTATTTTTATTTGGCTTTATTGATATACAGTTTCACACAATAAAATTCCTTAATCTGAAAGTATTTATAATTGAAAAGTTTCAACAAACGCATGAAGTCATGTAATAACCATCAAACTCAAGATATAGAACTTTCTGTTACCATTCAAATACCCTCAAACACATGTTCAGTCACTGCATTCTGTCACTTCATTTTAGCTCTTCTTGAGTATTATTGAATATTATTTAGAAGGAATTATATTCATTTTACCTCCACGTGTATTATAAACCATAAAATTCAGTTATGATTTTTGCTTTAAACCATGAACTGTCTTCTAGAAAAGAGAAGAATATGAGATGTGGCCGTTTTATTTACATATATCTCCCGTTTTTGCTCTCCAGTTTTCTATTTCTTTTTTGGTACGTCTGATTTTCTATCTTGTTTATTTCCCTTCAGCCTAGAAATATTCTTTTGGCATAGGATTCTGGATCTATTTTTTTTCTTTCAGTTGTTAAATATCATCAGAGTTAAATAACTTTCGAGATATAATTTCATTGTTTTTTGTCCTATAGTATTTTTGATGAGGCATCCACCTGTCGTATTACTTTCTTTAATATATAATATATTCTCCCTCTCCCTTCTTTCTCTCTCTCAGAAGAATACACTTTTAAAACTTTTTTTTTTATCTATTGTTGAAAGTATTTGTCTTAGATGAATCTACATGTGGTTTTATTTCTACTTATTCTGCTTGGGTTTCTCAGATCCTTAAGTCTGTAAGTGATGTTGTTTACCTAATTTGAGGAAATTTCAACCATTATTTTTTCAAATAAATTTTCTACGTCACTTTTTCTTCTTTTCTCCTGTAACTTCAGTTACACTAAGATACCTTGATTTGTCCAAAAATTCACTCAGAATGGCTTACATTTAAAAAATAATAATTTTCCTTTTTGTTCTTTAGATTGGATAATTTCTGTAGCTATGTTATGTTTAGTTCTCTGTGGATATATAACAAATTACTCCACATTTATTGTAGCAGCAATAATCATTAAGTTCTCACAGTTTCTATGAATTCAGAATTCTGAATTATCTGAAATTCTGAAACTGTGGTTTCAGCCGATGCCTCTCCTGACGTTACAGTCAGATGTTGGCAGGAGATGCAGTCATTTGAAAGCTTGATTAGGGCTGAGGAACCTACTTCAGTGGCCTTGTGGCTGGCAAGCTAGTGCTCCTCCCCATCACGTCTCCATGGGTGTGACATGCTTCTCAAGTGTCCTTATGTGATGACTTCCATCAAATAAGCACCCCAGGATATCAAAGCAAAATCTGCAATGCTTTTAAGACCTTAGAAACCACATACCTTCACTTCCACCGTATTCTGTTCATTATGAAATAGACATATTTGTTATGAAATAGACATATTCTATAAGTCAACTCTAATTTAGTGTGGTAGGTAGGCTCAGAAAGGCATGAATTCTGGAAGAGAAAATCTGGGAATGATCTTGGAGGTTGGATACCATATTCTATTTTCAAGTTCACTCATCCTTTTTCCTGCAGTCTGCATACTTTTGAAGAAGATTGAGTGATCCTCACCCCACCCCATCCCCGCCAAGTTTCAGGTAGTTTGCTTGCTCAGTTGTTAAATTTCTAATTGTTTATTTTGAATCATTTTCATATCTCTGATAGGAATACCCATCCCTACACTACTTACGACTGTATTTTCCTTTAATTATTTGAACATACTTATAATGTGCTGTGCTAAGTCACTTCAGTCGTGCCCGACTCTTTGAGACGCCATGGACCGTAGCCTGCCAGGCTCCTCTGTCCATGGGATTCTCCAGGTAAGAACACTGGAGTGGGCTGCCATTTCCTCCTCCAGGGGATCTTCCCGACCCAGGGATTGAACCCATGTCTCTTACGTCTCTTGCGTTGGCAGGCAGGTTCTTTACTGCTAGCTAAAGAACCTGGGACGTATACTTACAGTATATGTTTTAAATAATTCATCTGTGAATATCAACCTGTGAGCCATCTTGGGGTTGGTTTCTATTGACTGGTTTTCTTTTGACTATGGTTCACATTTTCCTGCCACTTCATGTATCTAGCCTATGTGTGTGTTTATGTGTGTATAGTGGATTGCTAGTGATTGCTTTGAGAGATTCTGGATTCCATTATCTTTTCTCTGAAGAGATTTTTTTTTTCTTCTAACCTACAGTTACATTTGATAGAACTCATACTTCAAACCATGTCTCCCCAGTGGTGAAGAGGAACTAAAGTTTTTTTCTCAGTGTTCAGCTTTCCAGTTACTGCTTTGTCCTTTTTGCTGGGTTCTTTAGAATCTCCGACACATATACATAGTTCAGAGGTCAGCCTAGTATTTGAGCACAGTTTACATGTAGATCTTTGGATTCTCCCACTTAAGTCTCTTCTTTCTGGAACTTCCTCCTCAATTTTTAGTCTCACTTCCAGCCAGCCCTAAATTCTGTTTTCTGACACCATAAGCTGCTAAAAGTTGTGCTGCCTTCAGCACCCTCAGAGGAAAAGCTGAATAAATGTTTGACTTACTCAGAAGAGTTCCTTTCTTTCGTGGGTTTCATCACTTCCAGTTTTCTGATTTTGGGGGTTCATTCTGCACATTTAAATAACTGCTTTTATACTCAGTTCAGAGATAATAATTGTCATATGCAGGAAGGTTAGCCATACCAGCTACTCTGTCATACCAGAATGGCACCTTGTGCGTTTATGTTTGAGTGAGACATAGGATAGCTCATTAGTAGCTTTGGGTTCCTGATCCTGTTCACTGATGGGCTTCACTGTAAGGTGTGGACAGAAATCAAGTTCCTTTGTTGGGGGCAGGTATCCTAATTGTTAATATTCACAGATCTCCTCCCCTTGGGTTGTTTAGTTTTCTCATTGAGGAATCCTCCAATTTCAGTATAGCTGGGACTGTGATAGATACAAGCCCAATTTTCAGCATCCTGGGAGCCTGTTGGACTTGGAAGTCTCACTGCTTTTTGTGTAGTTTCACAAATCCCTCTGTTTTCAGTACATTCATAGCTATATCTTGTAATCTAAGACATACTTCATTTTTTATTCAACATTTCTAAAGATTAAATCTCTCTTTTCAAAGGGAACTGTAGGAACTGTGGGTTTTGGTTGTGAATAGAAGAAGAAATGTTGGGACTAAGAGCTTCTTATTAAAAAAAACACAGAACCAATATCTTATTCTCCACTCTACTTTTAGAAAGAGAGCCTGGTAGGCTGCAGTCCGTGGGGTCGCTAAGGGTCGGACACAACTGAGCGACTTCACTTTCACTTTTCACTTTCACACATTGGAGAAGGAAATGGCAACCCACTCCAGTGTTCTTGCCTGGAGAATCCCAGGGACGGGGGAGCCTGGTGGGCTTCTGTCTATGGGGTCACACAGAGTCGGACACGACTGAAGTGAGTTAGCAGCAGCAGCAGTATTCTGATTCCTGAGCATTTCTGGAACTCTGTGGCAAGAATTATATTTCTTCATATTGGCTTCTCCCAATTGTAAATCTGGGGTTCAGGTAAATACAGTCTTCTGAGTGAGTGACCATTTGTGTATTTGTTCCAAGATTTTAAGTTTTAGTTGATATTATTTCTCCTGTTCTTTTTGTGGATATATGGATTTGTTCCTTTTCTGTCACTTTAGATGGTATTTAATAATGAGTGATGATAAACAGCATAGATTCTATTCCTATTTTACCAAATTGTCATCTCTAATTTTTAAATAAACATAAACTGAATTTATGAAACCAAATACCCTCTTTTTAAACTTCAGCTAATAACACTTTTGCAAAAGTCAGTTGTGAAAAGCCTAGGTGTCAAATAACTAAACCAATGTTGAACGTAAATGTCAATTCTACTGTCACCTTTGTACCATGAAATACTGTTTCTCTAGCTATTGTTCCTTAAAATAGCAGAGGAGGAGGCTTACCTTCTTTTTTAGTGTCCTGTGCTTGCTTTCAACTTATGTTGTAAAAGAATTGCTCACAACAGACAAGTATGTGCATGTAGTGCTGCCACTTAGGCCTTGCCTCCGAGAAGTGTAAATAAAACAAATGGCTTAGCTGCTACTTCATGCCCATCCTTCCACCGGTCAGAGCAAACCAAAGGAAACTTACTTAGTAAGGACCAGAATTTACTTTCAAGAGCTTCATCAGATTGCTTTGTTTGTGAACTTCCATTTTCTAACATGAAGATTACTGAATTCGTTCACTGAATTTACAAGTCATGTGTATTTTACTGAATATAATTTGGCATTACTTGAATTTGTGTGAATCTACATGTACTTGCTGTTCTTTAGCCCATTTGTAAACTGATCATATGCTGATCTTCATAAAATTATCTGTGAAGAATAGTTTCTGATTTAATTTTCAATCAAATAATGAGTCACATTCCTGTCATTAGATTTCGGGGGTTTTGCTTTTTTATTTTTGGTAGTTCACCAATATAGCACAAAAGCTCTTAAGAGTGATAAGTTAATCAGTAATAGAAGAAACTACTGGACCATGTTTACTGGTATAATCAGGAATGGGGACACACTGAAAAGAGCTTAGTACATGTTCTGGGAAAGAAAAAAAAAGGCTAATACTTGTGAAATAAGATTAAATAAAGGGCGCAAAGTTATTTAGCCAGAAAGATGTGATGTAATGTCTTTATATATACAAAGAGTCATTACAGAATATAAGGACTAGTTATGGTTCATCTCTGCTGAAATCTAAAAAGAAAAATGTTCAAGGGTAGAAGTATTCAATGTAAATTTAACCAATACTTAGAATGATAGCCTGAAGGTTGATAGACAGACATTAGAAGACTTGTGATGGGACAGCTCTCTTGGGGAGGAAAGAGCTTTATTTATTTATTTATTTTTTAAAGTCTTTATTGAATTTGTTACAATATTGTTTCTGTCTTATGTTTTGGGCCAGGAGGCATGTGGGATCTTAGCTTCCCGACCAAGGATCAAACCTGCATCCCCCTGCACTGGACCACCAGGGAAGTCCCAGCCTCATTACTTTTTAGTAACACATTTAGGTCTCCTGGAGTGAGCAGAACACATGTTCTAAGCACTTTCTAGTTATTTGCCAATTAACCAAACTTGCCTTCCATGTAAGGGTCCGGAAGGAGGTCACTGTGGACATGCATGCAGTGTGTATGTACACACACCTGAGTGTGCGCCCCTGCCCTCCAACGTCCAATCTCAAGCAATGTCTGCACTGTTAGCTTATTTCCCATTTGAGCTCCACCTTTTCTCTCCTCTACCCTTGGAGATAAGTGAGAGTTGACTGTAGCTTGAACCCCAGTCTAGTAGTAGTAGTGTAGTGTAGTCGCTCAGTCGTGTCTGACTCTTTGCGACCCCATGGACTGTAGCCCACCAGGCTCCTCTGTCCAAGGGATTCTCCAGGCAAGAATACTGGAGTGGGTTGCCATTTCCTTCTCCTAGGAAAGAGCTTTAAATACAGCAGTCTTCTCTGTCATGAATGATGCCAAGTCCCGCGTTAAGGCAGACAGCTGGACTAGTTGGCTTCCAGAGGCCCCTTCCAAACCTGGAATTCTCTGGTCACTTCTGTCGCTAGCCTTCAGAAGCTGGAGTCAGCCAGTCACAGCAGATAGCTGCCCTTTCAGGAGGCCCAGCAGTGCCGAAGAGGCAGCGCCGGCAGCAGCACGGCAGCAGCGGTCCCCGCCGGAGACTTCGTCCAGAGGGAGTCAGGTCAGCGCGTCCCTTCCTCCGCCTTCCCGGCTCTGTGCGCCGCGGCTCGGCCGGACACCCCAGCCACCGACACGCCCTCCGACGGGGTCGGGCGGGGCGGCCGGTGGGCTGGCGCTGGGTGGAGGGCCTTGCACCGGGCGTGCTCGGGTGGCACCACCACCACCGGGTCCCCGTGACGCCGCCGTGCAGGGCGCCCGGCCCAGGTGCCCGCGGGCGCGCCGGGCGCTGTCCGCTCGGAGCGGCTGCCGCGGCCCCCGGCTCCCGCGCGCGGGCGGGGATGCGCCGGCCGGGGGCCTCCCCCAGTCTCCCGCGTCCGGAGCCGGCCCGCGGGCTCCGCGCCGAGGAGGGAAAGAGGGCGCGCTGGGGCGGCTCGGTGCAGGGAGGGGCGCGCGGGGCGGCGCCGCTGCCGGCCTCCGCCTCCGCCCCTCCCGCGGCCGCGCTCCCCTCCGCGCCCGCTCCCGGCCCCTCGCGCCCCAGCGCGCCCGCGAGCGCGGAGGGGAGCGCGGCCGCGCGGAGACGAGCGCGGAGACGAGCGCAGCCGCGCGCAGGGCCGGCGGGGGCGCGCTTGCCGGGCGCAGCTCGCGCGGGGGCTCCTCGCTCGGGCAAACGGCGGCGGCGCGAGCGGAGTCCCGCCGCGAAGATGCTCAAAGTCACGACGCCCTCGTGCTCCGCCTCGTCCTGCTCCTCGGTCACCGCCACCGTGGCCCCGGGGCCCGGGAGCCTGGTGCCGGATTACTGGGTCGACGGCTCCAACAGGGATGCTCTGGGCGATTTCTTCGAGGTGGAGGCGGAGCTGGGACGGTACGGCGGGGCGGATCGGGGGGCTGCGGGCGGCGGGCTGGGGCGCTCGGGAGGCGCTCGGACCCGGAGGAGCCGGGCATCCTGGGCGCCGGCTGAGGCTGCTGCCCGCGGCGCGCTTCCGGCGCTTGCCTTTTGCGGCTCCAGCTCCCCGGAATACCCGGGCCGACCTCCCGGCCCTTGGGTTCTGCCGGCTCCGGGAGAGAGCCCGGGACCGTTCACGAGCGAGCCGGCGGCCCCGCACGCGCCCAGGCCGGTGCAGCTGCGGGCGGCAGCCCGGGTCCTCCCCACCGCCGCCGCCTCCGAGGCTGACAGCTCCACCGCACGTGGGCCCTGCTTGCCCAAGCGGCGTCTCTGCTCGCGATTATAGCTTGCCAGAGGGTCCTGTCTGTCTAGTTATTTCTTGGGGATGAGGGGAGGAGGATGCGTCTCCAAATCTTGACAGAAATATTAGATTCGATTCTTCCTCCCTCCCCTCATCAAGCTCTCCAAAGCAAGTGGCACTGGAGATTAAACTTAAACACCAGCTTCCCCGCAGAGTCTGCTCAGGAGTGAAGGGGGATGAATCATTTAAGGGAGTTGAAGGCAGAATAATGAACTGGTGTGGCTTTAAAGGAAAGGCGGTGGTAATTAGTGAGAAGAGTTCTGCTCTTTGACGTGCTGAAGTGATTTGCTTAATTATGTATGCAGAAAACCATCTCCCTGGGGTTGCAGAAATGTCCCTCATCCCTGCTTTGAAGATCCAAACAGGTAGTGATCTTGCCATGTGAATGATGCCATATGTTCTTATATTTTTATCCACTGAAAAATTTTCCTCTTCCTTTTTCCTGCTTTCTTTCTGTTATTCATAGGGAGACCTCTTTTCAATATTCATTTTAGAATCAGACCCTTTATTATATGGAATCTAAAGATGTAATTTCAACTGTTAACAAATTGAAGTTCTATACTTAATATTTCTTTGCAAATTTCTTTTTCTTTCTTTTTTTTTTTGCTGGAATAGAGTTAGCAGTCATTTTCTTTTTAGTGTCACTGGAGACTACAGTATGGGATTCTGGATGTTGGTGTTTAGTGGGACTGTGTAAGGGCCGCTTCTCTCCGAATTGCCTCTGTTAATGACTCACTGAGTGCAGAGGTGTGTAAGAAGGGCAAAACTTCTGACTGAAATTTATCAGTTGCCACTGTTTGAAAAGGTTTCAGAATATTTGAGCATTGAATAATACGTAAAATCCTGTTTTGATCAAGCTTTTCAATGTTCATTTAAAGATCTGCTATTGCATGCATTCCCTAGTAAAGCTGAAAATAAAACATCTCCTGTAAGGTTTGCAGCCTACATTGTTGTATGATGAGCTGCAGTGGAACCCTGTAAACTTCTGATTAAAGTGATAACCTGCTTAAAATTGGTGAGTTTCAGAAGCTGCCACCTAGAAGAGGAAGTGTCTGCCGGTGTACAGGGACTGTCCCACCACCAAATCTGCCTGTTTCCTGAGTAACGTTTACCTTAGACACCCCTTGTTGGCTCTGACTTAACCTCAGCACACATTAGCTGTGTGGTTAAGGGTTGTAAGCTTAACTCAGGAAACTTTCTTTTACGTAATGAATGGGAAAATGGGAAAATACCAGTTGCATACATATATGGAATGGTAGACTTCATAGGGAAAACCTAAGGAATTTGTAGGTTGTTATGTTTTTCAAAAAAGTTTGTTGTATTTTGCAGTAATTTTGGAGCACGGATATAAATCAGTTATATATGCTCAGAATGTCACTCTGCCATTGAGTAATTTGATGCTATAAAAATCACAGAATTAAAATATTTTGAGAAAAGGTTAAAAATGGTTCCTTCTGTCCTCTTTCTCAGTATTCAAGTATATTAGGCAAGTTCTCTGTAGATGGCAGTATTGGTGAGGTGCACGCGTACTCCATTTGGTTGAGACTTTGAGAAATAGCATCACTTCATGATCAGAATGTTTTATTTCTTTGCGTGCTTGCTTGTCTTTTTTGGTGCAGCATGAGTGCTTTTAGTTCCCTGACTGGGGATTGAACCAGCAGTGGAAGAGCAGAATCCTAACCACTGGACCACCAGGGAATTCCCAAAACTTACCTTTTTTCAACAAAATAAACCTAAAACAAAAAACAACTATGTTACAAACATAATTGCTAAGAATCGCTAAAGCCAGAGAATTCAACAGAATTATAACTGTAGGTATTGACTCAGTGAGGAACGTGTGCTTCCTAACCCCACTAGTGATAAAGTTGAGGCTCAGTCGGTTGGTTTCAAACCTTTCCTCTCTTTCCTCTTGGGCTTGTGCAAGTCTGCCTGCCAGTGGTGACGCTAAAGCCCAAACATTTAGTTCTTAGTAACACGGTTGTCATTCAGAGTAAGAGAACAATGTCCCTGGTGCTGTGTGGAGCCACTGTGGTTAGTTACAGGGAGTACACAGTTCCTTGCAGACTAGTGTAGATTAAGTAAGAGAGTAATCCATTGCAGTAATCTGTTGTAAGCTAGTGACTCCTGATTTCAAGAAGATTGGACATATGACCATCAGGGCATCATCATACTTTGAGGATGTATTTGGGGATTTCGGGGAACAAAATTCCCATGGCTGGAACCGCCTGGATTCCCCGTGTGGTGCTCATGGCACCGACCCACATGTAAACAGTTAGACCAGGGGAGATGTCCTAGCTTTCTTTTTTCAGATTGCGAGTTAAGTCAGGAATGGAAAGGTGTAGAGAGGAATTATTTAAGGGTTTCAGGTAAGCTAATTTATTTTTCTAAAAACCGCATTTGAAACTACTGCTGTGTTTATAAAATTGTTTAAGAGCACGAAAACCAAGATTACAACAAATTCAGTTCTACTTAAAAAGATGAATTGGCATTGATCCCATTCAGGGCTCCATATCCTAGAGAGTGGTTGGTCCTTTGCCCAGTGATTTGAGAAACTGGTGTTTTAAAGGTTTTTCCAAGGGAGAAGCAAGCTTCCCTGTGGCCAAGATCCTGTCTGGTGGTTTGGCAGACAGAGGGACAGAATTCGGCCTGGGAGGCTCTGTGGTTCAGGCTTCAGTTATTTCTCACCTTTTGTTTCTGTCTTTTGTATGAGATTGAAAGGATATTTGTCACAAGATCAGATATGTGTCCCCCCACCACCCTGCAGCACACACACACCAGTTCAGGGAAGTAAATGAAAGATAATTAGGAAAAAAAAATAAGAGTGTGAAAATCACATAATTAAAGTATTTTGCGAAAAGGTTGAAAAATCTACTTCTGTTCTCTTTTTGAGTAGAAATTTATTTTTTTGGAATCAAAACTTTTAAAAAATTTTCATGCCACTTCACTATAGTTTTTTCAGGCTAATGACTTTCAGTACCTGCTCCACCCCTTCCCTTACTTGGTTCACAATTTTTAAAAAACTTATATAGCAACCCCATATAACTATAATTATATTGGGTCCCTTGCTATGTGTATCCTTGCTCAGGAACCAAATAGATTTAGATAATGAGTCATATGTATGTGTAAAATGGGGGGAAGTTTGATAAAATAATGTTTATTCTTATTACCAACAATGTGCTCTGATATTTCCTATTCTATGCTGTTTGATTTTATCCTAGTTTCTTAAAAATATTGACTGAACCCATGTGATTTGACATCCCACCTGTAGGTTGTGACTCAGTTTTAAAAGGACTGTTTTAGGTCTAACTCTGTGTGTGCTGGATTAAAACATAAGACAGTCCTTTTGAGAGGAGCTGTGCAGACCAGTTGGTGACAGAGTCCTGTCTGATGGCACAGCTCTGAGAAGAAAAATTCCCCGTCTTTATTTCCAGCTTGATTGGATCTCCCTTTTCAAAAACTTTTGGAAAAATTCTGATGTCTCTATAAGACAAGGGTGGAGTATCTCCTGGACTGACTGAGTGTTTTAGGAGGCTGGACCAGGAGCATCTTCACTGTGAAGCAGAGGAATCCAGAGGCCTGAGCAGGGCTGTGTTCCACTCAGTAACACCCAACTTTGTTCCCAGGTAATGGTCAACAAATGCTTCCTGTAAGGGAACAGCAGAGGGTGCATCTTCTAAGAAAACGGCTCCAGCCTGTGCTCCTGGCTAAGAAGGACTCAGACCCTCTTTACCCTGCCCTGTCCTTCTGCTTGCCCCGCCCTCCCGCCGGTGCTCCTGAGTTCTCCATCTTCCCTGACGCTGGTCTGTAGGCCCTGCAGCTGCCCGCGGGCCTCCTGCCACACTGGCTGTGCTGGGTTTCTTGAGCTCTTGTGGGAAGCTGTGGTTTTTCTTTTTTAATCTCACTAGGAATTTAATGGAGAAGGAAATGGCAACCCACTCCAGTGTTATTGCCTGGAGAATCCCAGGGACAGGGGAGCCTGGTGGGCTTCCGTCTATGGGGTCGCACAGAGTCGGACATGACTGAAGTGACTTAGTAGTAGTAGTAGTAGTAGTAGTAGGAATTTAAAGTGTACCTGTTCAGTCCCGCTCTTGTTCCTGGTGCACCTGATTCTTTTCTCAGGCAGTTGACTCAGGAGCGAGGTGGGGTTGCAAGTGGGAGAATAGAAACCGGGGCTGCGCATGCTCTTTGCACCAACACTGACCACCAGTTCCTGGAGGGCAGGGTCCGTGGGTCTGACTGACTCCCTGCTGGGTACTCAGTGCCCACCACAGTGCTCAGTACCCAGCAGGTGCTCAGTAAGTGATTTTGAAGAGAATGGATGGATGGTAACAAAATGGGCCGGCACTGTGGGTCCTGCTATGGTCACCTCAGCTCTGGGAACCACAAGGAAAGGATAATCTGGTGACCTGCTTATCTTCTGCCCAAAACATGTGCAACCGTGATCCTAATCTCACTCAGCATTCGGTTTTCTTTCTTGGTAGTGTGAATGTTGATAACTGCCACCTTTATAACTTTTTCCTGTTCAGAGTAATGCTACTTTGCTGTTGGCAGAGTGCTTTGTGGCTCTGAAATGAAAAGGATTCAGTTTCACCTTTACCATCATTTTACCACAGGCATGTCAGAATTAGAGGTAAACCAGCTTGAATTCAAAGGCAAGCTATGCCAAGCTATGCCAGCTACTAAAGTTAATAAATAGTAAATGCTAAATTTAGAAATACTGTCATTGTAAAGAACTTTTAAGTCAAGTGAATATAATGATAGCATCATTACTTTAAGAATACAGTATTTTTTCTTGTTTAAATACTGTTGCAAGGGTAAAAATAACTTCTAATTTGGAAAAAAAAAAAAAAACATAAAAAGACCCAGGTGCTGTCTGCTTCTAAGTTGCTCTGGTGAACTCTACTTGGAAAAAAAAAAGAGAAAGAACGAAAACACTAACCACAAAATAGCTTCAAAGACCTTTCTTGTAAACACTTACCCTCAGACCCATCTGTGTGGATTATGTATTTGCAATAATAGTTTTGAGAATAAAGTACTGAGTGGTAGCCAAGTGATCTGTTTCAGCTACTAACAGTTATATTGTTTTATGTTAATGATTTTATTTTTGCTAGATTAAAAAGTAGTTCTCTTTAGACTCCCTTTCAGGAAAGCTAACGTGTCTAACAAAAAATATTGAATTAAAAAAATTTCAAGGTCAGGTTTATTCTGCAAAATATAGTATTTGAGTCAATGAAGCGTATAATTCAAGTCAAAGAACTTTACATGAAATAAATAGCAGTTAGAATCAAGGTTTTACTGAAATTGTATTAATCTTTATTTCAATTATTTTAAGAAATCTATTTTATATGCAGGATCATCTGAAAATGTCATAACTTCCGTGGTTTAATTAGGAAGTTAGATCTAAATGTTGATGGCATGTGCTCAGTCACTTCAGTCATGTCTGACTCTCTGTGACCCCATGGACCATGGCCCGCCAGGCTCCTCTGTCCATGGGATTCTCCAGGCAAGAAAACTGGAGGGGGTTGCCATTTCCTTCTCCAGTGATAAAGTGTTAGCATATAAAGGACATGCCCCAGTGCAGTCTGTTTTTAAAATGCTAATTGCTGACGGAGGGCAGCGGCTGTGTGGGCAATGTGAAATAATGAAAGGTTTGGGTGGAAGATTCTCCTCAGCAGTCTGATCAGTGGGAAAGATCAAATAAGGACAGGGTGCTGCACAGCGGGTGATCTGTAACTGTGGGCAGAGGGCAGGACGCACTCAGCTTGCTCTTTTTCTCAGAGCAGTTTCTCAGCCTTGGCACTGTAGAGGTTTGTGGCCAGAGAATTCTGTGTTGTGGGGCTGTCCTATACCTTGTGAGATGTTAGCAGTATCCCTGGCCTTTACCCACTGGTTGCAGGTAGCTCCCCGACCCTGCTTCACCAGTTGTGACTACCAAACATGTCTGTGTGTGTGTTTGTCTGTGTGTATGCTCAGTCGTGTCTGACTCTTTGTGACCCCATAGGCCGTAGCCCACCAGACAGGGAAGAATAGTGGAGTGGGTTGCCATTTTCTCCTCCAAAAAAATGTCTCTAGACATTATCAAATGTCACCTCCTCTTTTGAGAACCCCTGTCTCAGAAGTTGGAAGCTTGTCTTTTGCGTGATTTTCTTTTAGTGATGTAGATAGTTAACAAGGAGTTTGATGGATTAAAGTCATTTGGCTTTATTGATTATCTGATACAATCAAATATTTCTTCCATTTTTATGTAATACCGTAGATTTCTGTTGTATATGCATAACCCTTGTGCTATAATTTGCTTAATATTTTCGTTTAAATCACCTCATTTTTGTTAACCTGAATTTACTTACTAAGATTACTTATTTTCATTAAATTGAAAGCCAGTATTCATGCCATAAATAGAAGCAATAAGAACAAAGCATTTTTACTAAACTGTAGCAGAAATGCTTGCCTCCGGAAGGCTCCAAATTGTTTTTCTTTTTGTTAAAAAGGGAGATTATCAAAGATTAGAGCGTTTAAACCATAGTAGCACAAGCCACTCCAGTACTCTTGCCTAGAAAATCCCATGGATGGAGGAGCCTGGTAGGCTGCAGTCCGTGGGGTCGCTAAGGGTCAGACACGACTGAGCGACTTTACTTTCACTTTTCACTTTCACACATTGGAGAAGGAAATGGCAACCCACTCCAGTGTTCTTGCCTAGAGAATCACAGGGAAGGGGGAGCCTGGTGGGCTTCCGTCTATGGGGTCACACAGAGTCGGACACGACTGAAGTGACTTAGCAGCAGCACAAATTGAGGTTTTCTTCTTGATGTAATCAGAAAGATTGAAAATAATTGAGACGAGAATGATGTTGTCATCTTTTGATTTACTATTATTGAATCCCATATCTTCGTGCCACTTGAAGTCCTGTTACAAGTCTGATCTTTTGAGTATTATGAACTGGCCACTTTATGGTGTGGGGAGGGGTGGGGACAGGGTGTGGACAGGGAAGAGGTTAGAATATGAATGAATGTGATAAATAAAACCCTGCTTGGCATCCACCTGCATAGTTTACTGATAAGGCAGCAACAGTTAATCTGAGATAAATTAGGCTAATAGAAGACGGAGGGGCTTCCCAGGTGGTGCTAGTGGTAAAGAATCTGTCTGCCAATGCAGGAGACATAAGAGTCATGGGTTCGATCTCCGGGTCAGGAAGATCCCCTGAAGGAGGGCACAGTAACTCGCTCCAGTATTCTTACTTGGAGAATCCCATGGACAGAAGAGGCTGGCGGGCTTAGCATGCATGCACACCAGATGGAGATAGTGAGAATTACAGCAGTGGCTCAGGCTGTAAAGCTTCTGCCTGCGATGCAGGAGACCCGGGTTCGATCCCTGGGTCGGGAAGATCCTCTGGAGAAGGAAATGGCAACCCACTCCAGTGTTCTTGCCTGGAAAATCCCTTGGACGGAGGAATATGGTAGGCTACAGTCCATGGAGTTGGAAAGAGTCGGACATGACTGAGCAACTTGACTTACAATGAAGTGATAATTCTGACTGGGAAGACTGAGGTGTCTTCTTCAGGAGGGGTGGATCTTGAAATCTGGCAGGATTTTAACGAGGTAGAGCTTTGGTGAAGAGTATCCCAGGTGGAAACTACATTCTAAAAAAAGGCAAAACCTGGCAGAAAAATGTGGGGTATACAATTTATTTTGCAAATTTCATAAAGTATGAATATTGTAATGAGAAATAGGGTTAGAAGGGTAAGTTGATATCAGAACAAAGAAAGCCTGTGAAAAAAATGACTGAGTTTGTATCAGTTGAAAACCAAAATTATACTTAAAACAGAAAGTAACCATTATGAGAGCAAAAGGTGGCTATAGAAGCAGCTGCATCTTAGGGTAAAGATGTGGAACACAGCATTTGCCTCTAACTCTTAATGCAGATAAGTGAGGGGGATGGGTAAGAGAGAATTTACCATGTTGGTTTAAAAAAAAAAAAACAGCCTCCTGCCCTCAATGGATAGGATAAGAAAGGGGAAGTGTGGAATTGATGGGATTAAGATCAGTTGCCTGTACTGGGTAAAGAGCCTGGAAAGGGACAGATAGAACTGCTTTAGGTTTTGAGGGTCACAGGTCTCTCTGGCAACTCTCAACCCTGATAATTAACTGAAATCAGCCACAGACAACACAAAAACCAATGCACATGGCTGTGTTCCAATAAAACTTTATTCATTTCAGTTCAGTTGCTCAGTCATGTCCCACTCTTTGCGACCCCATGAACTGCAGCACGCCAGGCCTCCCTGTCCATCACCAACTCCTGGAGTCCACCCAAACCCATGTCCATTGAGTTGGCGATGCCATCCAACCACATCATCCTCTGTCGTCCCCTTCTCCTCCTGCCCTCAATCTTTCCCAGCATCAGGGTCTTTTCAAATGAGTCAGCTCTTTGCATCAGGTGGCCAAAGTATTGGAGCTTCAGCTTCAACATCAGTCCTTCCAATGAACACCCAGGACTGATCTCCTTTAGGATGGACTGGTTGGATCTCCTTGCAGTCCAAGGGACTCTCAAGAGTCTTCTCCAGCACCACAGTTCAAAAGCATCAATTCTTCGGCACTCAGCTTTTTTTATAGTCCAACTCTCACATCCATACATGACCACTGGAAAACTTTATTAATTACAGTGAAATTTCAATTTCATATAATTTTAATGTCACTTAATATTATTATTCTTTTGATTTTTAAAAACCATTTTAAAATGTAAAAACTATTCTTCAGTTGCAGACTGTTCAAAAATGAGTGGCTGCTATCTTAGGCCCTTAGCCTGTGGTTTGCTGACCCAAGACCTAGATCAGTCAAGGTAAACTTCTACTCCTCCTCACATACATGAAAATTTCAGATTAAAATGACATCAAAGCTTTATTTATTCAAGGAACTACCTTTAATCTCCCTTTTACTTGGGACATGTCAACCTGATAGTATTTTTAGTGGGTACAGTCTTTAAATGCATTCGCATCCTTTTTCTGTATCTGTTGAAACTAAATCAGTTGCAGTTCTTACATTTATAGTACATTGGTTAGTTTCATTCATCATTCTTGCTTTTGAAAATGAAGTAACTTTACTTGAAGGGTGTACTTTAAGCTAAATTTCCATACCATAAAATTAAAAAAAATTTCCACATCATGATCAGCATTCACATTCAAAGATTACTAGAGGGTCATTTATTTTGTGTATGATAATTAAATCAATTTCAATTGATCATTCTTCTATTTGAAATGATAGATATTACAAAAGTAATATGCTAAATAATCTATTTGCTTCTAATTAATAAAGTTTAGTTCATTTTTCTGTTTACTAGTATATTATCTGCATATAAATGATCCTTCTATATGCCATGCACATATCACAGGTGGACTAACTAAGGTCCTTTTAGACTGTTTTAGCATTAAAAAAAATTATTTCTTTTTTGTTTGAATAGACTTTAGAACTAAAGTAAAGCAGTCACTCATATCTTAACTAAAGCAGAGGTCTCTAAGTGGGATGTTCATACCCAGGGGGTGAATAATATATTGGGATGTTAAAAGAATGTAGAAGAGAATCTATTTTTACTTATTTTTCTAATTTTTGTGTTTTATGTTTTGAAAAGAACATCACATATTGGTTCAGCAGGATATGTGTTGAATTTATAGGTACATAAGAATACACAGTTTGGGAGTATGTGCTCAAAACATTTTGTTGTATGGTTACTGGATCAAAGAATAGTAGTTTTAAGTGGCTATTGAATAAGTTTTTTACTTGTACTTAAATACTAACATTTTATGAAAATTATTTTAAAGCAAATATATAGATCAAAATGCAAACAAGAAATCATATTGAAAAGTGTGACTTTGTGCAGAAAGGGGAAGTAGACTCATATGTGCACTTGTTATGCATTTTAAGACTACCTGATGAAAAGTTTTGATAAGAGCTTAACAGCCATTATAACCAAAAAATAAGTCGTATAGCAAAATAAAAAAAAAGAGAGCGAGAAAAGGAATACAGTTTGCCCATCAACAGAGGGTTAAATGAATTTTGGTTTTGGTGTTTGTTTTTTTTGTGTGTGTGTATGTGTGGTTGTTGAACCCAGAATTCATAAGCAAGAATGTCAGTTTCAAAATACCTAACTTACTTCATGGTAAATTTTGTCAACTGCTGGCTTGGGCTATTGACTGCATTTTCCTAAAGTGTTTGATGGTCAGGGCTTGAAGAGTTATGGGCATTCACGCCAGGATGCTGAGTTTGGTTAACAAATGCATTGTCATCAGTTAATTACTTTTTAAGTCATGCTTCAGGGTGATATGGTTGAAAAATTCACCAGGAGCAAAAAAAAAAAAAATTTTTTTTTTTTAAATAGCTAGACTTGAGACAACATTCTGATTAGAATGAGCTGCTAAAAAAGCAATGCATATAACATGTCCTTCACCATTTTCTTTACTAGTTTGTGGTAGCATCTTTTGTTAAAACTGTACTTTCTTTGATTTCTATCATGGAGAGTATTTGACTAATACTATAAGCCAGAACAGAGAAGAGAAGGGGATCGCAAATCTGTTATGTTCACATGTTTGTTGTGACTGTAATGCAGTATTTGAATGATTTTTTTCCCACTTTCAGTCTTCATGGACTTGCATTTTCCCTTTCATTGTACCGTATCTTGTACTTTTTAGCTTGGTCTGCTTTACTTCTTGTACTGTCTTGAAGGGAATTAGTTAGTGACTGAACGGTAACTTAGTAAATGACAACTTTCCATGTGGGACTTTCACATACAAAGTTGTTCTTTAGTTGTAATAGCTAGTCAGTCCAAGTGTTATTTTTAACAGGATATAAATGCACTGCTACCTCTTCATTCAAGTGAATCTTAGCGGCTTCAAAGCTCCCTGTTAGGATAGCCAGTGAGAAAATAAGCTATGTTATTAAATGTATCCAAATTCAAACTATATAATTCAGTAAATTAGCCTGGCCTGGAGTGTTCAGTCCTTACAGGCCTCTGAAGTTTTCTTTGTGACTGGAAACATTTTTGGTGGTTCCTATAGGACTGTGAGCCCTTCCTCTCCCTTTTCCCTCTGTGTGAACACAGAAGGTAATAAAAATGTTCAGTGAAGTTAACTTGTGAGTTCTAAGTGTTACCTGTTTCTGGAAGCAGTTCAGTTCAGTTGCTCAGTCGTCTCTTTGCAACCCCATGAACCACAGCACGCCAGACTTCCCTGTCCATCACCAACTCCCAGAGTTTACTCAAACTCATGTCCATTGAGTCGGTGATGCCATCCAGCGATCTCATCCTCTGTCGTCCCTTTCTCCTCCTGCCCTCAATTTTTCCCAGCATCAGGGTCTTCTCAAATGAGTCAGCTCTCCGCATCAGGTGGCCGAAGTACTGGAGTTTCAGCTTCAGCATCCGTCCTTCCAATGAACACCCAGGACTGATCTCCTTTAGGATGGACTGGTTGGATCTCCTTGCAGTCCAAGGGACTCTCAAGGGTCTTCTCCAATACCACAGTTCAAAAGCATCAATTCTTCGGTGCTCAGCTTTCTTTATAGTGTAACTTTCACATCCATATACGACCACTGGAAAAACCATAGCCTTGACTAGGCGGACCATTGTTGACAAAGTAATGTCTCTGCTTTTCAATATGCTGTCTAGGTTGGTCATAGCTTTCCTTCCAAGGAGTAAGCGTCTTTAATTTCATGGCTGCAATCACCATCTGCAGTTTAAACATGTAATAATAAACAGAACCGGTCATGTGTATGGATGCCACGTTAGCAGAGTGGAAATCTGAGCACATCCTCCGGGTAATTCACAGCACGCCGTGCGGTTCTGTCCGGTCTCGCCGTTCTGAGGAGGTGGCGTGTCCAGGCCGAGCCGGGCGCCCAGGGCGGGTGAAGTTCAGGCCCGGGCCGAGGGGGCCCAGTGCCCGCTTGGGCCCTGGGGATGGAGGCGAGACCCTCAGGCGGCCTCAGCCAGGGAACAGCGGGCCTGGCAGGCACTCGGGGCCGGCTAAGGCAGGGGCAGCAGGCAGGGCGTCCCGGATGGCGGAGCCCGGAGGGCGGTGAGGAGGCTGCAGCCCGGGGCGGTGAGGCGGGGTCGGGAGGCCGGAGCGCTGGGTGAGGCGGGCGAGGAGCCCGGGGCGGTGAGGCGGGTGAGGAGGCCGGGAGCCTGAGGCGGGTGAGGAGGCTGGAGCCCGGGGCGGTGAGGCGGGATGAGGAGGCCCGAGGCGGGCGAGGCCAGGAACCTGAGGCGGGCGCTGAGGCGGGTGAGGAGGCCGGAGCCCGGGGCGCTGAGCGCGGGGTGAGGAGGCCCCCGAGGCCGGGGCGCTGAGGCGGGTGACGAGGCCCCGGAGCCCGGGGCGCTGAGGCGGGTGAGGAGGCCCCGGAGCCCGCGGCGCTGAGTGCGGGGTGAGGAGGCCCCGGAGCCCGGGGCGCAGAGATGGGTGAGGAGGCCCCGGAGCCCGGGGCGCTGAGCGCGGGGTGAGGAGCCCGGGGCGCTGAGGCGGGTGAGGAGGCCGGAGCCCGCGGCGCTGAGTGCGGGGTGAGGAGGCCCCGGAGCCCGGGGCGCTGAGATGGGTGAGGAGGCCCTGGAGCCCGGGGCGCCGAGTGCGGCGCTGCGCTGCGCGGGGTGCGTCTCCCCGGCTTGGGCTTGGCCTTCACTGGGCCTCCCTGTGAAGTGAAGATAGGTGGTACATCCACCTCAAGGTTGCCGTGAGGATGAAAGCAGGTCACGTGTGTAAAGACAACGGCACGGCCGGCACTTGAGCTCAGCATCATCCCCAGGTGGAGCAGAAGGTAGGAGGCCACGAGGAGGGGTCCAGTGGGGCCGCTGTGAAGCGCCTTAGCTTGCTTGGCTCCCCAGCAGTGTGACCTCAGCTTGTCTCCTTAGTGCCTTATTCCCCACCACTTCTAATTCCCACCACGGACTGTTTTCACTGGGTGCTGAGTTTGTTTTTTTTTTTTTTTAATGTGCATTGCTAATTATTTTACTAATATGACAAGGTGATCATCTCATCACCGGCGCCATTTTTTCAGATGAGGAGCGAGCGTGAAGCGCAGAGGGGGAAGTAGCTGGATTCCCGACCAGGTTGTCAGACTGCCGTCCTCTGGGGACCCTTCATGGGCCTCAGATCTCCAAGGGTTGTGCGTGAAACTCCCCTGGCCTGAGATGTCCTCCTAATTCCTTCAGGAGGCTCCTCCTGCCCTCTCCGGCCTTCCCACTCTCGTACGGCCTCATCCCTGTATTGTCTTACAGGGAAATGCTTTCTGTCTTCACCTCCTCAGATAGAGGAGCCCTGAATCTCATCCATCTTTCATGCCTACTACTAAGTCCCTTCTCCAGCTTACTAGCTGCCTCTCATTGGAGAAGGCAATGGCAACTCACTCCAGTACTCTTGCCTGGAAAATCCCATGGACGGAGGAGCCTGGTAGGCTGCAGTTCATGCGGTCGCGAAGAGTTGGACACGACTGAAGCGACTTAGCAGCAGCAGCAGCTGCCTCCCATACGTGCTTAGTAAGTGTTGGTGCAAAGCAAGTGAAATGAAGAAATATTTGAGGAATTAGATGAACGCCTGCAGGAAAACAAATACACTCTTAAATCTCTCTTCCTTCAAGATGTTTCCGTACACAGATCCTTTGCTAAACCAGCACACTGTGAAATTACTGATTCAGTGTCTTTGGTCCTTACTTTAGAGTGTGAGCTTCTGTGGGCCAGACCTGGGTCCTGTCTCCTTGTTCACTCCTGTGTCCTCAGACCAGTTGCAATGCCTGGTATAGTGAGCACTTATTTTTTGAGTGAATTAGTCATACCAGCAGGGCCTCTGCAATTCAGAGTCCTTTGTAACATTCTGGGCTCCAGTCTTTTATCAGGCTGTTCTGTTTTAAAGGGCCTCATGGTGGCTCAGTGGTAAGTATCCTTCTGCTTTGCAGGAGATCTGAGTTCAACTCCTGGGTTGGGAAGATCCCCTAGAGACTGAAATGGCAACCCACTTCAGTATTCTTGCCTGGGAAATTCCATGGGCACAGGAGCCTGGTGGGCTACAGTCCCTGGGGTTGTAAAAGAGTAGGACATGACTTAGTGACTATACAACAACAATCTCTGAATGACTGGGAATAACGTGACCTTCTGAGATTAGATCATCTACCTCAAAGTTACCTTCTAGCCACAAGCATCTGTGCATCTGTTTTCTTCCAGTTGATTATCAGTCAATCTCCAGATGATTGTCTTAGTTCTTTACTGTGTGTTCAGGAGACAGAACAGCTTTTGGAGTAAGTAGGGCTCTAAGCTCCAAAGGCTTTATAAATGTGTTGAAAGATCTTGAATAATTTTTTCTTATTTTGTGCTTTTAAAATGCTTCATCTCTTTTTAGAGACATTTGCTCATTGTTATTTACTTCTTTTAGTGGAAATAAAAATGGTGAAAGGGGATCATTTAAAATTATTTAACTTTAAAAATAATGAAGGAATGCTGCTGCTAAGTCACTTCAGTCGTGTCCGACTCTGTGTGACCCCATAGACGGAAGCCCATCAGGCTCCCCCGTCCCTGGGATTCTCCAGGCAAGAACACTGGAGTGGGTTGCCATTTCCTTCTCCAATGTGTGAAAGTGAAAAGTGAAAGTGAAGTCGCTCAGTCATATCCGACCCTTAGCGACCCTACGGACTGCAGCCTACCAGGCTCCTCCATCCATGGGATTTTCTAGGCAAGAGTACTGGAGTGGCTTGCCATTGCCTTCTCCAATGAAGGAATAGCTACTTTGAAAAGGCTTGACTCATGCCCCATTTGTGACTGTGTAAGCAAGTAGCGATGTCCTGATGTCCTGTACACACGTCCTGCCCACCGGAGGGTGGAGGAGGAGTTCAAGAGACGGTCAGGCAGGAAAGTGGGAGCGGGAGCGAGAGTGCCCTGCTGCTGTTGCTGCTGCTGTTAAGTCACTTCAGTCGTGTCCGACTCTGTGCAACCCCATAGACGGCAGCCCACCAGGCTCCCCCATCCCTGGGATTCTTCAGGCAAGAACACTGGAGTGGGTTGCCATTTCCTTCTCCAATGTGTGAAAGTGAAAAGTGAAAGTGAAGTTGCTCAGTTATGTCTGACTCATAGCGACCCCATGGACTGCAGCCCACCAGGATCCTCCGTCCATGGGATTTTCTAGGCAAGAGTACTGGAGTGGCTTGCCATTGCCTTCTCCGGGAGTGCCCTGCATTGGGCTTTATTTGTGGTTCTTACCTAAAAATCATCTACTGGGATGTCTAATTCTTTATCAAAAAAAATATCACCCTTTGACTTAACTTCTGAGTAGGGTCATTAACTTCACAGTCATGATTTTTATGCTGTGTCAAAAGAAGTATTCTCAAATGTTTGTTTGTCCTCATCTTGTGTTTGATGACAGAGAGGGGGCGGTATGGTGAAAGAAAGATTCTAGGTGGGGAAGGAAGGAAGGTCAGTGCTTGCCGAGGGCTGAGCTGGCTGTGCCTCAGCCACAAGCACCTCCCTGTTCCTGTTACCAGACTTCTCCTTGTTCCCGTTGTCCCACCAGAGCCCAGGCCCACCTCACTGTCCTGTGTCTTCCTTGTGACGGCCTGATGCTCGTGTCCCCACTGTGGATCTCGTGTTGAAGTCCTCTTCCCCATTGTGATGGTGTTTGGTGGAGGGCCCTCGTGATCTGATCTGCGCTCTCATAAGAAAAGAGGTTGGAAAGCGTGCTCTCACGCTCTGCCACATGAAGACACAGCGAGAAGTCAGCTGTCAGCAAGCTAAGATGCGAACTCTCACCAGAACCCAACTGTGCTGGCCCCCGATCTTAAACTTCCAGCCTTCAGATCCATGAAGAATAACTCTCTGATTTAAGTCCCCCAGTCTGTTGTACTGTGGCAGGTAAGGCAGCTGAGCCTGCCAGAATCCCCATATGCCCCTTTCTCCACTTTGACACCCTTCCGACTTCAGTCACAAACCTCAGAATCGGCATGCTGTGTCTCGGGAACCAAGCTGAGTTAGCCCGAATCTAGGTTAATGGGGCAAGCCTATCTGGAGGAGAGTGATGTGCTTTTTTCTTTCTCAGATGCCCGGTGTTGTTCCTCTCCCAGGTGTTGGGGACACAGTTCTGAGGCTGACTTCATGGGGAGGTGACGATGCTTTGGCTTTATCTGCAAGCTGCCTCAGGCACCACTCTGTGGTATCTGCTCTGCTTCGTGTCCATACCTGTGGGCGTTCCAGGTGCCCACGCCTGCCAGATCCCGGCGCGCTGTTTCCTCAGCAGCTGGCACAGGAGTTTTTGTTGTGAACTAGAGGCTCAGCTATTAAAACATAAACTTGGCTTATCTTGAATATTGTATGTTTCCATCAGGACTTGGAACTGGGACAGCTCATGTGGTCACTTGCACACCTCTCTCAGGACTGAGAACCCAGTGTTCCTCTGAGTTCTGACCACACTTTCACCTGCTGGCTACAAGTGCAGTTTCCAGCCTGGAAAAACCTGTTAATGCTTTTGATTTGTTGAGCACCAGTTTACTGACATTTACTTAGTCTTTGCTGTTGTTCAGCCGCCAATTCATGTCCAGCTCTTTGTGACCCCATGGACTATAGCACACCATGCTTCCCTGTCCCCCACTGTCTCCTGGAGTTTGCCCAAGGTCATGTTCATCAAATTGGTGGTGCCATCCAACCGTCTCATCCTCTCTCACCTGCTTCTCCTCCTTCTCCTCCTGCCCTCAATGTTTCCCAGCATCAGGGTCTTTTCCAATCAGTTGGCTCTTCGCATCATGTGGCCAGAGTATTAGAGCTTCAGCTTCAGCGTCAGTCCTTCCAATGAGTATTCAGGGTTGATTTCCCTTAAGATTGACTGGTCTTCCTGAATTTATAAACTTGGTCAGTGTTTCTTCAACACTAGACTCCCTTCTCTGATAGTTGGTGTCAATTTTATATCTTAACCTGTTAATTTTTAAGAATCAAGTTCACATTACTTTGGCTAGTGAGAAGCTTACATACAACGTGGAGTCATGGAGTAGACATTGCATGGCTTCGTATGAGCTTGAGGTGATCCAAGAAAGATCTTAATATTTGTAAATAACTGCTGTCCTTTTGCATTTCACATATTGAAAATAATGTGTGGTATAACCTTAAGGATTTCAATATCTGCAGACAAAAAGATGGTTGAGGGAGATTAAAATAATTGCTATAGATAGGTCTTTCTGTATAATTTTTACAGTTTGCTTTCCTTATAAGATAGCATTAAAATTAGAAAATATTAATCATTTTGTAGCTTTGAGATCTTATTTGCACCAACTTTGTCACATATTCATTCAGTTCAGTTTAGTCACTCAGTCGTGTCCTACTCTTTGTGACCCTATGGACTGCAGCACGCCAGGCCTCCCTGTCCATCACCAACTCCCATAGTCCACCCAAACTCATGTCCATCGAGTTGGTGATGCCATCCAACCATCTCATCCTCTGTCATCCCCTTCTCTTCCTGCCCTCAATCTTTCCCAGCATCAGGGTCTTTTCAAATGAGTCAGCTCTTCGCATCAGGTGGCCAAAGTATTGGAGTTTCAGCTTCAACATCAGTCCTTCCAATGAACACTCAGGACTGATCTCCTTTAGGATGGACTGGTTGGATCTCCTTGCAGTCCAAGGGACTCTGAAGAGTCTTCTCCAGCACCACAGTTCAAAAGCATCAATTCCTCGGCGCTCAGCTTTCTTCACAGTCCAACTCTCACATCCATACATGACCTCTGGAAAAACCATAGCCTTGACTAGACGGACCTTTGTTATATGCTGTCTAGGTTGGTCATAACTTTCCTTCCAAGGAGTAAGCGTCTTTTGATTTCATGGCTGCAATCACCATCTGCAGTGATTTTGGAACCCAGAAGAATAAAGTCAGCCACCATTTCCGCTGTTTCCCCATCTATTTCCCATGAAGTGATGGGACCGGATGCCATGATCTTAGTTTTCTGAATGTTGAGCTTTAAGCCAACTTTTTCACTGTCCTCTTTCACTTTCATCAAGAAAAAAAGCTGGGTAGCACCTTAGAAGGAGAAGGCAACGGCAGCCCACTCCAATACTCTCACCTGGAAAATCCCATGGACGGAGGAGCCTGGTAGGCTGCAGTCTATGGGGTCGCTAAGAGTTGGACACGACTGAGCAACTTCACTTTCACTTTTCCTTTTATGCACTGGAGAAGGAAATGGCAACCCACTCCAGTACTCTTGCCTGGATAATTGCAGGGACGGGGGAGCCTGGTGGGCTGCCGTCTATGGGGTTGCACAGAGTTGGACACGACTGAAGTGACTTAGCAGCAGCAGCACCTTAGAAATTGAGCACAGAAAGGGCACATGTGTCTCCCAGCTCTCCAAACCTAGTTAGTAGTAGAAGTGGACCAGAACCTTGGTCTCTGTATGCTGACTCTGTGACACACTCCCTTTCCTCGTGAGTGTCATTTAAGAGTCTAGAGCTTAATTAAATTAAGCTACTCCTAGTTCTTCCTCCAGTAGCTTTCCTGAATCATTTCAGAATACAACATTTCTTAATCTCTAAGAAACTGATAATATTGTGATTTTTAAATTGACACTATTTTCTACTTTGTATATTGTGCTTTTTTTTTCTTTTTTGAGGAGGATAAAGTCTTAAAAAGTAAAATGCAGCAAAACGATTAAACATTGGGTAATGTTTTGCACTCCATTTCTTTCACATTTTGGACAGTGTTCATTCACGTTGTGAAAAACACTTGTGTCCCTGTAAGTATTGTTGTCACGTTTGGGGTCTTAGCATGTCAGAGTGCACTCTGTTCCCATTGGTCTTTGCGGGGCTGAGATTCTCATTCTTACACAAGTCATTGAGAAACTAGCCGATGTGTGTGTCCCATCCATTTTAAAATGGCTGCCTGTGTTAAACTATAGCGTTAGTAAGTAGCTTTATTTGTTCTTTCTGACTCCAGGAAAGCTGAATGTTTGAGCAGATGAATTGATTAATATATTCAGTTCAGTTCAGTCATTCAGTAGTGTCTGACTCTGCGACCCCATGAACAGCAGCACCCCAGGCCTCCCTGTCCCTCACCAACTCCCAGAGTTTACTCAAACTCATCTCCATTGAGTTGGTGATGCCATCCAACCATCTCATCCTCTGTCGCCTCCTTCTCCTCCCACCCTCAGTCTTTCCCAGCATCGGGGTCTTTTCAAACGAGTCAGCTCTTCGCATCAGGTGGCCAAAGTATTAGAGTTTCAGCTTGAATTAATATATTACTGCAGTATTTAATCGGAGAAGGCAATGGCAAGCCACTCCAGTACTATTGCCTAGAAAATCCCATGGATGGAGGAGCCTGGTAGGCTGCAGTCTGTGGGGTCGCTAAGGGTCGGACACGGCTGAGCGACTTCACTTTCACTTTTCACTTTCACACATTGGAGAAGGAAATGGCAACCCACTCCAGTGTTCTTGCCTGGAGAATCCCAGGGACGGGGGAGCCTGGTGGGCTCCGTCTATGGGGTCACACAGAGTCGGACACGACTGAAGTGACTTAGCAGCAGCAGCAGCAGCAGCAGCAGCAGTATTTAATAGTACTTGAACTGGAAAAATTACATGGAGGTATTTTTATGGTGCCATCAGATGTCATGAGATCAAGGCTATTTTCTTACAGCCGGGGATGCTATTGATTCTAAAAGTTATTTATAAGAGAAACATACTAGATATTTATTCTTAATTTCAGTTAATGTTGCCAACATCTGATTTTCTTTAAATAAATACTCTTGTCTTTTTTTCCTAACCCCAATAGTTTTGCTGACTATAGTGATAGGGTGTCCAGTTAGGTTTGAATTCCTTTAACTGATAAGAAAAACTACTTTTATTTATTGTTGATAAAAATGGTAGAGATTTTCATTATCTGTAACGGGGAAAATTGGAACAGTGTGTTATTTTTTTGTTCACATGACTATATTTAAGCCTGTGCTGAAGAATGCAACGCTAATAATACTGAATGCTATATTTCATTTTCTTTTCTTAGTCTGCTTTCTCTGACATGAGTCAGCACAGCCAGTTTTAAATTTCTCTCAAACAATTTCTATTTTGGCCCCTGTAACTGGTTTTTATCCTCATAATTCCATTAAAAAGTGACAGGTGAGTTCCACTTGACTTCCACCTCCCAAATTGATTCTTTGATATCACTTTCTAAACCTTTTAACCTCCTGTCAATCTGCTGATCAATTTTCCTTTACCTTTTTTAGAGCTGTAACAACTATGCTCTGTGTGCCGTGAAATGCTGAGCATTCAAAGTTTACTGATGTAAATAAAACTTAAGGTTCTGTTAGGTGTGTGTATAATGTCGTGTGAACAGTGTTATCAGTCTCAGGAGTAAATGGTTCTCACAAATAACTGTAGTTTGTATAAGCTCTGTTCAGCCAAACCACATTTCTTGTTCTGTTCTTCTATATCTGTTCACAAACATCACAGTTGATAGGTTTTCCTACCCTGTGTAGAGTAGAGATTCCTAACTTTAATCCATAGACCTCCTATATGGTAGGACGACATGAGATTCATGAAATTGAAATTGAAATATTAAGTGTAGTCTTTTTTCTGATGCATGTGACCACAGCTTTCATCAAGTTTTCAAAGATGTTTAAGGAGCCCTGATGTTTGAGATTCATTCAGACACGTATGTTCTTCATCTGTTCTGAAGAGCTGGGTAGCACGAGGCTTGTGTTGACTAATCATTTAGCGGACATCGTTTTTCCCATTTCTGCTGCCCTTCCCAGTATATTTATCCTTAAACAGAACTTTTTATATTTTTACATACTGTTTTTACCTCTTCTGTGTTCCTTTTAATTACTTGGATACTGTTATGCGTGTGTGCTAAGTTGCTTCAGTCGAGTCAGACTCTGTGTGACCCCATGGACTGTAGACCCCCAGGCTCCTTTGTCCATGGGATTCTCCAGGCAAGAACACTGGAGTGGGTTGCCCTGCCCTCCTCCAGGGGATCTTCCAAACCTGGGGATTGAGCCCTGCCTCTCTTACGGCCCCTGCATTGGCAGGCAGGTTCTTTACCATTAGTGCCACCTGGGAAGCCCCAAAGAAAAAGTGAAAAGTTCATAGTCGCTCAGTGGTGTCCGACTCTTTGCGACTCCATGGACTGTAGAGTCCATGGAATTCTCCAGGCCTGAATACTGGAGTGGGTAGCCTTGCCCCAAAGGATACTGTTATATGCAGGTGCAATTCCACAATTATATATTGAAGTGTCAAAAGAAAGCCAACTCAGGTTGTCTTTACCGAAGGAATGGATTAATTGGCTGAAGTAAGTAAAGTCCAGAGGTTGTTCAGGTTTTACCTGTGGTTTTACTTGGAACACATTTGTTTTTCTTCGTTTCTTTCAATGTTGCCCTCCTAAGTTTGTTGGTTTGTCTTCATGCCAGCATTCCTCATGGTAGCAAACTCAAGGTAGTTTGAGTCCTGATGTTGGGAAATAACCACCATCATCCAGGACAGTAGGGATCTTCACTTCCTTCTACCACTTAATACAGCAGAATCAGTGCGGCAAGGTCACCAGTGTGTTTATTTTCTTCAGTCTATATTACCAGCTCACTTGAACAAGTCATGGTGACAAAGTGGAAGAGATTATAGTTTTTGACTAGTCCTAATCTAGTATTCCTGCTGGAAAGTCACACGGACGGAGGAACCTGGAGCGCTGTGGTTGATGGGCTCGCAGAGTCGGACGACTGAGCGAGTGAGTGCACACGGCCAGGGTCTGCCTTCAGGATTCTGGTGGTTCCAGCCTGGGTGTGGGTGCTGACAGGACAGAGGTTGAGCAGCAGCTGACAGTGTCTATGATGCCCCTTAAGTTAGGTGGGGTACAGGAATACACTCCTGATGCCTGATTGCAGTCATGCTGTGGAAGGTAGGAGTTTACTGCTGTAGAAGATGGGACTGTAAGGTTGGCTTGAAGCTCAACATTCAGAAAACAAAGATCATGGCATCTGGTCCCATCACTTCATGGGAAATAGATGGAAAAACAGTGGAAACAGTGTCAGACTTTATTTTTGGGGGCTCCAAAATCACTGCAGATGCTGATTGCAGCCATGAAATTAAAAGACGCTTACTCCTTGGAAGGAAACTTATGACCAACCTAGATAGTATATTAAAAAGCAGAGACATTACTTTGCCTACCAAGGTCTGTCTAGTCAAGGCTATGGTTTTTCCAGTGGTCGTGTATGGATGTGAGAGTTGGACTGTGAAGAAAGCTGATCACCGAAGAATTGATGCTTTTGAACTGTGGTGCTGGAGAAGACTCTTGAGAGTCCCTTGTACTGTAAGGAGATCCAACCAGTCCATTCTAAAGGAGATCAGTCCTGGGTGTTCATTGGAAGGACTGATGCTAAAGCTGAAACTGCAATACTTTGGCCACCTCATGCGATGAGTTGACTCACTGGAAAAGACTCTGATGCTGGGAAGGATTGGGGGCGGGAGGAGAAGGGGACGACAGAGAATGAGATGGCTGGATGGCATTACCGACTCGATGGACATGAGTTTGAGTGAACTCCGGGAGTTGGTGATGGACAGGAGGCCTGGCGTGCTGTGATTCATGGGGTCGCAGAGAGTCGGATATGACTGAGTGACTGAACTGAACTGAAAGAAAGTTATGTAAAACGTTAGTTTCTTGAAGTGTTTTGTCAATGAGTTCGACCAGAGAAACAGAACCACTAATTAATACACATACACATAAATGCACGTTTAAGGATTTAAGTTATAAATATTACAAAATTTAATGCATATTTAAATATTATTTATTTATTTCGAGGAGTTGCTTATGTGACGTGGCGGCTGTCCAGCCCCAGATTGAAGGGCGGGCGGGAGCAGCTGCTGACTCTGTAGTTTGTTTCAGGGAAACCTCAGTTTTTTTCTTACAGGCTTTCAACTGGTGAGATGAAGCCCACCCACACTCTTGAGGATAACCTCCTATACTTTAATGTCAACTAATTATAGGCATTAATGAGATCTACAAAATGCCTTCACAGAAACCTCAAGACTGGCATGTAACTGAGCAGCAGTCCACTACAGTCTAACACAGTTGATGCATGAAACTGTCACGGGAGTTAATAATTGTAATACCAAAGAAGGGGTCTGTGTTTAAATTTGAGAACTACTGTATTAAACATATATTAATGCACATTATATTGACATTAGTTTATATTTCATTCTTTACTGTGCTCCAGTACACTGTGTTTTGAACTATTTCTCAAACTTACTTGATTAGGAACGTTTTTTTCTTCCCTGAAGACTGTCTCACTGGACTAGTGAATACATTGTGGGAAACACTGGATTAAACTGTGACTGAGAATACGGGTTTTACTATAATTGTGGGCAGTTTTGTTTGTATGTTTCTGCTGTATGTTCTTAAATGTATTAGTGTGGGCTTCTCTTTCTCTGTTAAATTATAAGGCTCTTTGGGATCACACTTTGTGTTTTCACTAAGTGGAGATTCAATAATGTTGATGGAGAAATACTTCTAGATAAGTGAATGGTTATTAAGTGTTGAGTTAATGATCTTCATATTTGCTCAGAGCCATCACTTTCCTTTGGCAGATATTAAATTGTAATAACTTTAAAATGTTTTCTACCCTTTGGAGATTTTCTCACTGTGGGGAACCGTTCAGTATGGTAAAGCAGGTTCTTTGTTCTGGACACAGTAAGTCTCATTTTATTACTTTTACTTTTTTAATGTGACAGGTTATATGTTTGTTCCGCTTAAGAGACTGTTTAAATCCATAGAAAAAACAAGTGAAAGAATGGACAGGACTGGTTAGGCCCTGAAAGTGACGCTGGTTTGGCTTTGTTCTGTCTCACTCCAATCACTGTGTTCAGCACACTGCTGTACTCTCAGTGGGCTTGGCATGTGTTGTGCCTAATTCGTGGAAGAGGAAAATATTCCCTCTTAACTTTGGTTAAATCCGTTATTACTGTGATGAATTCTTAGATCAGACAGAGCTGAGATTCTCTCTGCTGTACCCCCTCAGGACTGTCACCTGATCTAGAGATGGTTTAAAGTATAGATGTGGCTTCAAGTCCCGGCGAAAGACTGTGACCTGTGATCAAATCATGTTGTGGGTAGAGCCATTTGTCTGGAGTGCAGTGGAGCGTGAGAGCAGGTGTGATCGTCACCTGTGTGTCCCTGTGCATATGAGCTGTGTCTTGTATTCTTGCCAAATCCTCTGAGCTGCTTCCTGTATAAGGGCTACCCAAACTTGTCTGCATGGATGTTGTGAACAAGGAAACATATTTTTTGGAAAGCAAATCAAAATTTAAAGTCTGATATTATTAGAAAGGTACTAGTTGAATCAAAAGAAACTGTTTTAAAATAGCAAGTGTGATTGGATCCCACCAGAATTCTGGCAAGCATGCAAGGGAACTGTTGTTTGTTCTTCCTGCCTACTGCAGCAGGGGCCCCACTAAAGCCTTGCCTGAAAAAAAGCCAGTTTCTGTGAGGAAAAAGTGACTAGATTACTTTCCTGTTCCTTTCCTAACTGTTCTAAAGAAAAGAGGCTTTAAAGCTGCTGTAGGTCAAGAAGTTGGGGTAAAGCCCAACTTTTGTAAAACTACAAGGATTTCTTCTTCCTAAAGACAGAGGCAATCCTAAAACTGCCTGTTTTGCTTGAAACAATAGCCTGAAAACTGGAAAGAGCTGTCTTTAAAACATTCTTTCCTAAGATTATGCAGTGAACAACCTAAATATTATACTGAGATAATATTTTTGTGTATCTATATTTATTACAAATAAATACAGTATGTTTAAATGTATTAAACATTAAATAATTGTAACAATTTTTTGAGTATAGAAATTTTGAAAATGATAGATAAAAGGCAGACAATAAAAATTGCTGTCAATCCCACTAAGAAATAATCACTATTCATATTATGCTCAGTTCTTTTTGTATTTGTATATGTGCATAATTGTTTTTATCTAGTTATTTATCTTCCTAAACAATTATTTGTTTCAGGGTTATAGTTAATATTTTATAAATTTGCAAAAATGTTTATTGTTGATTGACTTTAATATGCTTTTATATAGTTTATATGGAGAAGGGCATGGCAACCCACTCCAGTATTCTCGCCTGGAGAATTTCACATGCAGAGCAGCCTTGAGGGGCGATGGTCTATGGGGTCACTGAGAGTCGGACACGACTGAGCACACACATGCATATAGTTTCTATAAAACATAAAAATATATCTCATATGTTCTTTCATTGAGTAGACAAAATCACATGCAGTAATTGCAGCTGACCTTTAACAGGTATGTACCATGAGCTGAGAATGTCATCTTCATTGTCCTCGGCGCTCACAGTGACCTGCCAGGTAGGCGTTACTAACCCCGGGAGTTGAGCTGGGGAGAGCAACACCTGCCAGTCAGACAGGCAGGAGGTGCTGTGGCGCGGCTTGTTCTAGGAATCGGTCTGATTCCAAGCTAATTCTCTTAAAACTGTCATGTAGCCTCTTCTGAAGTGAATTCCATGTTGAATTTACAAGGTCCCAGACACAATATCTAAGATATAATGAAATTACGAGCAAATTGGCCAAGCACACCAATTTGGTATTCAGGACCTGGCCCAGGCAGTTCAGAGTGCTCTCTTGCAGAGGTGTGATGGGACTGTACGTTAGGGAGCTGTGGGAGCAGGGAGAGTCCTTTGGCCTGGACCTACCTGATTGACGGCGTGGTGCACTTCTTTAAAGAAACGTTTTCTTTATAGGGTTTTCTTAAACACCGGGTTTGTTTCTGATAATGGCCTCAAAATAGTATCAGAGAACCCAAATTGGTGACTTTGTTATTATATTTTGTTATCCATTATTAGTGCCTAAGTGCCAGCTGTTTTTTAAATTGGCATTTAGTTGCTCCCTTGGACTCCAAGGAGATCAAACCAGTCAGTCTTAAGGGAAATCAACCCTGAATACTTGTTGGAACGAATGATGCTGAAGTTGAAGCTCCAGTATTTTGGTCATCTGATGCAAACAACTGACTCATTAGAAAAGTCCTGATGCTGGGAGGGATTGAGGGCAGAAGGAGAAGAGGGCATCAGAGGATGAGATGGCTGGACAGCATTACGGAGGCAGGGGACGTGAACTTTGGGAGATGGTGAGGGTCAGAGAGGCTTGGTGTGCTGCAGTCCATGGGGTCTCAGAGTCGGACACGACTGGGCAACTGAGCAGCTGCAGCAGTAGTTGCTTTACAGTGTGTGTTGGTTTCTGCTGTAGAACGCGGGGACTTGGCCGTGTGTGTACGCATGTCCCCTCCTCCTGGACCTCCTCCCCGCTTCCCCCGTCTTGGCTGTCTGGAGCGCAGCGCTGAGCTCCCCGCTCACTGTTTTCACGTGGTCATGCATCTGTGTCAAACCTAACGTCCCGATGTATTCCCCCTTCCCTCCTCCTTCCCTTCCACTGGGTCCACACGTCCTTTACATCTTCATCTCTGTTTCTGCCCTGGAGCTAGGTTCATCTGAACTAGAGAGAACCAGGTACCCCAGTGTTCATTGCAGCACTGTTTACTATAGCTGGAGCATGAAGTGAAGTCATCAGTCGTATCCGACTCTTTGTGACCCCATGGACTGTAGCTCACAACGTTTCTCTGTCCATGGAATTTTCCAGGCAAGAATACTGGAGTGGGTTGCCATTTCCTTCTCCAGGGGATCTTCCCGACCTAGGAATCGATCTCCCGCATTGCAGGCAGACGCTTTACTGTCTGAGCTACCAGGGAGGCCTCCCAACCTAAGTGTCAGTCAACAGATGAACGAACACTCAAAATGCGGTACATACACAAGGGAATATTAGTCAGCCATATAAGGAATGAAACCGGGTCCTTTGTAATTTGGGTCGGATGTGGATGGGCCCAAAGTCTGTCATACGGAAGTGAGAAGGAGGAAAACAGATACCGTGTGTTGACGCATGCATGCGAGGCCTAGAAGAGCCTGGCTCCGGAGAGGCGGACGCGCGGCTGAAGGCGGTGCCGTTTCCCGCGCGCGGGCGCTTCAGTGGCGCCCGATTCCGTGACCTTGCTGCCTGCCAGAACCCTTCGTCCGTGGGGGTCTCTCGGCAAGAGTGCAGCGCGGGTTGTCATGCCCTGCTCCAGGGGTCTTCCTGACCCAGGGGCCGAACCCAGGTCTCCTGCGTCTTCTGCATCGCAGGCAGATTCTCTCCCACTGGGCTCCTGGGGAAACCCATTTTCCAGTGCACTGTTGCTTATGTGTACACTGTCTCCACCCCTTCACCATTCACTCTTTACTCTCGTATCTGGTTTATTTCTCGTCCTCTCTTCTTACCTGGTCCCGTTTTACCGTCCCCGTCTTCTGTTTCTTTCCGTTTTCCTTTCCCGGTCACCACTGCCTTTTGTCCTGACTCCCGTTTTCTCTTCCATGCTGGCCTTCGACTTCTGTGCCAGGCAGTTAAATAAGAGTTTCCTCTTATTTTCAATCCTCTTTGTCTAGCACTTGCCCCACCCCCGCTCAGTGAAGTGTGACTTTTGTCAACAGCTTCCACTTAGTAAATTCTTGGATGTTCTTTGCTGCTACTTAGCTTAGATAAAACTTGAGCTTTAAGAGTGGTGGACATTTCTGTCTTTGAGAAATGTGGGTAACTGCATTTTCTATTTTCCACTTCTCTCAGCTTCACTTTCCTGAGGTGATACTTCTATTACCGGTGGAAAGGTTCTTGCATTGTGAATAATCTGAGTATATTTTACTCTTAGTAATCGTTTGTTTGCTGCACAAAGGCTTTTGACTCAAAAAAGTGACATCCAGTCACTGACCAAGCCACAGAGCTCCAGAGGAAGAGGCGTCTGTTTCCAGGCCTTTCTCCAGGGTCGTTTAATCCAGTAGAGGTCTTGTCTGTGCGGATGTCCAGGTTGATCCTGGAAATAGATAAGTGCACTGGTAGTAACAAACAAACAAACAGAGATCATGACAGAAAGGAACTACCTAACAAGACACCTTCAATGTGTTTGTCATGGCCACACTTCACAAGTCTAGAAGGAAGGCAGGGTTGGTTAATTTCAGCCATCTCTTCATTACATTTCAGTTCAATTGAGTTGCCCAGTTGTGTCTGACTCTGAGACCCCATGGACTGCAGCACGCCAGGCCTCCCTGTCCATCACCAACTCCTGGAGCTTGCTCAAACTCATGTCCATTGAGTTAGCGAAGCTACCAGGGAAGCCTGTCTCTTCATTTAGCTTCTTTTTAAAATAAAAAATGCAGCTATGAGGATTCAATTTGAAAGAGCTTTTCTTTCTTTCTCTGATTTTTTTGGTGTCTGTGCTTTTCTTTAATTCTCTCCATTTGCCTTTAATTTTTGCCCTTTCTGTCTAGTCTGTCCCTGCCTTTAAATGCGTCTAAATATCAAGTCTAAATAAGGAAGAATGTAATATGTAACTGTGATGGAAGGGAAACTTCAGTGTGTGTTCCTCAGGGAAGAATTCCTGGTACAGAAGTCTACTGAGGAAATTTGTACTTTTGCAGCTCATTTTGTGTGGTGTGAGTATGTGACTTTGTGGCCTTGGGTTTAAGGCTTACCAGCTCTTCCCTGTTCATGTATCCTTGCCATTAAGGCACTTAGATTTGATGGGAGAGAGCAGAATAGTTGTGAGTCCAAACTCCTGCATATATTTGCATTTTCTTTTTCTTTCTGCTTGTGTTACTTCTCAATTCATGTGAGCATAGCAGAAATCATCTGGGGTAGGGCAGAGAGTTGTGGGACGCCAAGGCACCATCATATTCGTGGTGACTCTGGGAGTTACTCCCTATGTCTGTAGTTACATACTTTCCAGGAATGGATCCATCTGGAGGTGTATTTTAAACTTTGTCACTGTCACTTGTCTTGGCTTCTTAGTTGATTCATGTGGGGACTCTGATTGTTGGCTGCTGAAATACCATCTGTACGTAGAGATACAGGGCTCACGCTGTAAATGGCATGGCACATCACAAAGCCGGAAAGAATAAGTGCCTTCTTATATGCTTTAGTTTAGTATGGGTAAATGTGGAAGAACACAAATAAGACAAGTTCCTATTTAGGCCTTCATGATATATATTCAAGACTATCATTTTCTTCTGTATTTTCCCCTGGATCTCTCCATTTAACCACTTTAAAATTGAAAACCACTTTTGGAGAACTGTGGAGTTAGTAGAGTGGAGTGGAGTTAGTAGAACAAAGTTCTGCGAGACTTACATATAGGTCTCAGTAAGCGTGTATTTGTCGTTGGTTGTTCAGTCCCTGAATTGTGTCCAACTCTTTTGTGACCCCATGGACTGTACACTGCCACTCTCCTCTGTCTATGGGATTTGCCAAGCAAGAATAACTGGAGTGGGTTTCTATTTCCTTCTCCATGGATCTTCCCGACCCAGGGATCAGACCCGTGTCTCCTACTTTGGCAGGCAGATTCTTTACCACTAAGCCCCCAGGGAAGCCCAAGAATGTATTCATAATTTAAAAAATCTGTAATGACATTCTTAGCAACAGGCTAATGACTAAAAATAATAATAATAATATTGCTATAGTAAGTTAATTGTGATGTAATGCTTATAAAAGGAATTTGCTAGAAAAACTGACTATTTTGTGACTCACTACATGTTTTTTTTGTTTGTTTGTTTTCTGGAGAAATTCTTTTTTCTTTGATTCTACTGATTTTCAAAATGAGGACTGGATAAGGAACTTGACCCTAATATAATGATAGTTATTGATGTAGCATTGCATGGACTAAAAAATAATTCCAATAGTCTACAAGTTTTCACCAGTTTGACAACTGCTTAGCAATAGCAAGTGATGCTACCTGTATTCAGAGAAGGCAATGGCACCCCACTCCAGTACTCTTGCCTGGAAAATCCCATGGACAGAGGAGCCTGGTGGGCTACAGTCCATGGGGTCGCCAGTCAGACACGACTGAGCGACTTCACTTTCACTTTTCACTTGCATGCATTGGAGAAGGAAATGGCAACCCACTCCAGTGTTCTTGCCTGGAGAATCCCAGGGATGGGGAAGCCTGGTGGGCTGCCGTCTATGGGGTGGCACAGAGTCGGACATGACTGAAGCGACTTAGCAGAGCAGCAGCTACCTATATTGGTGAGAGCTCTGCGTAGACAATGTATAAAGAGATAGAGCTCAGTCTGTAAATTGTATTTTCATTTGTATAATTTTCCTTATTTTTGTGAAGCCTATTCCCTTGTCTACAGAGACTTCTTTTATGTCATCCTGACTTTGCTGATTAAATGACTAGTTTATAGCTACACAGACACAGAGGCACACACACATTCGTGGTGGTAATGTATGTGTCTCTGATGTGAAGGGGCACGCTTTGCTCTGCATGGGTGGTATTTCCGTGCCTTTTGTGCACCATCGTTCCTGCCTCTGACCGTCCTCCAGAAGCACCTTGGGTTCTGGCGGCTGCACACAAGCAGCCGTAAGCCGTGTGCGCACGCCCAGTTTCTGAGCGGGTCTCCCCGATGGCAGCAGTGCTGGCTGTCCACCAGCCCTGGACACTGGGAGGAGGGACGCTGCCAGTCCCAACAGGGCCGGGCGGCTCTGCCTCAGCAGATGGTCAGCATTTTCTTTTCCCAGGACTGTCACCTGGAGAACTCCGACAGTTTTGTGTTCTGCTATTTACTTTTCCCTAAAAGAAGCAGAAGAGGGGAACACAATGCCATATCAAAATAGCCAGCAGCTTCATTGTTCATAAGAGTGAAACATGATATTTAAAAAAAAGGAAAGGAACAGAAATGAGCATAGCACATTTGCTAAAATGCTTCACTATGATGATCTTGATAGCATTTATTTTATGGAAGTCTAAAAAGATAGTTTAAAGCTATATCTACTGAGTAGATTTTGTACATTTTTTTTTTCATTTTTCAAAAATATGTGCCAGAAATTTCCATTTTAATTTTATTTTAATAAAATTTAATAAATTAAATAATTTAATAAATTTATTAATAAATTTTAATTTTCTAATTTTGTGTTCCTATATGCACACTGATATTTCATCTGATTTTCAAAATAAGGACTGGATAAGGAACTTGCCCCTAATGTAATGATAGTTACTGATGTAGCATTGCCACTTTTGCCATTATCAAACTCCATTAAGCTGCATAATGACAGGTCAGTTCATTATTCTAATTATTTCCAAATGAATGTCAGTTATTTAAATAATAAATTGCTTTTCTTTTCACCTGGAAAGAATTTCAGAAGACTTATGCTGCTCAGATACAGAACTCTTGGCAAAATGGTCAGGTTAAGATCTGAACATTTAGTCTGGCTTATGAAAACTAGAAGCCTAATGTGAATGCTCTTCTTCTAGTCTATTTCTGCACATAAAGATGGGAGGGATTCCAATTCTGTTCTCAAATGTAGTCAAGGTCCATTTTGGAAGTTGAGGGCAAGAGCTTTAGTTCTGTCTCCTGGGATGTAACTGGCTATGTTGCTACATCAGATTAACTCATTTTATGAGATTGAAACAAAAAGAAAGGCTGACAGAGAATGAGAATCAGGGTGGGGAGCCTGTGAGACCCAAAAGGAGGTCACTGTGGGCAGACCCTGCGGGAGGCTGGTGTGAACTGCAGCCCTGGGACCCTCGTGGTGTGGGCTGCAAGGTGACCCCGGATCTCTCTTCTGGAATCCTTTTCTAGATTGTGAGCAGGGTTGACACCCTTGGTGAAATACAAGGAACAGATGTGTTTAACTCCATCTTACTTTGTGATGACATGAACTCATGTTAACATCAAAATACAAAATTTAAACTGTGGCAGAGATATATGATATTCATGTAAGGTATGAAAAATTAGCATCTTCAGGGAGAAACTGAGGAAGCAAGAGATTAATTTCTCTCAGGATTCAGAAATCCCTTCTCAGAAATACATCTGCTCATTCCATCTCCTCTTGAGTCCATAGATGGATCATCTAGGATTGCCAGCATCTACAGGGCTAGGGATTGTCACGGCTAATTGCTCAGCATTGCACCAACATTGGCCTCTACAGTTCTTTGGGTGATGGTGGTAAAAAAGAAACTAAGTATGTGGTTCGTTGAGTAATGAAGGTCCTGGCCTCAATTCCCTGGTTACCTCTGAGGCGGAAGCTCTTCGGGGCCGTTTTCGTAGCCTGTGTAGCGCTTGTGTTGGCTTTGAGGGCCACATCAGGTGCTGGGGGAACCTGAAGCTCCCTGTAGCCACAACACTGAAGCGGGCTCGGTGAACATGAGAGAATCCGACAGAACCTCAACGTTCCTGAAGCTGTACCTTGTCCGACGTTTACTTAGAACTTTGAAAAAAAAAAGAGTGTTTTTTGTGTCTTCTAGCTTGGGACTGCGGAGAAGGCAATGGCAAGCCACTCCAGTACTCTTGCCTAGAAAATCCCATGGATGGAGGAGCCTGGTAGGCTGCAGTCCGCGGGGTCACTAAGGGTTGGACACGACTGAGCGACTTCACTTTCACTTTTCACTTTCACAGATTGGAGAAGGAAATGGCAACCCACTCCAGTGTTCTTGCCTGGAGAATCCCAGGGACGGGGGAGCCTGGTGGGCTTCCGTCTATGGGGTCACACAGAGTCGGACACGACTGCAGCAGCAGCAGCAGCTTGGGACTGATTACTGGAATTCCCTGATGCAAATGAAGTGCGTTTCTGATTAACTTCGTTGAAGGTCTGATAGCCCAGTAGGAATTAATCTAAACTGCTCGTGATGGCCAGCGGACCCACTTCCTCTGGCTCATGAGTGACTGTGAGCTGCCCAACTCACACTCTCCATACCCCCGTCAGGTTTACTCACTTGGTTAGCTGAGAGTAGAGAACTTCCACCAAGCAATTAGAGTTCTCCTTACAAAGAGAAATGTTTGCGGCAGTCTTGGTTATAATCTGAGTGTGTTTTCTTGGACTCATGCCCAGCAAGTTTATTTTTGTGTGGAGAGGCTGATTTTCAAATTTTCTGTATATTTATTGGTAGAGTTTACCAAGCTGTTTATCTTTGCTGACAGCTTCAGCTAGGTCATAGTTTGAGTAAATGCAGTGGAGCCTTTAAAAAGCTATTAGCTAAAGTTCGGTAAGCTCTCTATTGCCCTCTTTTAGAGTATTTCTACAGCAATTTCTACAGCACCTTAGCCTGTCTTGGGAATGAAGACAAGAGCTGAATTACGTTCATATCCCCAGAGTCCCAAACTCTATTTGTAAAGTTCCCATTATTTATCTTTTTAGCCTCGGAAGCTTTGCATTTATGGATTCATTGTATCATCATCATTTTATGATCATTTGGAGTCTCTGATGGTTTTCTCATTAAAAGCTCACTTCCTCGTTACCAGCACTGTTTTACCAGCCTCCTCAGGGTATTTTTGGCTATGTGGGTGATGGATTGGAATCTGCAGTATTGCAGGAACTAAGTGATTTTAAAGCTAAGAGTGTAAAGATTAAAAATGATCCTTTTAAAGTAAGTTTTCTCTTCCTTAGAACACAAACACATACACACTCCCTGTATTGCCATATATATTTTTATATTGACTAATTATTCTTTCAAAACTGAGTGCAGCCCAGGGAAAAAGTGCAGCAGCTAATGGATCCTCTTAGTATAATTTGATTCGAAGTATAGAAAAAAAAAAGTGATTTTAACCAACTATCCCCAAAGTTGTTCTTACTGAGCTCATGATACCCATGGGAAGAGTCCTGAAGGCAAAATGGGCAGGTTCCAACAGTCTGTTGGGGGTGACAAGGATCAGTGTTCTCTAGAGGATGGGAGTGGGTAAAGGGAGACTGCCCTGAATTCTCTACCACGTCGTGACGGCGACCCACATGTATTGCTCCATGTAATTAGAAGATGTAATTTTTTAAAATACCATAGCCATATGTGTGATCTCCTAATTGTTCTGGTACCCATTTAGAAAGTGTGATTCATAAAATTTCCATTGTATAAAACTAATTAAAAGTATTTCAAAGAGCTTCATGTTATCAAAGTATTTCCCGTGACATTCATTTAAGAGTGAACTCCTTTAGGGTGTGAAAGTGGGTTGTTATAGATCATTAACAAGTTGACAGGTTCTGGGAATAGAAGAATATAAAACTGATGTGTTAGGAAGCAGTGCCAATTGAAGATCATTCAAAAGCAATATAAAGTATTCTTGAAACCTTTCGATGAATTATGAAGAAAGTAGCTCAATTTATAAGCCATTTTACAAGAAGCTATCAATATACTCTTGTACATTGTCTAGAAATTCTTTTAATATTACCATAAATAATAGCTGAAAAAAATTTTAAAGGACAAAATAAATGTATCTCCTTTTTTGTTCCATGGCTAACATTCTTGAAGGAGAAATCAGTTCACTGGTTTTCTCTTCGTCTTTGCCTCTCATTCTTTTGTCTACCTGGGTCAGTCTTGATCTGTCCTGTCCTGTCGCCCACCAGGCTCCTCTGTCCATGGAATTCTCCAGACAAGAAAACTGAACTGGGTCGTCATTTCCTTCTCCAGGGATCTTCCCAACCCAGGGACTGAACCTGGGTCTCCTGCACTGCGTGCAGATTCTTTACTCTGAGCCACCAGGGAAAACTGATTCTGCCCTACTAGGTCAGTTCAGTTAGTTCAGTCTCTCAGTCGTGTCCGACTCTTTGCGACCCCATGAACCGCAGCACGCCAGGCCTCCCTGTCCATCACCAACTCCTGGAGTTCACTCAGACTCATGTCCATTGAGTCGGTGATGCCATCCAACCATCTCATCCTCTGTTGTCCCCTTCTCCTCCCGCCTTCAGTCTTTCCCAGCATCAGGGTCTTTTCTTGCCCTCAGTTCAGTTCAGTTCAGTCGCTCGGTCGTGTCCGAATCTTTGCAACCCACTAGGTTACTAAAACTTAAACACTAAAGTCTCCTTTTATTAGCAAAATTAACAGAACTGTTTCTATTGTTTATATTTGTTGACTTCTTTCTGGCGTTTAATGGCTTCGATCTTTTTCTGTTGGTCCCACTTGCACTTTGCCTCTGGTGAAATCCCCTCCATCCCTCCCTGGCCCTCCTCTCTCCCTCACTGGTGCTTCCTTCTTGGCTTCTCCCTGGAGTGTAGGCGCCCCCCTCAGCCTCCTTGTCTTCATCTGCAGCTCTTGCTTGGTAATCTTATATGTGCCAGTATTTTTGGTTATAACTCAGGATTCTTGTTTTGAATATGTGTCTGATTTTCTAAAGTAAATTCTCTAAGGAAAGGGAGGTCAGGAGACTATAGTCAGGAAGAAATCTGTCTAAAGTGTAAGCAAACAATTTTAAGTTTGTACAGGTTAGATGGGTAGGCATAATCTAAAAGGTAAATAATGACCCACTTAACTTGCTTTCATGTGGCTTTTCATATTCCATCAATAACAGTGAAATGGGTTGTGCAATAGGGCAGGTACCATTATTAATACAATTTATATATATTTAGCCTAATAATAGGAGAAGGCAATGGCAACCCACTCCAGTACTCTTGCCTGGAAAATCCCATGGACGGAGGAGCCTGGTAGGCTGCAGTCCATAGGGTCGCTAAGAGTCGGACACAACTGAGTGGCTTCACTTTCACTTTTCACTTTCACGCATTGGAGAAGGAAATGGCAACCCACTCCAGTGTTCTTGCCTAGAGAATCCCAGGGACGGGGGAGCCTGGTGGGCTGCCATCTATGGGGTCGCACAGAGTCAGACACGACTGAAGTGATTTAGCATTAGCAGCGGCAGCCTAATAATATGCTACAATTGTGAATAATTTCCCTCTTAGGTTATGTCATTTTGAGGAGAAATGAAAAAGCACTTCAAAATAAATGCTTTGCAGTTATCACTCTGTGTTAAAGGTGTATGCATTTAGCACACAGGCAACTATTTGTGATTTGATTGATTTGTATTATGGCTTTCTCTTTACTGTGGAAGTACCCATTAGGATAAGTCTTTTTTGTAGTGTGGAAAATAATAATTTACCACTCTAGCTGGATTGTTTCCAGTATAAGTGAATCACAGGAATCCAGAAGGCAGGTAAATTAAAGCAGGCAGAGCAGTAAGACAATATAAAGAGATCACAGTTCAGCGTCACTGCCTTTCAGTGTACACTTTCAGCGTACACTTTCAAGGGTAATTCTTGACTACCCCAAATGATTTTTCTTTTTTACTTGGTGGAAACGGTGTTTGACTTAGTTTCCCATGTCTGTTATATGAAATCAATTCCATAAATACAACTAGTGATCTCAAGGCAGTATTGATTTTTAAATTATATTACATATATCAAGAGAGTTTTAGAAAAACATCTCTTTCTGCTTTATTGACTATGCCAAAGCCTTTGACTGTGTGGATAACAATAAACTGTGGAAAATTCTGAAAGAGATGGGCATACCAGACCACCTGACCTGCCTCTTGAGAAATCTATATGTAGGTCAGGAAGCAACAGTTAGAATTGGACATGGAACAACAGACTGGTTCCAAATAGAAAAAGGAGTATGTCAGGGTTGTATATTGTCACCCTGCTTATTTAACTTATATGCAGAGTACATCATGAGGAACGCTGGGCTGGAAGAAGCACAAGCTGGAATCAAGATTGCCGGGAGAAATATCAATAACCTCAGATATGCAGATGACACCACCCTTATGGCAGAAAGTGAAGAGGAACTCAAAAGCCTCTTGATGAAAGTGAGAAGAAGTTGGCTTGAAGCTCAACATTGAGAAAACTAAGATCATGGCATGTGGTCCTATCACTTCATGGCAAATAGATGGGGAAACAGTGGAAACAGTGTCAGACTTTATTTTTTTGGGCTCCAAAATCACTGCAGATGCTGATTGCAGCCATGAAATTAAAAGATGCTTACTTCTTGGAAGGAAAGTTATGACCAACCTAGACAGAATATGAAAAAGCAGAGACATTACTTTGCCAAGAAAGGTCCGTCTAGTTAAGGCTATGGTTTTTCCTGTGGTCATGTATGGATGTGAGAGTTGGACTGTGAAGAAAGCTGATTGCCGAAGAATGGATGCTTTTGAACTGTGCTGCTGGAGAATACTCTTGAGAGTCCCTTGGACTGCAAGGAGATCCAACCAGTCCATTGTAAAGGAGATCAGTTCTGGGTGTTCATGGGAAGGACTGATGCTAAAGTTGAAACTCCAATACTTTGGCCACCTCATGCGAAGAGTTGACACATTGGAAAAGATCCTGATTCTGTGAGGGATCGGGGGCAGGAGGAGACGGGGATGACAGTGGATGAGATGGTTGGATGGCATCACTGACTCAATGGGCATGAGTTTGAGTAAACTCCGGGAGTTGGTGATGGACAGGGAGGCCTGGTGTGCTACAGTCCATGGGATCGCAAAGAGTGAGACATGACTGAGGACTGAACTGAACTGAACATATATCATAATTTTCATTGTGAGCTGACATTTTATCTGAAGTTTGCATGAAGTGGGGAAGATAAAGGAAATATATGAGGTCGTCAGGGTACTGAGTTGAGTGGTTGGGAAAGCCTGTCTGGGGACAGTCAGTAACTCGGACTCTTTAGGAAACACTGTGATTCACTCCTTTTGTCATCCTTGGTGCTCAGGGTTTGTTCACTGCTTCAT